>NW_020664561.1:1051390-1066180 GCF_002925995.2 Terrapene triunguis | reverse complement strand
CCTTGTCCCCTGACTGCCCCCTCCTGGGACCCCTGCTCCTAACTGCCCTCCAGAACCCCACCCCCTACCTAAGCCTCCTTGTTCCTTGTCCCCTAACTGCCCCCTCCTAAGACCCTCCCCACCCTAACTGCCCCCCAGGACCCTACCTCCACCTGTACCCTGACTGCCCAAAACCTTATCCACACACCCCCCAGAAAGTCCCCCCCCGAACTCCCGACCCCCCCCGTCTCTTGACTGCCCCCTCCAGAACCTCCCTGCCCCTTCTCCGACCCCCTGGCCCCCTTACCCTGCCGCTCGTCCCGGCACGCTGGGCAGCAGGGGAGGAGGAGTAGGGGAGGAGCTCCAGACTGCCGGAGGCGATCTGCGAATGCAGGGAGGGAGGGAGTGATCTCTGCTACAGGGAAAGTGGAGGAGGGGCTCTCTCTGGCTGTCAGAGCCCCATGTAAGTGGCACCATCCGGCCTGCTGCCCTGTTAGCCGCGCGTGCTCTGCATGGGGGGGGGGGGGGGGAGTCCGGAAATTTACAAATTCCCCCCAGATGCTATTTTTAGCTCAAAAAGCTGGACATGTCCGGGGGAATCCGGACGAATGGTAACCTTAGTCACCCTAATTCTTTGCCTGGACTGAATACTTGTGTAGGAGGAACTCTTTGAGTTGGCTTTTTAAATACCTTCATGCTGTTTCACATCTCATAAGCCTTGATGAAATATAGGAGCCTTGTCTTATAACAGGCTTATTCAAAGTGATACAAGCTACGAAAGTGAGATCTTGGAAGAGTGTTGCCGTTTTCATAATGTAATAAAAATACTGTAATGATAAATAATAATAATAAATCGTGTGTAATAAGCATGTCATGAAAACAAATTTTGTATTTCTAAGATCACTGCTTTTATAATTTATACTTAGGCAAAGGAGAAAATCCCTGGAAATATTCATTTCTAGGAGGGGGTTTGTGAGACTTGACATTTTAGTGAAAGCGGTTCACAGGTTGTTAAAGTTTGGGAACTACTGCTCTAGTCAGACCTGCATAACACAGGCCAGAGACCCTCCCCAGGATTCCTGTAGTCAGCCCAAAAAGTTGATAGTGGAGCTAGAGCTGATCTTAAGGTATCTGGTCTTTACTCAGAAATTGCAAGTGATCACTCAGATGCTTTTGGAAAAACCTACCTACCCTTTGAGTGAGGGGGATTCATCACACCCCTGGGGAATCTGTTCCAGTGGTTAATTACCCTCATTAAAAATCTGCACCATATTTCCAGAATGAACTCTGGTGACTTCCGCTTCGAGCCACTGGATCTTGTTCTGCCTTTGTCTGCTAGATTGAAGAGCCCTCTGCTCTCAGAAATCTCCTCCCTGTATAGGGATGTCTACTCTAGGCTGTGATCAAGTTGCTTTAAATCTCCTGTTCAATGAGCTTCTTTAGCCTCTCACTGTGAGGTGGGTTTTCCAGATCTCAAATCATTCTTGTGACGCTTCTCTGAACCCTCTCCAATTTTTCAACATCCTTTTTCAAATATGTCTGCTAGAACGGGCCCAGGATCCAGTATTGGTCTCACCTGGGTTTCATTGTGGATTGCTCAATGAAGACCTGTTGCGTGAATTTAAATGGAAAAACACAAGGCCAAATAGACATAGGTGTTGACAGGACTACTTGTCCAACATTAAACAGTTTTAAACAAGGTTTGGGGTTTGATGTGCAGAGACCTCAGCCTTCTTAGTACCATGGTGCAAACGTCCCTTTAAACCTGTTGTTAAGAAACAGAAAAGAAGGAAACGTTATTTAATACTTTACATTTCAAATTAATTAAGGCTTTCATTTTAACAACAGCCCTTGTTCCCTTTCCCATTAGGGGTAAAGGGTTTTTAAAGGAAAAATCCCCTTGTTTGACAGTCTCTTAAATGGTGTTAAAATGATAATTGTTCTTTTTTGGGAAAAGGGAAGAAGTTAGTTGAAATGGGCTTGAACTATTGTTAAAATCGGATCCGTTTTGTAGAAGACAAAATGAAACAAACACACACAGAAGGGGAGAGAAAAGAATAGCAAAGATAGAAAATGCAGCTTCTGGAGCTGACTCTCACTTGCAGCCTCACTGCTGGAAAAACACAGACCCAGCATATGGACTTATCAGCCACTCCAAGACCTGGCAAACTTATACCAGCGTTGGGCTGTTTAGGGCTATGCTTTTAGTTGCCTCTTTCTGGTCACAGGCTCACAGCAGCATTGCAAAATATAAGAACAGCCATAGTGGGTCAGACCAAAGGTCCATCTAGTCCAGAGGTTCCCAAACTTATTTGGCCTACTGCCCCCTTTTCAGAAAAAAAAAATTACTCAGCGCCCCCCTTTTCAGAAAAAAAATTACTCCGCGCCCCCCTGGAAATCTACCTTCTTTAAGCGAACAAACAGAAAGATGCAGTGACAAATTTGCGTTCTTTTATGTATCTATATTTCTACTTACGTCCTACAATATAGTAAAGAAAGATGTGTTATTAGAATATCGCCCACGACATCAGGTATACAGTGGTTTTTGCGTAAGACGGCAAAAGACAACCAAACTAAAATACTAATGAAACTAATAAACTGGGTTTTGTTCTTTGCTCAGCATTAGATATATGTATTTGATATTAAATTGTCAAATATCAAACTAAATTTATCAAGAAATAATTAATTTAAAAAATAATCAATATGCAATTAAAAATCAGTTAATAGTTTTAATTTAGTTTGCCCTTATTTAAATAATTGTTCCTTATTAACACACGCCTTATTTACCAATTAACACAGATGATTCGATAGATATAAATAAATGTTAATAGTTAACAGTTTTTTTACGATTTCATTCCCCTGTTTTCCTTAGTATTGTAATAAAAAATATGACAAATATATTGACTGTACACTTCAAATAGTACTGTACCGACACAAGCCTGCTACGATTTTATTATTAGTAAGCACTAGAGACACAGAAACGTACGGTAGATATGTAAGAAAATGTATAAAAATACTCACGTGTAAATTGCTGTTTTATTGAAACAACAATAATACAATTTGCTTTGTATGTGATCTGTAATCCGTAAAGATCGAAGGTATCGAATATGAATAAAAATTTTTAAATACTTATTGCACTATTGTTAACTGCTTTTTACACAATTCAGAAACAATCTAAATTAGATTTCATACATGTCGCCTATTTATAGTATCGTATTGTAAACAAGTCATTACACGCACATATTCCTGCCGATGCATGCTGGACTTCCCGACAATGCGCGACACGGTCGCCTGCCAACACTTGCTTGTTAAGAGCTGTTGGCGGACTTGACACCTGATTGGTTATAATTTGTGAATTTATTTGGAAAATAAAGTAATCACTACAACTTTAACTCTGTTACACAACAGATGAAACGTACGAACGGTTTTTCAAAATTTTCTTATATTCTCTTCTTTCTTTATGCTTCCACCGCCCCCTTATTTTTATTCAACGCCCCCCAATTGCACCCGAGGCTACTACTGCCCCCCTGGATCGTTCCAGCGCCCCCCAGGGGGCGGTATCACCCACTTTGGGAACCTCTGATCTAGTCCAATATCCAGTCTTCCGACAGTGGCCAATGCCAGGTGCCCCAGAGGGAATGAACAGAACAGGTAATCATCAAGTGATCCATCCCCTGTCATCCAGTCCCAGCTTCTGGCAGTCTTGGCCGGCCAAGCCAGACTCTTATTAGACAGAAGGCAAAAGGAGAGCGATAGGAAAGAGAAGAAATAAGGTAGGGAAGGAAAAGGGCACAATGGAGCAGGGAGGAGAGAAAGTCTCACATCCCAGCTGGTGGTTGGGATTCAGCTGGAGCTGGTAGGGGTGGTGATGTCATCTGGGTCCCTCTCTCTGGCCCGGTCCTGTCAGGACACCTGTCTGGATCAGGATGACAAAGGTCTGGGGCCCAGGAGATGATGGGGGTGGCAGCCATGATGGTGAAACTTGCTCCAGTAACCAGTTTGTCTCCCCAAAGTCTCTTTGTAAGACCCCAAAGGCAGTGATGGATGGAACAGCCCATCCCTTCGTTATTTCAGCCACCAATTAGGCCTAATATTCAACACACCAACTTTGGTTAGTTACTTTCCAGCACCACATTTTTCTTGTTTACCAAGCATGATCTTAATACAGTCCTTGAGCTGGGCTAGGAGGCCTTTCTGTTTGGACTCAGTCACGCTGTCTCCCCTTCACACCTTTTCTATCAACATTTGTTGTTCTAGCTCATGGGTAGGCAACCTATGGCACGCGAGCTGATTTTCAGTGGCACCCACACTGCCCAGGTCCCGGCCACCAGTCTGGGGGGCTCTGTATTTTAATTTAATTTTAAATGAAGCTTCTTAAATATTTTAAAATCCTTATTTACTTTACATACAACAATAGTTTAGTTATATATTATAGACTTATAGAAAGAGACCTTCTAAAAACGTTAAAATGTATTACTGGCACGCGAAACCTTAAATTAGAGTGAATAAATGAAGACTTGGCACACCACTTCTGAAAGGTTGCCGTTCCCTGTTCTAGTTCATAAGCTATCACAATCAGGGTCAGCTCCAGCGTTTTTGCTGCCCCAAGTGGCGGAAAAATAAATAATTAAATAAAAAAGCTGCGATCGGCTGCAGCTCTACCACCGCCGCTTCATTCTTCGGCGGCAATTCGGCGGCAGGTCCTTCCCTCCGAGAGGAACTGAGGGACCTGCCACCTAATTGCTGCCAAAGAGCCGGAGGTGCCACCCCCTTCCATGGGCCGCCCCAAGCACCTGCTTACTGCGCTGGTGCCTGGAGCCAGCCCTGATCACAATAACCTTACACTCGCTCTAGGGTTGCAAACTTTGATTGGTCGTATTCCTGGAGGTTTCATTGTATGACAATCTTCAATTAAAGATTATTTTTTAATTGCTGGAGATGCCAGGACAATCCTGGAGGGTTGGCAACTGTAACTCACTCTCTACTGGTGAGCTCACAGTGAGGGTAAATGTGTAGGCCCAATTATCACAACAGCCCTCTGCTCAAAAGGGGAAACCAAAAGTTTGGCTGCGTAAGGAACAGGAGGGATAATAATACAGAAAATACTCTAATGCTTTGATATCGCTCAGTGGTGCAGCTTCCTCTGGATACTGTGTGCAGTACTGGGCATTCTGTCTCCAAAACAATATAGCAGCATCAGAGGGGACTCTGATGGATGAGGAAAATGATTCAGGGCCTGGAAAACTTTTCCTGGGAAGAGAGTTTTAAATGAAAGCGTGTTTCCCTTGGAGAAGAGAAGTAGAAGAGACCAAGAGCTTAGCAAATTTCAAAAAAAAGGATTGGCCACTTAGATGGATAATGAGAACATCAGAGTTAGAACTGCTGACCTGCCAAGAGTTTTGAAAGGGATTTAAATCATCGAATCGGGCCCCGCACTTGCCGCTCTTACAGACTCCTCTGCCAGCCGCCACTGAGTGAGCATGAACCTCTCAGTTAGGGCATGGTAAGTACAGTTTGTTGCGCTTAGTCAAACACTAAGGAGAACAACACTTTGTCATCCCAGTGTTCAAGATTTCAAAATGTTTATTAAAGCTAATGTTAAAATGATATAATACACAGGTTAAAGAAAGAGTGTCTGTACCTCTGGGTATAGTGTTTACATTGTCCAAAAGTACAAAGGTTGGTTTGAAAGTCATAAAATACATAATCGGCAGTATCCCAGATTAAGGTTAATAAATTCAGTGATACAGTTAGAGTATTAGCATCCAAGTATTCAGGTACTTCACTCATGAAAAGTAGTACAGAGAGTTGGTTGTGGAAAGCAAATATAGGAATGAGTGAAGATTGTCCCTCAGTAATTGAGAATTTAGGATAGTCTGTCCCTTAGAAAACACAATCCATTAGGGAAGTATTTCAGTTTTTCCCCCGACTTTGCTTCTCATCGGCACTCCAGCTCATCTCCCCCGGTATTGCCGATGTCCGGTGATGTATTCTAGATAGACGTCCCTCGACCACCTGATGGTGTCCAATACCATGAGTTGCTGCATCAGCCAAGCATAGCACTGACTGATTCTGCATTCTCGCAACACTCGTTAAAGTGTATTTTAACTCAAAACAGCCAAAATTGATCACTTTGGCAAAGTGGGTCTGTCTGCTGAACATGTAGGCAAAGTAGGTGTGTCTTAGTGTGGGACCATAATAAATCTCATTCTGTGGCAGAAGGATCTGGGAGGTGTCATCTGATTCATAAACATCTACAAACTCCTAATTCCAGTGGTGTCACGCTCTGTGGTGGTGGTGGAGGTGGGGGACGACTTACTGCCTCCCAGCTCCAGGTGCTCTGGTTGGTGGACATTTTGCTAACACAATGCCATTGGAAATGGGTCACATTGAGTATCATTGCAAAGCCCTTTCTTCCCATCACCCGAGCCATTAGCACAGCTCACACATGCCACCACTTTCAGCAGAGGGCTAAAGACTGATCAGCCTCCCAGAGTCAGTGCCACTAGGTTAAGTTAGAGGCATATGGTCTCTTCACTCACTGTGAAATGCAGCCACTTCTGGGGTGATATATGGCAACACTAGAACATGAGGATCTTTTATCCTGCCTATCTATAGACCTTGCTAACTGTCCGCTAATTAGTCTGAGCTATGCTTTGTGGTGGTTCCATGTAGGGCAGGTCCTTTCTCCCAGCTCCATCGGCTCTGCTTGGGATCGTGACACACACTCTGTTGTTTGCCCTATCCAGGGGGAGAGTCTGTGGTTTGTTCTGCCTAATGCCAGCCAGCCAGAGCAGGGTTTTGCCTGGATGGTCCTTTGGCTGAGAGGAGTTCAGGACACTTATTCCAAGATTGCAGCAGTCTCTGCGTGACGCTGGCTGTTACTGGGGACTCCTGCCAGGCCTGGGAACTCCTCCTGGATACCAGAGACACCTCCGCTGCCAACTACAAGTCAATTACCTCCCTGCCCCACCCTGCTGAGGGGAGTCACTTTCCCTCGTGCAGGATGGCAGCATGGAGGGAGCACAGGCGTGACCTGCTGAAGTGCGGTGGCCAAGCTGTCTTGATGGGGTCTGGATCTGGGATAGCTGGGTTTGGGTGAGGGGCATTGGCAGAGCTGTGTGTGAGCCCAGGAGGGGCTGCGGCAGGTACATTTTCAGAGATGTTACTGGGGGGGTAGGGGCCAGGCACTAGAGTAGCAGGTGGTGCTGCAGGCTGGGACAGAAGTGTATCTGGAGCTGTGTGGAGGGCAGAGGTAGGAGAAGGGGCTGCCGGATGTATCAAGAATGGCTACATCAGCCAGGCTGTGTGGAGGTCCTAAGGCTGGCATAGCAGGGGGGTCTATGGGTCTACACCAGATACAGGGCACCAATATTTGTGTGCGGTGCGGAGCCAAAGCCTAGAAGAGCAGGAAGTGCTTCTAGAGATCTGCTGATGGGCCTGTTTCTTATACCACTGTGGTAGCTGTGGTGCACGGGTATAGCTTTGGGGAGGTCCCAGGACTGAGCTAGCATGGAGTGTGGTGGGGCAGGGCTGGCATGCACTGGGTGGAGCTTGCCCAGAGCTGCTTGCACCATGCTTGACCTTCTCCTGACCGCCAGCTCTGAGTTCCTCGGAAGCACTGAGCATTCTCCACATCACTGGAGCAAACTGAAGGGGCAGCCAATGGTGTGTCTCGTTTCAGCTGTGTGCCGTTATCCTCTGGGAATGTCAGGCGGCCACATCCCAGACGAAGACATCTCCGCCTCCAGCCAGTGGTCTGAATCCACAGCAGCCAAGTATGGAAGGTGAGGGCAACCGACGCGAGGGAGCCGTGTGCCTTTCACATGGGGGTGATTGGCTGCTTGGTATCACACTCGCCCTATGGCAGGGGACAGCTGCGTCACTGATGTTCTCAATGGCCATAGCAGGATTTCACTGGTGTTCCTGTTCTGTGACTGGCCATTGCTGGGCGAGGACCCTGTGCTGGGGCCCAGGGCGTGTTCCATGCACCTGCAGTCTCACTCTGCCAGTGTCATCCTGCATGTGCAGCATACATCAATGGCTGCCGCTCTTACAGACTCCTCTGCCAGCCGCCACTGCTCCTGTGCCCTGGGCCCAGCACAGGACAAGGCAGGCTCTGCTGCAGCTGTGGGGAGGTGGAGAGCACTTCCCAGAAGCAGGCAGTGGGGCCTTGGTTCCATGGCAGCTGTGGGGCTGGCCCAAGACAGCGTTCCTGGAATGTGTTCCTGGGGGCAATGTTGTGGAGCCATGGCTAGGCTTGCATGGGGCCAGTCCCTGCAGCAGCTGTCAGGTGCCAGGATGGCTGACAGCTTGGTCACTGGCTGAGGCTCCTCCAAATGCAGGCTGAGGGCATGTTCATCAGCAAGAGGGAAGCTGCTGCTCTCCGTCCCTAGCAGTCTCCTGCCAGGTCCCAGAGTGAGGAAGAGTCCAGCCAGCTGCAAAGGGGAGCAGAGCGGAGATGGGAGCACAAGGAAGGTACCAAGTGGACAGTGGGGCTGGGGACCTGGGCTCAGACCCGGGGATTCTTGGGGTGAAAGGGACATGCCGTGTGTCAGAAGACAGGGTAGATTTGGGGAAGAGTTTTGTAGTGAAAGACATGCAGCCATGAGCTTTCTAACCCAGACCTTTTCACAGGAAACTAGACCCAATGGGGTGTGTGATGCCTGCAGACCCAGGAAGGGCATGTGGCCCTGGAGCTCAGCTGCATGTCAAGGGGCCTCCCTGCAGCCAGCATTAGCCATCAAAGTGCCCTCTGTGAGCTCCCTCCTTCACTCTGGGCTCAGTAAAGGATGCGGCAAGCATGCGTGTGTTCATTTGTGAATGCATGCTGGGGAGAGTTCCTTGTGCTAGGAACTCTGTCATGAACGTTCCCTCAGCTGGAGCAGTGACTCTGAGCCAGCAAGGAGCAGTTGCTGATGGGTGACGCTCACCCCGGGTCTCCTCTCCTCCCACCCATGTTCATCTTAACTCCTGCAGGCAGGGTGAGATAAACCCACCCTGAACAGCCCCATTGGCCTCACTTTCTCTGCTGGCCCAGCCCACTCCCCGGAAATTGCCCGAGTGTGAGAGGGCAGCTGCAAGAGAGATGCTACACCCAGCATGTGCCCAGCAGAGGCTGCCCCAAGGCTGGGGTTTGACCCTATGGCTGCTTGTCGCTCTGCATTGGGGAGTTGGTGGCAGGACACTGTCTATAGTCTCCCTGCTCTTCCTCTCCTCCTTCCTGTGCTACTGACTGCTCTTCCTCACCCGGTGCTGAGGAAAAGTCATGCATCATTTCCAGTGATTGGAGGGAGATGTTTTCTCCTGGCCCCTCCCGTCTCACCTCTCCATCTGGGGCTCTGCCCTGCCACCTTAGTTACCCAACAGCTTCTCACGTGGCAGGCCCTGCACGTTGTGTTTCTGCCTCTAGTGCCTGGCCCCTGACCCAGCTGTGAGGGCTCCTGTAGGGCTCGAAGCAGGGGCCAGTTTTGTATACACACCATGCTGCTATTGAAGGTCCAGCCCCACGTCAGAGGCAGTGAGGAAGACTCTTCAGGGAACATACCCATGATGACACCCTCCGACTCCTGCCATATACTATCCTGGTCCTGTCAGCCTGACCCAGTGCAGTCCCACGTGCTTCCTGTCCTCCCGCACTTTGGGTAGCTAGTGCCCAACAGGTGCCTACAAGTGACGACTGGTGAAAGCAGGGACTGCAGTTGGGCCCCCTGGTGAGCAGGATCTGGGGGCAGTGGTGTGGTATTCCCCTCCCCTGGGCCCACACTGGCCCTCAGGCCTGATTCTGGTGGGATTTCTGATGGGTCAGATACAGAACCTGCCCCAGGATCAAATCAGGGGAGCACACGATTTGTGAGTGGGGAGGCAAGGAAACACCCCCACACGACAACAGGCGAGGAGATGTATGGGTCACGCTCAGAAATGGCACCCAGTACCAGCACTCCAGATCCAGTGTGAGCTGCTGGGGGAACACGAGATGGCCCATGGGAGGGAGAAATTCGGATTATGCTGCTCCTTGCCCAGCTCCACCCTGCCCATGGGACTGGTGTCCCTATGGGGGCCCAAGGCTGAAGTTCAGAACTCAAAGGGGGTGGGGGAACACTCCTCCAGCATTTTATAATGAGAGAACTGAGACCTCAGGGCTTCAGGCCGCTGGAGAGCCCTCCCCACTGCAGGGCCCCAAATCTGTGAATCCACCCCCATATGCCAGCTCCTTGTGAGGGGAAGGACAGGTCCTCCTGGTGCTGCAGGTGAGTTAAGGGTTGGAGGCTGAGGAGCTGGGACTTTCCTGCTCTATTACTGCTGGTTAGAAGAGTCCTGGTCAGTGCTAGGCCAGCCCAGGGGCAGGTAGGGTGGGCTGTAGGGAAGGCAGGGTGGGGTCTGACGCCTGGGGAGCAGGGTGCCATGATAGGCTCTCACAGGAAGTCTTTTTGGAAGTGACTCTCTCTCCTCCCCTGCACTCCTACCCCACCCTGCTCTGCCCCAGGCTTGATTCAGAAGAGGGCGATGGGGCTTGGTGTCCGGAGATCCCCGTTGAGCCAGATGACCTCAAGGAGTTCCTTCAGATTGACCTGCACGCCCTGCACTTTATCACCCTGGTGGGGACCCAGGGGCGACACGCTGGCGGCCACGGCAATGAGTTTGCACCAATGTACAAGATCAATTACAGCCGGGATGGCACCCGGTGGATTTCCTGGAGGAACCGGCATGGGAAGCAGGTAAGGAGGTGGGGAGCTAATAAATCTTCCCTGCTAGGATCCCACTGCCCTGGAGATGGGAAGGGGGGCCCTACATGTGGGATGCGCCACCACGCTCAGACTGGCATCCTAACCAAGTGTTGCTGCACTGGTGTGTACTGCAAATCCAGTACCAGGTGGGCCAGGAGTCTCTATAGCTGCCACCTCGAGTTACAGGCATTCGGGGCTGGAGCAGTGCCTAGCCGACAAGCAGAACACCATCCCCTAGGACAGAGAATGCCCTTGCCTGACCGGGGGACTGGCAATGAAGGGTGTCAGCAATCTGTTTCTGGGGCAGTTGGGGCTTGGTCACTGGAGTATTGGCAAATGTCAGTGAAGATGCTGATGGTACCTGTCATGCAGTGCCCAGGGAGGTGTGAGTCGAAGTGCAGGCTTTACCCTCCATGCCCATTCATGCCAATCCACCTCTCCCACCTGCCCCAATGCAATGTAGACAGGAGATGAACATTGGCACCATCCAGGCTGCCACAGCTGTAGTGCTGGATGGAAGTTCACTGCAGGGGGTACAAACATATCTACTGCCATGCCCTAGGCCCCTAACAATGGCAAAGCCCCATGCACCGGTGGGATTGTGCCCACCACACAGATGCCGAGACTGATGCAAAAGCAGTGAGCTCCCTGCCCCCGGTGGTGGGGAAGAGCTGTGTGGTGGTGGCAGGGTACGGCAGCGTGCAGCAGCCGTGAGCCACACTCGGAGGCCTGTAGGGTGTGTGAGCTGCCCCCTGTCTCTCCCAGCTGCACAGCATCAGCACCCTTTGCCAGCTAGTGTCTGTCGTTCTCAGGTGCTGGATGGAAACACCAACCCTTATGACATTGTCCTCAAGGACCTGGAACCTCCCATCATAGCTCGCTTCATACGCTTCATTCCCATCACCGACCACTCCATGAACGTCTGCCTGCGAGTGGAGCTCTATGGCTGCACGTGGCTAGGTGAGCAGGGGCCTGCAAGGGCACCAGTCACACCCATTTCCAGTGCCATGGATCAGGGGCCCAGATGAGCTGCAGGTACAAGGGCTCATGCTGTGGCAGCGGGACCCTGTGTTGTGTTTGGGGGTCTGACATAACACACCACATGCGTTACCGGAGTGTGAACCAGGGAAATGCATCTGTCTGCATGGATCTCTAGGCAGTGGGGGCATGCAAGGGGCTCTGGCTGGCAATGGGGCTTGGAAGGGGAACACTCATCAGCAGTGCTGCCTCCTGGTCAGGCTAGGGTGTGGCAAGTTGTCTTCCTCCCGGGACTTCCCCTTTCTCACAGTAAATCCTCTGTTTGGGGGTCTGTCCTATTTGCGACTCAGCCCTCTGGCTAGGTCACATGTTCGAATCCAATGATATGGAAATCTTCAGAAGTCAGCAAGGACTTCAGGACTTCCCCCATGGGTTGGGGTTTTAGGGTTTGGACCTTTGTACCTTCCGGGTCTCCCAACTAGATTCCCCACCAAGGGACAGGCTTCTGTTATTGTCCCCTCTTTAGGGGCTGGTAGAGGATTCAGGGCCCAATGGTAGGCAGCTGAGATCGGCATCTTGGGGTGCTATGCGGCTGCCTCCCTGAATCGCTTCCTACCAGTGTCCCCTCTCCCCACAGGGTAAAATAAAGAACCAAACACACAATTAAAGTCTGTGACTTTCAGAAGCCCCCAGTCCCTCCCTTGCAGGCTTGGGCAGGTCAGTATCCAAGCCTCAGGCTGCAAGCTTTCCTGGGAGGCGCCTTCCCAGGAGCTTGGACCACAGGTCTTCTCCTGTCCACTGCCTGCCCCCTACTCAGCTGCTCTGCTTCCCCTTTTAAGCCCCCAGTCCAGCTTCTGCCAGCTCTTTTATCTCTTGTTCTCCAGTGTGGGGTTTATACACCCTGGCACAGGCCGTGGCTGGCAACAGGATTGTGTGAGGGGCTTTGGCAGCAATGGAAGCTTGTGAGGGCTCAAGACTGGAAATGGGGGTTTGCTTGGGGCTGTGTCAGCAATGGGGGGGTTGCAAGTGGCTGTGCCTGGCAATGGGGGGTTGTGAGAGGACATGGCAGCAATGGAGGTTTGCAAGAGGCCATGTCTGGCAACGTGGGTGTGCAATGGTCCATGGCTGGCAATGGGGTTTGCTAGGGGCCGTTTCAGTAATGTGGGTTTGCGAGAAGCTGTGGCTGGCAATGGAGGTTTTTGAGGGGCTGGAGCTGTGTGAGGGGCTATAGTTGGCAATGAGTGTGTGCAAGGAGCCGTGGCTGGCTACTGGGGTTTGCGAGGAAAAGTGGCAGCAATGGGGTTGTGCAAAGGGCCATAGCAGCAATGAGCGTGTGCAAGGGGATGTGTCTGGCAGTGTGGATTTGTGAGGGGCTGTGGGAGTAATTCAGATGTGTGGCTCACAGTGGAGGTGTGAGAGGGGCTCTGGTGGGTAATGGGGTTGGTGAGGATCCGAGGCAGCATTGAGGATTTGCAAGGAGCCATGGCACTAATGGGCTTGTGTGAGGGGCCATGGCTTGCAATGTGGTTGTGGCAAGAGGGGTTTATGAGGGAATGGGGCAGCAATGGTGTGGGGGCTCATAACTGGAAATGAGGGTTTGCTAGGGGATGTGGCAGCAGTGGGGCGTGTGAAGGGCCCTGTCTAGAATGGAGGTTTGTGAGAGGCCATGGCCATAATGGGAGTTTGTGAGAGGCCGTGGCTGGCAGTGGGGTTTGCAACAGGCCAGGCCTGGCCATGGAGGTGTGTGAGGGGCCTTGGCTGCCAATGGGAGTTTGTAAGACCACATGGCATCAGTGCCCAGGTTTGTGAGGGTCCATGGCTTTCAATGGGGGGCTGCTAGGGGTTGTGGTTGGTCGTGGGGATTGGCATGAGGCCGGCTGGCAATGGGGAATTGTGAAAGGCCATGAGAGTGATGGGTGTTTGTGAGGGGTCATGGCTCACAATGGAGGTTCGCGAGGGGCCATTGGTGGCAGTGAGGAGGTGGCAGCAGTGGAGGTTTGATAGAGGATATGGCTGACAGTGGGGCGGGGGAAGGTGACAGGCTGTGGCTGGCAGTGGGAATGTGGAAAGGTCCATGGCTAGGAATGGGAGTTTGCGAGAGGACATGGCAGCAATGGTTGTGTGTGAGGGGACGTGACTGGCAATGGGGGGGTTGCATCTTCTTGGCCTACATCCATATCTCTGCTGGCATGATAGTTTCACTGCCCTATTTGTCAGCCTGGCCAGTTCTCCCTCCAGCCATTCTCCCCCATCTATTTTGTGTGAAACTCATAGAGCGGAGCCCAGTCTGTTTCTGAGCTCATCCCTGGTCTGTGCTGCAATCAAGAGCCTCTTGGCCTAGGTGGATGTTGCATTGTGCTCTCCTTTTTGTTTATCCGGGAGAGCTGCTGCAAACCTGGCTGGGGGGGATGCTTGTTTGGGCCCACACTAATTGCACACTGATTGCTCTGACAGATGGGCTGGTTTCCTACAATGCGCCTGCTGGACAGCAGTTCATCCTTCCCAGCGGCACGGTCATTTACCTCAACGATTCTGTGTATGACGGCGCTTTTGGCTACAGGTAAGTTCCCGGAGAGCTCCTTGCCTGGGAAAGTGGGGGAGGGGTTTTACGGGCAGGTCAGGACTTGGCAGTGACAAGCTGCCAATGTTCTACCAAGGGCTCCACAACAATGGCCCCCCAGTGCTGTCCTGTGATAAGCTGTTTGGTAGAAACCTGGTTCAAAGGTCACCTGTTTGAGTCGTTTGACTTGTCAGCTCCTCCGGTTCTGTACATCCCCGAGCACATCATCAGTACTCAACGAACTAACTAATAGCAACCCCACTCCAGTGGGGATTGTGCCCCTGCAGGCAGGAGGGCCGGGGATGTGCTCATTTGCCCATTTAAACAAGACCATGTTTTTCTTGCCATAAGCACAGAAGGAAGGAGCCACTTGGCCAACAAAGGCGCAAGTTGCTGCCTCTTGCTGAGAAAATAGCCAATTATTCTGGAGATTATGAGTTCAGCCCAGGTCATCTGATGTGCTGGGAGGCTGTGGAAAGCCCCTGGAAGGGGTGTTGGGGGCTCTTAGAGCCCCCTGTGTGACTGAGGCAGCCCACTGAGATCTCT
>NW_020664561.1:1033283-1051380 GCF_002925995.2 Terrapene triunguis | reverse complement strand
AGTCCATACAAGCGCCCCTGGTTGCAGGGCCGTAGGACCTTACTACTGGCTCAGCAAGGGGGTCCTACCGAAACACGCTGAGGCTTACTGGGGTCAAGGTACCAGTCCGTCACCTCCCCTGGGTGGGGAGTTGGGGTCCAGTCCGTCACCTCCCTACCGGCTTGGGAGTTGGGGTCTCCCACGGATCCCAGGGTTCTCCGTGAGTCTCCGGATCAGTCGCCTCCCCTGGTTTCTCCCACAGTAGGGGTTCGTGCCGGCCTGTAGAAGCCTCTGTTCCTGGCAGCTTCAAGAGCGGCGGCTGGTCCTCTGCAGGAGCTTCCCAGTTAGGTCCTTCCCCTGCGGCCACCAGCCCCGATTGAGCTGAGTTCCCTCCTTTTATACTCAGTGAGCATCTGGAGCATGCCCAGTACGAACGGGGCGGGACTTCCTCTGTCAGAGCTACTGGTCTGACGTCGCTGGGGCTAGTGCGGGGCGGGGCTGCCCCGTCACACACCCTCCCCCTTAAGAGGGACCCCTCTGGTTGGTCTGCCCCCTCCTCCCCTGTCTGGAAAAGAAGTCCGCGTTAGCGTGTGCCTTACCCGGGCGATGAAATACGCGGAAGCCATAGGGTTGCAGTGAGAGGTACCAATGTAGTATCCAGGGGTTTGCGTCCTTCATGCTATTTATCCATCGTAAGGGGGTGTGGTCTGTGAGCATCTGGAGCATGCCCAGTACGAACGGGGCGGGACTTCCTCTGTCAGAGCTACTGGTCTGACGTCGCTGGGGCTAGTGCGGGGCGGGGCTGCCCCGTCACAAGTGGGATTTGTGGACCGATTGGGAGTAGCAAGTCCCTTGCAAATCAGGTCCTCTTTATTTAGGGGCCTAACTTTAGACTTCCAGGTTTGAACATTTTAGTCTGTCTGTCTGTCCCACTCTTCTTGCTTCCCTCTGTCCATCCAGGTTCTTTAATGGCACACAAATGAGCATGTGAGGCCAAGTACTCCTAAGCACCTCTGCTAAACCACTGAAGGTTGCCCAGGGCTGCAGAGCCTCTGTGTTATTAAAACAGGCCGCAATGGCTCTCAGGGGACTCAGTGAGGAAAGAGAGTTAGTTTCATGATTTTAAGAAGCTATAATGAAAAAGTCCTTCAGTTTTTTAAAGCATTTATGAAAAATGCCCACCCATTGTACACTCCCCAGTGCTGGTGGGATGGGGGGACAGGTGGGAGGCAGAGAGCGGGAAGATTTTTGTGTGGACTTCAAAAAAGATTCATGCCCCCTTGTATCTTTCCGTGGTGTCTACAGCATGACTGAGGGACTGGGCCAGCTGACGGATGGTGTTTCTGGCCTGGATGACTTCACACAGACCCATGAGTACCACATGTGGCCGGGCTATGACTACGTGGGGTGGCGCAATGAGAGCGCTGCTGGGGGCTACATTGAAATCATGTTTGAATTTGATCGGATCAGAAACTTCACCACCATGAAGGTCTGTAGCTCCAGGGGCACCTTTCTTGGTAACATCAATGAGGGCTTGTTGTGGCCTTGTCTCTCAGAACCGTGTGCCCGGCTGCAGAAGGCACGTTCTAGAAAGGGACTAGGGCTCTGATTTTGTCATTTGCCTCGCAAAATGCCAATGCAAGGCCTTAAGGTCTAGGACACAGTCTGCCCTGCATCGGAGGGAGAGGGGGGGAGAAGGGAGGGGGGCTGTGTCAGGAATAGTGAACATGAGTGATGCAACGCTACACTGTCCTCTCAGCTGCACCATGCCTCCTCAGCCCTAGCCACCAGCTCCTGCTCTGCTCAGCCCGCTGCGCTGCCCCACTTACTATCCCTGCCTGTGGGTGACTAATGGGCCACTTCTCTCTGTAATCACTATGTTTCTATGACCTGTCAGCTAGTGACTGGAATGAGACCAAAGACTCACTCCATTTGTGACCTCAGACAGTGCCAAGTTTCCTATGATGAAATGCTAAGGAAATGTCCCCCACCCCCTCCTCCTGGGGCCCCTTGACAAGCTAGGATTCTAGGTGAGGGTGCCACCAAGGGCAGGGCGCGATGAGCACAGTGTTCCCTGTGTGACTATCCCAGGGTCTCCGATTCCTATGGAGTTTCCCTGGGCAGTGGGTGCTGCCAGCCTGTGCTGGTGTCGAGCTCACCTGGGACTCTGTTGCTGCCATGCAGGTGCACTGCAACAACATGTTTTCCAAGGGGGTGAAGATCTTCAAGGAAGTTCAGTGCTATTTCCGCTCCGATGCCAATGAGTGGGAGCCCAACACCATCTCCTCGGTGCTGGTGCTGGATGACGTCAACCCCAGTGCGCGGTTCGTCACCGTGCCCTTGCTTCATCGCATGGCCAGCGCCATCAAGTGCCAGTATTACTTTGCCGACACCTGGATGATGTTCAGTGAGATCACATTCCAGTCAGGTACTGGCAAAGGGCGGGAGGATGGGGTCCTGGAAGCTACAGCATCCATGTCAGGGAGCAAGGGAGGCATAGGTCCAGGGAGTGCCAAGCAATGTGCCATTTGTTCTGGAGCATAGAAATGTAGGAACTGCCAGACTGGATCACACCTCAGGTGCTTCTAACCTAGTCTCCTGTACCTAACAGCAACAGCTGCTGCAAGAAAAGGTATGAGAACCCTGTAGTAGTTGATGTGGGATAATCTGCATCCACATTAGGGCTCATCGTGGTCACTGACAGACAGGCTTAAGCCCAGAAGCAGGAGGTTGTGTCCCTTCCCAAATGTTTATCGTTAATTATGGTAACTCTTGATATTTTTGATAACCATATAAATATCTGGTCCCTTTTTAAAATCTTGTTAAATTCTTGGCCCCAATGATTTCCTGTGGCAGTGAGTTCCACAGTCTAATCACGTGTTGTATGTGGGGAAAAAGTACTTCCTTTTATTGGCTTGGAATTTCTCATCTTTCAATTCCATGGAATGTCCACTTGTTCCTGTGTTACAAGGCAGTGAGAAGAGTAGTCCCCTATTTACCCATGGAAAGCGGGTACTGGGGCTACTGTGGTACCAGTAGCTATAGCATTCATCCTGTGGAGGAGCAGGGTTTTGAGAGGAGAGCAGCAGTGTGCAATGGGAACGTTCTCCTGCACACTGCTCCTAATGGTGGATTTGTGCTTGGAGGCTTTAGAATTCAGACTTGGCTGAGTTGTGGTAACCTGGGCTGGAGAGGGCTAGGGACCTTTGCAGGGCAAGGTAGAGTTGAGTAGGTGCTCTGTGACATGAATTAAGTGCCACAGAGGAACAATCCACTCTGCCCTCACAACAGCTGTCACAGGCATGTCAGTGTCACTGACTCGTCCTCAATTCTGTTTCTTAGATGCAGCCATGTACAACAACTCCGGAGCCCCTCCTGAGTCGCCCGTAGCACCCACCACTTACGGTATGTGCAATGCAGTACGTGGACACTCTGTGTGCTCAAGAGCCTGGTCCCCATCAGGTCTGCAGAGGTGGCACATTCCTGCAAGTAAGGACTGGCCACTGGATAAAATGCAGCCCTCATATAGACCCCCTGAAACACATGCCACTCTATTAGAATAAGGGCACCAGAAACCACCTCCAGTCTGAGAGTAACAGCTGCTGCAGTACCCAGAGATTACTCCAATATGGCAAAGTGCTACTTCATGATGACATGGGCATAGAAACACCTCTCACGTGATTATGTGGCCTGTGAGTGCCTGCTGTCAATCTAGATGTCAATCTGATTTAGTTGGGGATTTGTCCTGCTTTGAGCAGGGGGTTGGACTAGATGACCTCCTGAGGTCCCTTCCAACCCTGATATTCTGTGATTCTATGTATATGATATCAAGTATCAGAGGGGTAGCCGTGTTAGTCTGAATCTGTAAAAAGCAACAGAAGGTCCTGTGGCACCTTTAAGACTAACAGAAGTATTGGGAGCATAAGTTTTCGTGGGTAAGAACCTTACTTCTTCAGATGCAAGATGTGTATGATGTCATCCATTGCCATGGGATCGAAATGCCTTCCATGGCCAGGGCCCCATGTAGTCCATAAGTCCACAGATGCAAAATGTGTAGTGGAACGAGCCTCATACTGTGGACCAGTCCCCCTAAGACTAAGATTCAGTGAAAAAAAAGTTTTCATCCCTAATGGTTGTGAAGGTAACCTTCCAGGCCCAAACCAAGTAATGTCCTCCTGAGTCTGCAGGCATCCTGAAACAATAGCTTGGAGAGGTGTGAACTGCCCTAGTCACTTCAATGGGGTTTTAACACAACATCGTTTACTCTTTCATGGCTGATCATTTCATCAGAACCGTCCAGCTAATGTGCTTGTTTCACAATGACAAATTGCTTAAACCTCCAGCTAGAGCAGATTGGAAATTTTCCAATGGGCTCATTTTTCTATCAGAACTTTTCAATTTTGAGGAAATTTCATTTAGAAAAATAATGTTTAGAAAATTTTCAACATTTTAATTTCAAAATGAATTATTTAAAATGTTTATAATGCATTACATTATATATTATATCATATTAATTAAAATAGGAAATACCAATTACCAAAAAAATTACAAAAACAATAGCCATTTTATAATATAAATGATATCACACATTGTGAGAGAGCAAAGGTGGGTGAGGTAATATCTATTATTGGACCAACTTCTGAAGAGCCTACTGTTCGGTCTAGGCCAAGTAAGATCTAAGTTAGTCCAATTAAAAGATATTCTTCTTCGAGTGATGGTCTCTGTATGTATTCCAAACGTGGGTGCACATGTGCGCCATGCACTGGAATTGGAAGGTTTTCTTAGCAGTGTTTGTTGACCCTCATGTGCATCGTGCGTCCCCTCATGCTCACAGCTGAGGGTATAATAGGCCATGTGGGTTGATGCCTCTCCAGTTCCCTCTTACCACTGCATGGCCTGAGTCGGAAACCCTGTTCCTTTGCACTCTTAGCTTGCTAAGAGAGTGATCTACTTTCCATTCCTGTATATAGTTGTACATAGCTGTATTTAGTGTTCCATAGCTGTTGTTCTTCATAGATAATTGTTAGTGTAGATTCCCTCCCACACACCCCCCATTTGGGGAAACCCCCCCTTGGGGACTATGCCTGGATTCCAGGCTTGAAGAACTGTGCCTCTTGACCGTGCTCATTTTCTGTGAGCAATGAGCACCAGCATTGCCTGTACTGCCTCAGCAAGAAGGCCCACCTCACGGCCCGCTGTTCGATTTGTAAGTCGTTCCCACCCTGAACGCAGGAGGCTTGAGAGCTTTGCCTCCGGAAGTTCTCAATGGATGCAGTCATGCACCCGAGGGCACACTTGTATCTGGAACCACCGGTATAGAGACCATCACTGGCGGTGAGCTCCCCTCCGAGCACCTCCCAAGCCCTGGATCTGTCAGTTCCGAAGGCGACGGACAAGCCCTGCCATGAGGGTAAAAAGCATGGACATGGGCACAAGAGCAGATCCCCGGCCCTGACCACTAATAAGCGCAGCTTTTCCTCCCCAGGCCAGGTTGGGTGAGAGGTCGCATGTGGATCCCACCAGACCAGCACCCAAGCTGCCCCATGTTGAGTGCAAGGCAAAACACAAACGGGATCCAGTGATACCCTCACTGGCACGTGCACCGCCCGTCCCGTCAGTGTCTCTGAGCCCCTTGGATCGACCAGCACCGCTGACAACGCCTGGGCCCTCGGGCATGCCCAGAGGGACGTCATGCACTCCTGGATGCTTGGAGCCTCTCCTCTCGATGAAGGAGCTGCTCCTCCCGTATCCACCTTCTCCACCCCTTTCCAGACCTCCAATCACCACCGTACTCCCCTCTCCGGTGGACGAGTCTTTGTTGCTGCTACTGGAGAAGCACGTTGTAACGATGCAGCCTCTGGCAGGACACTACTTAGCGTATCAATTCAGGACAAATAGCTTAGAGCAGGGCAGTTATAGCCCAAGACTGGGGGTCCTTTGCACACCAAACCAGCCAAACAGAGAGGACTTTGGTTTTACCCCACTAGCTAACCAGAAGTCATACTAGCAATTCCCTCAGACACACCAGTTTCCCAGTATCACCACCAGCACCACTCCTTATGGGGATGAATGGTTATGAAAACCAATACACCAGTAAAAGAAAAAAAAGGTTCTCCCAATCCCAAAGGACCAAGCCCCAGGCCCAGGTCAATATACCAGTCAGATCTTACCCACAAATCATGCTGTTGCCAATCCTTTAGAATCTAAAATCTAAAGGTTTATTCGTAAAAAGAAAGAAATATATATGAGAGTTAAAACTGGCTACATGGAATCAATTACATACAGTAATGGCAAAGTTCTTGGTTCAGGCTTGTAGCAGTGATGGAATAAACTGCAGGTTCAAATCAAGTCTCGAGTACATCCACAGCTTGGATGGGTCATTCAGTCCTTTGTTCAGAGCTTCAGTTTGTAGCAAAGTTCCTCCAGAGGTAAGAAGCAGGATTGAAGACAAAATGGAGATGATGCAGCTGCCTTTTATAGTCCTTTTGCCATGTGGCTTGTGTGTCCTTTGTTCCAAACACAAGCTACTCAGCACATGGCATGGAAAAACCTTAGAGTTCTGTCCATAGGCATGTCCCTGCATGCCTTGCTGAGTCACAAGATGTATCTGCCTTCTCTCAATGGGTCAGTTGTATAGCTGATGGTCCTTAATGGGCCATCAAGCACGCTAGGCAGTGCCTTACTTGACCTCCTTTGTACAGGATTTGGTGCCACTATAGGACCTTGATTGCAACAATGATCTATATGGTCACAGTTCATATTAATAACGTCACACACGTCCCATTGCTGCGTCACAGGCCTCCGGTACCCGTGGTCCCCCCTGTTGCCCGAACCATCTTTGGAGTCCGAGGGCCTTTCAGAGTCAGAAACCTCTTTCTCGCCTATACCCCATCGGAGCCCAGAATCGCGACCCAAACTGCCATACCCCCCGGCGTATGATCCCACTGCGGAGGCCTGGTACTGTTAGCCATGACACCCACCTATGCCCAGGGACCCTTTGTTTTGGCCATACTGGGCGCCCTGGAATCTTTACTGAGGATGCCAGGCACTGTTGGTGGCCTTTTATAAACCATTCCCATTCGCCCTACGGCGCCGTCTGTTTATGAGGAGGAGGAAGATGCGGAACCGATACTGCTGGTCCCCACTGCTTCCTCATTGAATAAGGCGCTTATTCCTTCCTTGCTCTCCCGGGTGGATGACCCACTAATACCAGGACTTGCCTGGAGGATGGAGGAGATCCAGGACATGCAACATCAGCTCCTGCACATTCTCCAACCCCAGGGGCCCTCTCAGGCAGGGCCAGCTTTAGGCCGATTCCCCCGAATCAGGCCCTGCGCCTAAGAGAGCCCCGCGCCTAAGAGGGCCGGGCGGAGTGCTGCAAGCCCATGGCCCCGCTCCTCCCGCCGGAGCGCGGCAAGCCCCGCGGTCCCGCTACCCCAGCCGGAGCGCGGCAAGGCCCACGGCCCCGCTCCCCCGTCTGGAGCGCGGCAAGCCCCGCGGCTCCGCTCCCCCGGCCAGAGCCCAGCAACCCCGCGGCCCCGCTCCCCCGGCCGGAGCCCAGCAACCCCGCGGCCCCACTTCCCCGGCTGGAGCGCTGCAAGCCCCGCGGCACCCCTCCCCCGGCCAGAGCACGGCAATCCGAAGTGCCGCCGAAGACTCGGAGCACTGCCTGGTGAGTACAAGCCCCACGAATCGGGCCCCGCACTTGCTAAAGCCGGCCCTGCTCTCAGGCAGCTCTCCCCATCAATGAGGCTATTCTGCAACCAGCAAGGACAGCATGGTACACTCCTGCCTCCTGTGCCCCCACACAGAAGAGAGCAGAGAGGCGGTATTTCGTCCCTACTAAGGGGACAGAATTTATTTTTATCACCCTCCCCAACTCTCTTGTGCTTCATGCAACAGCAGAGTGGGCATGACAGCACCCACAAAAATCTACTCCCCTGGACAAAGCGGCAAAAAGGATGGACCTGCTAGACAGGAAAGTCAACTCCTCAGTGGGACTGCAGTTCTGCATTGCCAATTATCAGGCTCTGCTAGCCAAATATGACTTCAGCTATAACAGGCTGCCACCAGGCCAACAGCAGCAATTCCAGGAACTGGTGGACAAGGGGCGACTGCTGGACAAAGAGGGCCTCTCACTCTCTGACGACTGGGGTCGTGATGCGCCAGGACTCATGGCTGCAATCGTCCAGATTCCCCAGGGAGGTCCAAAACACTATTGAGGACCTCTCCTTTGATGAGCACAAACTAGTCAATGACCAGATGGACAGATCCCTCCATTCCCTGAACGACTCTCGGGCCACGCTCAGGTCCCTTGGCATTTACACCCCAGTCCCAAGATGCAGGCAGCTGCGGCAACTGTTCCATTCCTGACCACATGCCCCCTACCTGCCCTACTTCCAACGCCAGCAGGAGGCACCACATAGACAGCACCGCACACAACGCTCCCCACCTCCATCACAACCACCACTTTGACCCTATACCAGTAGCAGTCAAAACAGCAGTTTTGACGTGCAGGTCAAGAACTGCGAACCTCCCCCGATGCCTCCCGCGGTGCCCAATATTGTCTTTGGGGACCGTCTTGCCCTGTTCTCCCACAACTGATGCAAAATCACCATGGACAGCTGGGTGCTGGAGATTATCCATCATGGATACTCCCATAGAATTCCTCTTGTTTCCCCCTCATCGCTCCTCACCCCAGACTTCCCTTGGAAACCCATCCTCCAACAAGAAGTGGATGCTCTGCTCCTCAAGGGGGCCATAAAACTTATTGCCATCACCACCCACTGAGTACAATATCCATCCTCGATTACCTCCTTGGGCTCAAAATGTTGGGCCTTGCCCTCAGCTCTACACGGGTCCACCTGGCAGCACTTAATGCCTTTCTCCCTCCGTGGATGGCACCTCTATGTTATGTACCCCTCCACCATCCATTTCATGAAGGGTCCCCTCAATACCTTCCCACCAGTACTCCAGCCCACACTTCCATGGGACCTTAATCTTGTTCTGTCCGTCCTCACAAAGCCATCCTTTGAGCCAATGGCAATGTGCTCCCTTTCCCATCTCTCCATGAAGGTGATGTTCCTAGTGGCCATTTCCTCAGCTAGCTGAGTCAGCGAACTGGTGGCCACGATGGCTAACTGTCCCCCTTACACTGAATTCCAGAAGGATAAAGTGTCCTTACGGCTCCACCCTAAGTTCCTCCCAAAGGTGGTGGTGGAGTTCCACCTCAGTCAGGCCATCCACCTCCCTGTCTTCTGTCCCAAACCACTCACTCCCATGTGGACAGGATCCTGCACTCCCTCGACATGCACCATGCAGTAGCATTCTACCTCCACAGGACTTTCGCCTTTCACGCATCGATGAAACTGTTTGTGGCCATCGCTGACCAGTCCAAGGGCCAAGCCCTTGTCTCCAAGGAATCTCCAAATGGGTCTTCAGGTGTATCCGCGAATGCTGCACGCTATCCAACGTACAGCCGCTTGATAGAGTTACAATGCACTCTATGTGAGCGCAAGCAGCCACGTTGACCTGCCTAGCGGATGTCTCATGGCAAGACGTCTGTCGTAGCAACATGGCACTCTGTACACACGTTCACATCCCACTGTGCCATCACTCAAAGGGCGGCTGAGGACACTGCAGTGGGCCGCACTGTACTACAGGTTGCATTTCTTCTCTTCCTCCCACCCACTTCCACACTGATCACTACCCCACTGTTGGAATACACATAAGGACCATTGCTCAAAGAAGAGGAGGTTACTTACCTGTAATTGGAGGTTCTTTGGGATGTGTGGTCACCATATGTATTCCAATATCCACCCTCCATCCCCTCTGCTGTGGACTGGACTACTCAGAAGTAATAGAGTCACTGGAGGGGCCTCGACCTGCATGGCCTCTTAGACCCTCGGCTGCGAGCACAAAGGGACGCATGATGAATGTGCGGGTCAATGGACACTGATAAGAAAAGCTTCCGGCTCTGGTGCATGGCGTGCATGCGCACCCACATTTGGAATACAGATAGGGACCACACATCTCAAAGAACCTCCAGTTACATGTAGGTAACCTCCTCTTATCTCATCCCTTTGTCTCTCTCATTTCTGGGATTAACACAGCCACAACAATATTGCAAATGACCTATTATGACATGGCATCATAATAGTCAAAACATTTTCAACTTTTCTATTCTTTATATATAATCTCATTTCAACTTCTGTTTATAATACAATTTTTTTTTTCTTGGAGATGTCAAATTTTCCTGCAGAATAGAAGTTCTGGGTTTCAACCCATTCTGCTTCCAGCTCTTCTTCAGACACCCTCTGCGCTGCAGTTATGTGTTGTTAATGTAGAATTCAGTGGCACATTGAACAATAAAGATGTGGGAACAGTCTGAAGCAATGAATGTAATATCAACAAGAATAGCACAGAGGATAATGGCACAGTCAGTGCAGTTATTTCCATAGTCAGTTCATTAAATGCCTCCCTTTTTGTTAAAATGAAGTTTCCACAGACTTTCTAGTCTGTTATGTCAGTATGTTGCAGAGTCCAGGGTTGTGGCTGCAAAATGAAGAGCAGTGTGTATCCTGGGCTTTGACTGTGTGAGAGAGTCACATGAGTGTGGTGATAGGGAGTCTCGAATTGTTAGTTACAGTCTCACAATCCTGGGTGTCCCAGGCTCCATGGCTGCAGAAGGGATGAGCAGCACTAGTGCAGCAGGAGCCAGCACAGAAGTGCCTCCCGGAGGGCAGGACTGTCTCTGGCCCTATGCACCTCTGCATTCACATCCCCAGTCAATGTACAGGGCAGAGAGCAGGCTCTGCCCAGCTGTGCCTCTTCTTGCAAGGGGGCAAGAAGAGGGGTGGAAAATGGACAGAGCATTGACAGTAACCCCCAGGGTGCTGGCCAGCAGAGTTGTGCTGCTGGTGTCTGCTCCTGGCAAGGATAGGTTGGCAAACAGGGAACCAGGGATGGAGTGAAGTGCAGAGTGCTTTGGGGTGGTGCAGTTATGCACTGCTTCTGGCTCATCTAGCCCCGCTGTAGGGGTGGTGAGCCTGGAAGTACCAGCCGAGTAGACTTGCCAGTGACTGAGATCTATGTTTCCAATGAGAACCCAAGTTAAACCCAGCCTCCCAATGTGACCACTCCTGCTCTCTCCCGCCTGCTGACAGATCCAACCCTCAAAGTGGATGACAGCAACACACGCATCCTGATTGGCTGCCTGGTTGCAATCATCTTCATCCTGGTGGCCATCATTGTCATCATCCTGTGGAGGCAGTTCTGGCAGAAGATGCTGGAGAAGGTGAGCAGATCCTGGAGGCTTCTTTGTAAGGGTTCTGCCAGCACTAGGTTCATTCCTGCAGCTGCACGTCAGCCCCTCTGGTGACGTCAGCACAGCCCTGACAGTAATGGAGTTTGTTCAGGGTGAGGCCCAGCTGGGGATGTGCACCACTTGCATCCCCCCCTGAAGCTCACAGGCGAGCGCATGGACCTGCTTGTGCAGACTGATTTCATCTAGCCACTGAGGGTGCGTCTACACTGGAATAAAAGACCCATGACATGGCCACAGCTGGCCCGGGTCAGTTGACTCAGGCTTGCAGGGCACGGGCTGCATGGCTGTAAAATTGTTGTGTAGCCATTCAGGCTCGGGCTGGAGCCTGGGCTCTGGGAGCTCCCTACTCATGGGGTCCACCAGCAGCTCCCTCACCCTTGCCGCCTCCCCCCACCGCTCCCCCCCCAGGTTCAGGGGACTGTTCCCCAACTGCCCCTGGATTCGGCAGCCCTGCCTGGTTCACAGGACGGTTGTGTTTCAGGCCCAGTCTGCCAAACAGGACCTTTTGGCCCACATGATTTGTCTTGCTGCTTTGGTCCACTGGGCCTGTCTGTTTGTCGAGAGTGGGGAATGTCCTTTGCTGTGTCCCTGTACTTTCTCCTTCTGCATCCCCACCTCTTAGGCTTCTCGTCGGATGCTGGATGACGAAATGACCGTCAGCCTCTCCCTGCCTAGCGAATCCAGCATGTTCAACCACAACCACTCCTCCTCATCCAGCGAGCAGGAGTCCAACTCCACCTATGACCGCATCTTCCCCCTGGGCCCAGACTACCAGGAGCCCTCGCGGTTGATCCGCAAACTGCCAGAGTTTGCCCCAGGAGATGAAGAGGCAGGTGAGGATTAACAAGCAAGTTCTGCAGCTAACACAGCTTTGTTTGAGCAAACAATGAGCAGCAGAGTGCTCCTGCAATGGCCTGCTATGCCTGCCCCTGATGCCAGCTCCGGAGGCATCCAGTTGAGGGTAGTAGTGGCATTCAGTCTCACTACATCCTTGATCTGCCAGCAAGGAGCATGTGCTCACACTGACACTTGTGGTGGAGTCATTTTTAGGGTCATGTGTATAGCTGGGCACAAACAAAAAAGTTCCCTTGCGGAAAATTTTGATTTTTTTTCTGTGCAAACTCAAAAACTGAAAAATTTCAGCCAAAACATTTTGGCTTGAAAATGCTGCTGTAGTGCCTCATGGGATTTATAGTTCAGGTGCCTCCTCAATAGGCTGGGCTTTTTGGTTGGATTACATCAACAGTTTAGACAGAAACATTTCAACCAGGACTAGTCATGCATCCACTGGGAAATGGAGTGAGACCATTTCACATCACATGGGAATCGCATCACATGACAGCCATCCCAGTGGGAGTGACTTTAGACCAATACCAACCTGGGGTAAATTTGAACCAGCAGCCTAGAGGTCCCAGGCCCCTATCCCAGTCCTAGTCCCCATCTCCCTGAGCCATGTTAAGATGGGCTGTGTATTTTATTTGATTACAAAATTTCAATTTGCCCTTGCCATGTGCAGTGTGGTGTTAGTCAAATAAGTCTCAGCACATAGTTTCTGGTCCCTTAAGTCTGTGACTAAGACAATTCAAACTGCAAGTATTTCAACTTAATATGGAATTTGATATTTGTGCTGTGTTGGTTAGTTACCTATTTATCAAAGATCTGGAAAAGTGAAGTGGCAAAATGTGCAGATGATAAAATTATTTAATAGTAATACATAGCTCATAGCTTTCCATCTGGAGACCTCAAAGCAGTTTACCAAGCAGTTCAATATCATTCATTATCTTCATTTTACAGTTGGGGAAACTGAGGCACAGAGGAGGGCAGTGACTCTCCCAAGATCACCCAGCAGCAGAGCCAAGCATAGAACATGTTTTCTATATCACAGTCCTGTCTGCTAGTCCACACTGCCTCTTTTCAGATTAGTCAGGACTAGAGGAGAAACTTCCCAGGGATTTAACCAGGCTGGGGGAATGGGCAGCATGATGTCAGACTGAAATTTAATATTGACAAATGCAAAGTCAGTCGCATGGGAATGAACAATTAGAACTGCTCCAGCTGTGGCTTTGAAGAGTTTGATGATGCGTTCTGAGCAGGGAGCATACGTTCTGGATGAGGATGCTACTGGCTTCCCCTCTCCCCTTGTGTCACCTACGGCACCAATCATAACTGGGCCTGGAAACTTGGAGTGAAGTTTCAGGGAGCTGAGAAGACTGTACAGGTCTCAGACCCCTTTAAGCTCCCCCAAAGCCTGGTCTGTTCTCCCCTGGCATCTGGGAAAGCAGATGGCCCAGGGCATTTTCTATGTGACTTGGGCTCCAGGGGAATAGTGCTGAGCAGCTGAGGTGTTCTCGTGCTCTTTTCTTCCCAGGCTGCAGTGGAGTAGTCAAACCCGCCCAGTCAAGTGGCCCCGAGGGAGTCCCCCATTATGCAGAGGCTGACATTGTGAATCTGCAAGGTGTGACAGGCAGCAACACCTACTCTGTGCCTGCCATCACTATGGACCTGCTCTCGGGCAAGGATGTGGCTGTGGAAGAGTTCCCTAGGAAACTGCTAACCTTCAAGGAGAAGCTTGGAGAAGGCCAGTTTGGGGAGGTGAGTGTCTTGTCATGGGCTCTTACGTTCTCTCCAGATCCTGTCTGCTCCCTTGTGCTGTTGTTAGGATGGACCAGAGTCCCGCTGGAACACTGCCAATGACAACAGTGTTCTTAAAACACCAGAGAAAAATACACCCTGGGCTGAAGGAGATGAAGGGATCTCTGGTGAGTCACCTGCTGTATGCAGCTAGCCTGCACCAGAACCACTTTGGGGTGCGGTGGGGTTGTTTCTTGAAAGCTAAGCTGGATGAGCCTCGGTCGGTACCTCAGATGGGAGATCTCCAGGGCCCAGCTACATGCTGCAGGAAGTGATGTGTTGTTATTCAGAAGGTGGTATTGGCAGAGGTGAAAGTAAGCCGGTACGGGCCAGTACGGAGGACCGGTAAGAAAAGGTGCAGTAGCGTACCGGCAAGAAAATGGAGCATTCTCTCCCTCTCTGACTCCTCCTCCTGGCTCCAGCAATATTGAGGGTCCAGGGGCCCAGCTCCACGAATGTTCGGGGCCGGGTCTCCCCCCTGACCCCCCCTGCTGCCCCCCCTGCGCCTCCCCTGAGTGTGGGCTGGCCCCCCTTTGCTGCCCCCGTGCACCTCCCTTCCGTGTAGGGTGACCAGATCACTGACATGAAATATCGGGACGTGGGGGGGAACGGAGCAAAAAAAAACAACAACAACAACAAAAGTAAAAAAAAAAAAGCTGTTTTGCAGGTGCCGGGGGAATTAGCAGGCCCCGGGCACATGTGGCGCGTCCCACCGCCCCGCGGGGAAGGAGCTGCTGGAGCGCAGCCGAGCGGGAGAGGTGCGGGGCTCCGGACCCCGGCAGCGGGTGACCACGTAAAGTTTATTGGCTGGGGGGGGGGGAGACCTCGGCCGGCTCCTCGCCCTGCCCTGTAGGGGGGTAGCGTCCCCGCCCCGCGCCAGTATGTTACGCCGGCCGCCGCAGGCCAGGTAAGGAGCCGAGTCCCCCCTCCCCCTTCGTCCTGGCTCCTCAGCTGAGCGGCATTCCTACTCCCTCCCAGGCTTGCAGCTGTAATGCCGGCGCACGCCTGGAGGGGATGGGGTGATGGCCGGCTTCCAGTTCCTGGAGCTGGAAGCACCAGGCGGGCAGGCAAGGGGGCTGCTCCCAGGAGGGAGATGGTGCGGGGGGCTCAGCTGAGGAGCCAGGACGAGGGGGGAGGGGGGGACTCGGCTCCTTACCACCCCCCTACAGGGGCGAGGACCGGTGATAAACTTTACATGGCCACTCATGCGGCCCCAAGCCGCTCTCCCGCGCCGCTGCCGGGGTCCGGAGCCCCGGAGCCCCCCCCATCTCCCTCCTTGGGGAGCAGCCCCCTTGCCTGCCCGGTGCCCGTACTCACCAGCTCCAGGAACTGGAAGCCGACCACCACCCCCTCCCTTCCAGGCTTGCTGCCATTACAGTGGCAAGCCTGGGAGGGAGGAGGAATGCCACGTGCTTGGGGAAGAGGCGGGGCCAGGGCAGGGATTTGGGGAGGGAGCCAATGGGCGGAGTCGGGGTGGGGGTGGAGCGAGAGCCCTTCCAGGAGGGTAAAATTGCTTGTTTGTCCAGTGTCCTGACCGCACATCGTTCGGGACGCGGGACAAACAAGCAAATATCGGGACAGTCCCAATAAAATCGGGATGTCTGTTCACCCTATTTCCATGTCTCTCCCCTGAAGCTCCATGCTGCCTGCCTGCATTAACTGCCGCCGCAGGGTCCTAGTGCCCCCCTCCACTACTGCCAGGGCAGGCTGCCCTTCCCCCTCAGACCCTTTCATTTTCCGGTGGGACCCTCCACCAGTACAGCCGCCCCCCCTGCCCGCAGTCAACGCTCTTGCCCCACGCTGGGCAAGGGGCAGCCCCATCCCCCACCCCCAGTGAGGCTACAGTGAGGGGCAGCAGCAGGGGAGGAGGCGCACATGTGATGGCAGTCCCCCCGGCATGGCACCCACCACAGGGGAGGCGAGGGAGATTCCTGGACCTGAGAGGGGCCCTAGGAGCACGTGCAGTGACAGTGGGGGGTGAGTGTGCTGCCGGGGGGGAGAAGGGGGTCCCTACCCCAGAGCTCGCTGCTGCCGGCAGGGAGAGGGCTGGGGGGAGTCCTCCTCTCTGGCTCCAGTCCCAGGGCAGCCTGCCTGCACCCCAAACTCATCCCCAGCCCTGCTCCACCCCAGAGCCCACCCCCCAGCCAGAGCCCTCATCCCCCCGCACCCCAACCCTCTGTCCTAGCCCTGAGCCTCTCCAATACCACAAACCCCTCATCTCCAGCCCCAGCCAGACCCCTCATCCCCATGCACCCTAACCCTCTGCCTCAGCCCTGAGTACCCTCCCACACCCTAAACCCCTCATCCCCAGCCACACCCCAAATCCACCCCTAGCCTCACCCCACAGCCCTCACCCCTGCACCCACTCCCTCCGCACCCCCTCTTATCCCCAAACTCCCTCCCAGAACCTGCACATCCCCTCCCTCTGCACTCCCTCCCATCCCCAAACTCCCTCCCAGAGCCTGCATCCTGCACCCCTCCTGCACTCCAGTCCCCTGCCCCAGCCCAGGGCCTGCACCCCAGACCTCCTCCCCCACCCAAACTCCCTCCCAGAGCCTTGGGCAGGTGGGGGGTGGAGTTGGGGGAGGGCAGAGTTTGGGCAGGGGCAGGTTCTGGGCCCACCACCAAAATTTCTACAAACCTGCCACCCCTGCCGGCAAGAGCTCGTGCGCCATACCGGGGTGGACTGGCTTCATGAGGCAGCAATTTAAGGGCTGGAGCCCAGGGCCCTTTAAATTGCCGCCAGAGCCCCGCTGCCAGAGCCCTGGGGTAGCAGCGGCGGGGCTCGGGTGGCGATTTAAAGGGCCCAGGGCTCCTGCGCCGCTACCGCCCCGGGCCCTTTAAATCCACCGCTGGAGCCCCACTGCCGCTACCCCAGGGCTCCAGGGACAATTTAAAGGGCCTGGGCCCTTTAAATAGCCCCCGGAGCCTGCCGGAGCCCTGGGGTAGCGGCGGCAGGGCTCTGGTGGCTATTGAAAGGGTTCGGGGCTCCCGCTGCCTCTACCACCCCGGGCCCTTTAAATAGCCACTGGAGACCTGCCGCTGCTACCCCAGGGCTCCAGCAGCAGGGTTCCGGAGACGATTTAAAGGGCCCTGGAGGGTAGCGGCAGCCGGAGCCCCAGGCCCTGCTGCTGGAGCCCCCGGGCTCTGTCAGCAATTTAAAGGGCCTGGAGCTCCACTGCGGTAGCAGCAGCTAGAGCCCCGGGCCCTTTAAATCACCCCCTTTAAATCACCCCCGAACCCCAGGGCTCCCAGACACCTCTGCAGCTGGGAGCTCAGGGGGTGATTTAAAGGGCTTGGGGCTCCCAGCTGCTGCTACCACAGCCCTAGCCCTGGGCCCTTTAAATCCTGATTTAAAGGGCCTGGGGATTTAAAGGCCCTGCCTCTTCCGGTGGAGGCCATGCCCCTCCTCAGGACTCCGGAGTACCGGCAAGTCCTTTGAGTTACTTTCACCCCTGGGTATTGGTCCCTGTAAGTCAGTGCTGAACAAATGCCCATGACTGTAAAATGTGCTGTCCAGTCATTTCCTAGGTGCAGGATAACGGGGTGTCGTCTTTACCTTCTAATTATATCCCCAAAGTTCATTGTTTGTACCATGAGTCCTGATAACCCCTGTAGCTTACTCTCCAGTGTGCTGCCTTCCTGCTGACTTCACATCCCTCCCTTCCCCCCAGCTTGGTATGTCAATGACTCCCCATTGCATTAACCTACAATCCTTAACTTACATGTGCACCCACAGAGAGAGGTGAATAAACATCCTTTGTCTGGCAGAAAACTGTTAACTTTTCATGCCTTACATTGAGAGACTAAAGAAGTGTAGTTTATCCAAGAAAAAGTGAGGCAGTGACATGATCAGTCTATAAGTACTGAGATGGGGAAGAGATTTCTGACAGCAGACAGCACTTTAGTTAACGTAATGAGAACCCATGGCTCGAAGCAGAAGTTAGACAAATTCAAAGAAGAAATAAGACACATTGTAACAGTGAAAGGAATTAACCACTGGAACAACTTTCCAACAGTTGTGGTGGATTCTCCATCGCTGCGGTCCCTGGCCCAGAGGCTGGGAGGTACCCCTGACCGCGGGGCTAGGAGCTGGGGGCAGGGTCCCCCATGGCCTGCACCGACTGGGAACTGTGGGGCTGGGATCTGTGGGGTCCCTGC
>NW_020664561.1:986440-1033273 GCF_002925995.2 Terrapene triunguis | reverse complement strand
CCTGCACCGACTGGGAACTGTGGGGCTGGGATCTGTGGGGTCCCTGCTGGCGGCAGCAACTGGGGAACTCTGAGGCTCCCCCGCTGCCTGCAGGGGCTGGGGAGGTCTGGGAGCTGGGGAGGTCCAGGGGATCCCCCCCACCCTGCAGGGCTGGGAGCTGGGTTGGCTCCCCTGCTGCTGCAGCGGCTGGACTGCTGAGAGGCCCCAATGTCACAGAGGTCACGGAAAGTCACGGAATCCGTGACTTCCACGACCTCCATAACATACTCCTAGCCTTAATTATATACCACCAAATCCGGAAGAGGAAGTGGATGAGTCATTTTACAAGCAGGTAACAAGATTCGCTAACACACATAAGCTAGTATGGGGATTTTAACTTCCTTGATATCTGTTGTAAGACTATTGTAGCAAAACATAGTACGTTCTGCAAATTCTTACTGTGTGTAGGAGACAGCTTTATGATTCAGAACGTTGAAGAAGCAACTGGGAATCGTCCATTTTGGATCTGGTTTTGATGAACAGGGATGAATGAATTGCAAACATAAAAGTGGTTGGGAGGAAGTGATCACGATTGGATAGAATTCAAGATCCTATGGAAAGGAGAACATGAGAAAACGAGGACACTGGACTTCAAAAAAGTGGATTTCAGCCGACTCAGAGAAAAAGACCAATTAGGAAGAAAAGGAGTTGAAGGGGGCTGGCAGTTCTTAAAAAATGTAATACTAGTGGCTCAACATCAAGCTATTCTGACACAGAGGAAAGATAAGAGCCACAGGAAGCCAATGTGGCTGCACAAGGCATTTTTCAGCTATCTAAAACCCAAAAGGGATACATACAGGATATGGCAGGAGGGGCACGTCACCAAGGAAGTATACATAGGAATAGCACGAGCATGTAGGGACAAAATCAGGAAAGCCAAGGTGAAGAATGAGTTACAGCTGGCAAAAAAATGTTAGAGACAACAGGAAGAGGTTCTTCAAATATGTCAGACAAAAAAGAAAGATCAGGGACAGTGTTGGTCCGCTGCTCAATGGAGAACTTGAGCTGATAAAAGAAGATGATAGGAAGGCAGAGCTGCTCAATGCCTAATTTGCTTCAGTTGTTTCTTAAAAAATAACATGTGACTGGATGACTAGCAAAGTTACCATAGACAATAAAGGGGAAGGGATGCAGATCAAGATAAGTAAAGAACACGTCAGAGATCTTCTTACCAATTTAAATTCATTCAAATGAGCAGGGCTGGATGCTAATCACCCGAGGGTACTGAAGGAATTAGTTGAAGTCTCTGAGCCACTGGCAATAATATTTACAAACTCCTGGATAACAGAAGAGGTCCCGGAAGACTGGAGAAGGACTAACATAGTGCCAGTCTTTAAAAAGGGGAAAAAAGACGTGCCAGGGAACTACAGATGGGTCAGCCTGACCTCGATCCCTGGGAAACTACTAGAGCAATGTATGAAACATTCAGTTTGCAAATACCTGGAGGATAAAGGGGTGATCACTACCAGCCAGCAGGATTTACCAAGAACAAATCATGCCAAACCAGCTTGATGTCCTCTTTGACAGGGTAACTGATTTAGTGGATAGGGGGAATGCGGTGCACATAATATACCTGGACTTTAGCAAGGCTTTTGACACAGTCCCACGTGGAGAAATGCAGGTTCGACAGAACTACTATTAAGTGGATACATAATTGGTTAAACAACCGCAAACAAAGAGTAACTATCAATGGAATGATGTCGGATTGGAGGGAGGTCTCAAGTGGGGTTCCCCAGGGATCGGTTCTGGGCCCAGTGTGGTTTAACATCTTTATTAATGACCTGGATATAGGAATAGGGAGCATCCTGATCAAATTTGCAGATGACACAAAGCTGGGGGGGGAGGATTGCCAATACACCTTTATCCCGATATAATGCTGTCCTCAGGAGCCAAGAACTCTTACCGCGTTATAGGTGAAACAGCGTTATATCGAACTTGCTTTGATCCGCCGGAGTGCGCAGCCCTGCTCCCCCGGAGCACTGCTTTACTGCGTTATATCCGAATTCGTGTTATATCGGGTCGCGTTATATCGGGGTAGAGGTGTACTTTGGAGGATAGAGCTAAAATTCAGAGGAATCTTGGTAAATTGGAGAACTGGGCTGTCGACAACAAAATGAAATTCAACAAAAACAAATGTGAGGTGATACACGTAAGGAAGAAAAATCAAATGCACAAATACAGAATGGGGGAAAACTGGCTTGGCAGCAGCACTGCTGAGAAGGCTCTGGGAATAGTGGTGGATCACAATCTCAACATGAGTCAGCAATGTGAAGCTGTTGCAAAAAAAGCAAATGCAATTTTAGATTGCGTTAACAGAGACGTAACATGCAAATCACGGGAGGTGACTGTACCGCTCTACTTGATGCTGTTTAGGCCTCATCTGGAGTACGGTGTCCAGTTTTGGTCACCAATATATAGAAAAGATGTAAAGCAACTGGAAAGGATCCAGAGGCAAGCAACAAAGATGATCAAAGGGATGGAATGCAAGCCATATGAGCAAAGGCTGAAGGAACTGGCTATGTTTAGTTTGGAAAAGAGGAGATTAAGGGGGGACATGACAGTAATTTTCAGATACTTGAAAGGCTGCCATAAAGATGGAGAAAAATTGTTCTCTTGCCACCGAGGGCAGGACAAGAGGCAATGGGTTCAAATTACAGCACAGCAGATTTAGATTAAATCTCAGGAAAAACTTCCTATCTATAAGAGCATCAGGAAAATGGAACAGACTGCCAAGGGAGGTTGTGGAAGCTCTTTCACTGGAGGTTTTCAAAAGGAGGCCGGACAGCCATCTGTCTTGGATGGTTTAGACCAGGGGTAGGCAACTATGGCACCCGTGCCATATGCGGCACGCAAGCTGATTTTCAGTGGCACTCACACTGCCCGGGTCCTGGCCACTGGTCGGGAGGGGCTCTGCATTTTAATTTAATTTTAAATGAAGCTTCTTAAACATTTTAAAAACCTTATTTATTTTACATACAACAATAGTTTAGTTATATATTATAGACTTATAGAAAGAGACCTTCTAAAAATGTTAAAATGTATTAATGGCACGCGAAACCTTAAATTAGAGAGAATAAATGAAGACTCGGCACACCATTTCTGAAAGGTTGCTGACCCCTGGTTTAGACACAACAAATTCTGCATCGTGGCAGGGGGTTAAGAGATGATCCTTGCAGTCCCTTCTAACCCTATGGTTCTAAGATCTATGAATCTATTACATTTTTTGCTCATATAAAATGTTGCATTTAATTCCACATTTTTAATGAAATTATCTAATTATACTCAATAGCAATAGCATGAATATTCAATTTCAAATATAAAAATGAGAATAGTGCTAAAGTTTCTTTGGGAAAAAAACAAAATGATGAAGTGAAATTCTAAATAGCTTCCTTTTCCATCAAAGCACTATTTTCCAACTGCATTTGCCAAAAATTATTTTCTCCACGGCTTCTGCCAAAGCATGATTTCCAGAGTAGATCAAAAAAGTTTCACTGGAACAGGTTTCTGTTGGAAAATGCAGTTTTGTCAAAATCAAAATGTTTTGAGGGAATGTGTCAATTCTGATGAAATTTTTGATTGAAAATTTTCAAAATGATTCAAACTCAAAAGGAGGCATTTTGTTTAATTTCCTCGTTTCATTTCATTGCAACTTCCTTGTTCTGTTTAATTTTTTTATATTATCACAATGAAATGTTTCAATAAGGTTCTTTTGAATATGTCAGAATATGTCAAAATTTTGACTATTTGTCCTGATTCAGGATTAAAACACATTTTGGAATTTCCCAAGGGACAAAAATTCCAATGAGCTCTCAAGATTTGTCTGTGTTTCTGTCAACATCGGTAGCGGGGGCCTTGGGTGGGGCTTGTCCTGATCTGACACAGAGCAGCCCTGTGGTTGCTGAAAACTAGAAAACGTCCCTTCAGACCCAGCCTGAGGTAGAGCAATTCCAGTGACCTCACTTGGAAGGCAGACTCACATTCCTTTCACTTTATGTCTAGAGTAGCTATTCTAACAGTTATGACCATGTCTAATGTTGATGTTGCTCCAAAGAGTGTGTGGGACACATTTAGGATGGGAATGAATCCCTCTTTGAGATTCCTGGGAACTGTGTGCTGCTTACATGTCCTGCAATGGGATTTGAGCTTAGTGACTCCGCACACATCATCCTCTGTGCACTTCCGGGCCTGGAGCCCCTCTCCACATGGCCTCCCTTTGTAGTCTCTCTGCATTGCACAGCCCTAGCACCAGGACATCTGTGCCAATGCCAGAACAGAGCCCAGGAGATGAATTTTATTTCAAACGTGTTTAATTCATGTTGTAAAAGCTGAGACGAACGTACTAGGCACGTGGTGTCTGTGGAATCATTTTGCTTCAGCAGAACAAAGCTATGTAGCAGTTCAATAGAGTTACTGACAGTTGATGCTATCTGAAAGTGTATAGCTCCCACAAGGCCTTGTCAAAACTAGCAAAAGAGTTCATTTGTGCTCAGGAAGCACAGAGATCACACACCTCATGTAAACTCAGCCTGGGCCCTTCCAGTCAAGCTGGGTTCTTTCCATTTCCAAATTATCACTAGTTCTTCAGACTAAATTATGGCCATGGGGACAGCTGTGGAATCCCGTTGTTTTCAGGGAGGGTGATGCGGTTGTGACTGATTGGATCTGAGTAAACAGTTCTGTTGCTGGTTCTGGCTCACTCAGGCTTGGTTGTATTGGCACCGACAGGAGTGAAAGGCAGTAAAGATTTATTTTGGTCATCAGACAGAATGTAACACTCTTGGGGAGCAGATTTGCAGAGTGAGGTGTCCCCGTTGTGTCACATCCAGTTTCCAGAAGAGGACTATGCTGCTGCCATATGTGGTGCTGCCTTGGCTTCGGTCTGTGCCCACCATTTCTTACTCCACTTTACAATTTGTGGGTCATATTAGCTCCGTGGCTGCATTCTGAGGATCAAGTAGCAGCAGTGGTTGACTTGTCGGAAGGTTGTATGGCCTTTTCTTGCAGATGCAGCTACTGTCATCCATGCTTTTGCTTAGAGCACTCTACCAGGTCCTTGTTTTTCTGGGCATAGGGAATGCCCTGGGTGAGTGCATAGGGGCTTGTAGTGTAATAAAACAAAATAAATCAGTAACTCTTTGCCAGGTATTATTATTGTTAGGACCTAGAGCTGGCAAAACAGCCATGGGAATTATTAGAACTGAAAATAACTGCTAACAGAATTTTTAAGGGTTCCTATCTATAAGAGCAGCAGGAAAATGGAACAGACTGCCAAGGGAGGTTGTGGAAGCTCTTTCACTGGAGGTTTTCAAAAGGAGGACGGACAGCCATCTGTCTTGGATGGTTTAGACCGGGGTAGGCAACCAGAATTTTTAAGGGTCTGATTTGGTTCAGGTTTGAGGGTAAGAATGAGTTGCTCTGATTTGACCCCCAAGGAAGTCCCAGGTTCAGGAAACAGAGAACCAGATGGCAAAGGTAAACACTACCCATTGCCCCCCTCTAGGTTCATCTCTGTGAAGTGGAGGGAATGGAAAAGTTCCTGGACAAAGATTTTGCTTTGGATGTCAGCTCCAACCAACCTGTCCTGGTGGCTGTGAAAATGCTGCGAGCAGATGCCAACAAGAATGCCAGGTATTGGGGTCATGTGGAGTTTGACGACTCAGTATGTACCGTGAGCTTGAGCCTCACTCAGAAAAAATACACACAGGCCCTGGGTAACAGGAGACTAAGTCCCATTTTCAAAAGCAACTCAAGTCTGCTGTGTTCCCTAGACCCTTTTGAAATGTCATCCTTACACGGTTTAGCAAGGGACACAATGGAGGCAGCAAGGGCTTTGCTCTGAGCATTCCCCTTGCATGGCACAGGGCATTCTGGTGACGCCAAAGACTTACGCCGTATGGAATGATATTTCTTTTTTAAAACTCTAGGGAATTCCATTCGAAAGCAGCATTAGGAGAATTCACTGAGGAGTCAGGAAATGCCGGAGATGGGGTTGCATGTGGCCCCCTTGTGGGTGGGTGTAACTCTGTAGCCTTTCATCACATGGTTATGAGGAGTCCGGTGGCACCTTAAAGACTAACAGATTTATTTGGGCATAAACTTTCATGGGTAAAAAAACCCACTTCTTCAGATGCATGGAGTAAAAAGTACAGATGCAGGCATAAATATACTGACACATGAGGAGAAGTGAGTTACCTTACAAGTGGAGAACCAGTGTTGACAAAGGCCAATTCAGTCAGGATGGATGTGGTCCACTCCCAATAATTGAGGACGAGGTGGAAAATTGCTTTTGTAGTGAGCCAGCCACTCCCAGTCCCTGTTCAAGCCCAAATTAATAGTGTTAAATTTGCAACTGAATTGTAGCTCTGCAGTTTCTCTTTGAAGTCTGTTCTTGAAGTTTTTTTGTTGACGTATGGCTACTTTTAAATCTGTTATTGAATGTCCAGAGAGGTTGAATTGTTCTTCTACTGGCTTTTGTATGTTACCATTCCTGAAGTCTGATTTGTGTACATTTATTCTTTTACGTAAGTCACCTGTAGTAGGTGACTTCTGGGTACCTGTCTCGCTCTGTCAATCTGTTTCCTCACTTCCCCAGGTGGGTACAGTAGCGTAGCTGGGGAGGAGCAGGGGGAGTGGCCACTCCCACTGAGCACATTCCCCAAAAGTGGCACCTTTTTAATTTTTACACTCACTCGGGAGCACTTCCCAGCAGGGGCAGCACGTCCGGGTCTTCGGCGGCGGATGCTTCAGTCGCTCTGGGTCTTCGGTGGCAATTCGGCGGCAGGTTTTTCAGACTTCATCAGCAAGACTTGGGTTTTTCTTTTTTTTTTCTTCGCTGCTTCACAGCGGGTGGCGCCTTTTTTTATTTGTTCGCTCCCCCTGCTGTTAGAACCTGGCTACGCCACTGGGTGGGTATTGTAATTTTAAGAATGCTTGATAAAGATCTTGTAGGTGTTTGTCTCTGTCTGAGGGATTGGAACAAATGCGGTTGTATCTTAGGGCTTGGCTGTAGACAATGGATCGTGTGATGTGTCCTGGATGGAAGCTGGAGGCATGTAGGTAAGTATAGCGATCAGTAGGTTTCCGGTATAGGGTACTTTATGTGACCATCACTTATTTGCACTGTAGTGTCCAGGAAGTGGATCTCTTGTGTGGACTGGTCCAGGCTGAGGTTGATGGTGGGGCGGAAATTGTTGAAATCCAGGTGGAATTCTTCAAGGGCCTCCTTCCTATGGGTCCATATGAGGAAGATGTCATCAATGTAGCGCAAGTAGAGGAGGGGCGCTAGGGGACGAGAGCTGAGGAAGCGTTGTTCTAAGTCAGACATTAAAATGTTGGCATACTGTGGGGCCATGTGGGTACCCATAGCAGTGCCACTGACTTGAAGGTGAGGAAACAGATTGACAGAGCAAGACAGGAACCCAGAACTCACCTACTACAGAACAGGCCCAACAAGGAAAATAACAGAACACCACTGGCCATTATGTACAGCCCCCAGCTAAAACCTCTCCAGCACATCATCAACGATCTACAACCTATCCTGGAAAACGATCCCTCACTCTCACAGACCTTGGGAGGTAGGCCAGTCCTTGCTTACAGATAGCCCCCCCAACCTGAAGCAAATACTCACCGGCAACTACACACCACATCACAGAAACACTAACCCAAGAACCAATCCCTGTAAGAAACCCCGTTGCTAACTCTGTCCCCATATCTACTCTAGCAACACCATCAGAGGACCCAACCTCATGAGCCACACCATCAGGGTCTCATTCACCTGCACATCTACAAATGCAATATATGCCATCATGTGCCAGCAATGCCCCTCTGCCATGTACTTTGGCCAAACTGGACAGCCTCTATGTAAAAGAATAAATGGACATAAATCAGACATCAGGAATGGTAACATACAAAAGCCAGTAGGAGAACAGTTCAATCTCTCTGGACATTCAATAACAGATTTAAAAGTAGCCATCCTTCAACGAAAAAACTTCAAGAACAGACTTCAAAGAGAAACTGCAGAGCTACAATTCATTTGCAAATTTAACACCATTAATTTGGGCTTGAATAGGGACTGGGAGTGGCTGGCTCACTACAAAAGCAATTTTCCCTCTCTTGTTATTGAGACCTCGTCCTCAATTATTGGGAGTGGACCACATCCACCCTGACCGAATTGGCCTTGTCAACACTGGTTCTCCACTTGTAAGGTAATTCACTTTTCCTCATGTGTCAGTATATTTATACCTGCATCTGTAATTTTCACTCCATGCATCTGAAGAAGTGGGGGTTTTTACCCACGAAAGCTTATGCCCAAATAATCTGTTAGTCTTTAAGGGGTCACCGGACTCCTCATTTTTGTGGAGACAGACTAACATGGCTACCCCTCTGATGCTCATAACCATGTAATCAAGTATCAGTCATTCCTGTTACATCTGCTCCTGGGTATCTGCTCCCCCACCTGCCTATCCGCACCCAGCGCCTGACTCTGGTCCCCCATCTCTGCTGTTCCCTAGCTGCCCATGGTTTGACATTTGCAGGTTTGATTTTTAAAACACTACACATGTTCAAGTTCACCCCATTGGGCTTCTGCTAAGAGCCCTGCCACCCTCAGCAATAGGTTCTGCTCTCAATGCCAAGAAGCACGGTCTGGTCAGGTTAGGCCAAGCTCCAAGGAGTTCACAGGCCCCCCAGTCATGGGGGAGGGGGACTGAGTGGCTCATGGCATCCTTGGCCATGTGTCTGTGGGGGCATCTCTGAGTGGCTTGCAATGCCCCCTGCCACCTGAAGGAGGTCTAATCTAGTTGGGCCAGTGACCTCATTCACTACAGCAAGTCCCGTATTTTGCATTAAAAAATGGTATTGGGTTGAAAGTATGCACCAAAGAGGGACCATTCAACCGCATGGGAAACAGTGGAACTTTTAAAATATTAGCTTTTATTATTATTATTTATCTGACTAGTATGCGGTTGTCACCACTGCCTTCTACTTTGGAATCAGGACTGCTCAGTTTGCAATCAGACCTGTGTCAGAGGCCTTATACAGCAACTGGAGAGTCTCCTTTAGCTCAAGTGGTAGGGGGCTATGCATTTAGAGCAGGCGGACCTGATTGCTGTCCCCATTGTTGCCATGAAATCCCAAGTAGTCATGGGCTTCAACACAGGGAAAGCCAGGTAGTTCTAGGCAGCCACAGGTGTCTGTTACAGTCAAAAAGCTGGGGTCATGCAGTGTGAGGTCCCTGCTGCATGCATATGTATCCTACCTAGACCAAAACTCTGTGAAGCTGAACTTAGGGTTGAGAACATGGATCAGCAATTAAAGGGAAAACACAAGAATGTTGTAGTTAATAAAATCAAGAAACTTTTTAAAAAAGAAGTCCAGGAAATTTGCAGGAAATTTCAAAAGCTCCAAAACACTTGGAAGTCTGGAAATGCCCAGTTAAGATACCAACATAACCTTAACTCTGCCCCTTAGTGAGGCTAACCTCTCTTCTTCCCATCTTTGTCCCTTTCATTCCTAGGGCCCGGAAAGGTTTTCTGCCCCAGGCACTTCCATTGTGCAATGAGTTATTTTGGATCACGAGGGCGCTCAGGGCACATATACACAGCAGCTGGAGGTGAAATTCCCAGCTCAGATAGACAGCTACATGCTAGCGTGTTAGTAGCAGTGTTGCCATGGCAGCATGGATGGTAGCTCAAGCTAGCTTCCCGAGTACATGGCTAGATTGAGGATGGGATCACACTTGAGGGGCTAGCTCAAGCACTGCCTGTGCTGCTGTGGCCACATGTCTATCTCTTAGTGTGTGAGCTTGAGCAGAGCTAGCATGTGTACACCTGCTGGAGCTGGGGATTACACCTCCCAGCGTAGCTGTACCTGAATGCTCTGCAGCAGACCTCCCAACAGTCCCAGGTTTCACAGGACTGTCCCACTGTGACCCTCCAGCTCAGCTGAAGCAGCTCCTGTCCCATAGGTCTAGCTGGGCTTGGCTCCCCGCCTCATTGAGGGGCCAGGACACATACAAACGAGTGGCATGGCGACCCTGCGTGCCAGGAACCAGGTCACAATGCCCCTCATAGGGAGCTGAACCCAACCAGCCCTGCAGGAGAGGAGCCACCACTGTGGGGTAAGTGGGAGGCAGGCTTACTCTCAGCCCCCAGGGGGCAGCACCTGTCCCACTTCAGCCCCTGCAAATGTTGGGAGGTATGCCGCAGATCAGGCTGGCTTCCTAGTGCTTGGCTCATGAAACTGATGGGTTAGGCTGCAATTCTTTCATGGAGGTCCCAGAAGTCACGGATTCTGTGACGTTCTAGGACCTCCATGATTTCCGCAGCGGCTGGTGCGGCTGACTTCAGGGCCACCCAGGCAGCTGGCTCCAGGGTCTGCTGGAACAGTGGCCGGTGTGGCTGGCTCTGGGGAGTACCCGAGCAGTGGTCTTGGGAGTACACTGGGGACTGCCCAGGCAGCAGTGGTCCCAGGGTGACTGGAGCAGTGGCCCCAGGGATGCCTGGAGGCCATCCAGAGCGCGGTCCCTGGGAGCAGCTGCTGGGGGGCTGTCAATCCCAGCACTGGAGCAGGCCCCCCACATCAGGGGCCCCCCTTGGAACATCAGGGGCCTCCTGGAGCAGCAGGGCCCCAGAAGTAGAGATTTAGTCATGGGTATTTGGGTAAGTCATGGACAGATCACGGGCTGTGAATTTTTATTTATTGCCTGTGACTTTTACCAAAAATATTCATGACTCAATTATAGAATATCAGGGTTGGAAGGGACCTCAGGAGATCATCTAGTCCAACCCCCCTGCTCAAAGCAGGACAAATCCCCAGATAGTTGGTTTTTTTTTGTTTTGTTTTTCTTAAAAAACCCAGTTCCCTAAATGGCCCCCTCAAGGATTGAACTCACAACGCTGGGTTTAGCAGGCCAATGCTCAAACCACTGAGCTATCCCTCCCCCCTTAGCCTTACTGATGGGACCCATGCAGGAACCTGTCCAGCGGCAGCTATGGCGGAGCTGTGGAAGTCAAAGCACCCTCCTTTGTCCAATGGGCAGCAAAACCTTATAGAGCTTCCTTTGTGTTGCAGAGCAGCTGTCTGAAGGGGTGGGGTTGGAGAGTAATGGCCAGGTCATCTTCCAGGCCCATGTGATCCTAGGGGAGCAGCCAGGGCCTAAGGGGTTTCCCGGGTATAAACCCCAGGAAGTGAGGCAGGAACAGGGAACAGAGTGCTTGTTAGTGAGACTCCAGGATGGTCCACAAGAGACACCGGCCTGAGAGAGCTGCCTTTTGGTGTCAGAGCCATGATGCCTTAGCTAAGGTTTCTGGGAAGAGCAAGTTGCCTGTGTGCCATTTGTTACCACCTCTGACGCAGGCCATGAGTACGTTCTGTGAATAACCAACTTGCATGGGAAGTCCCTGAGTGTGCACTATCGATTGCTGATCCAGATGGACCTGCCAGGCCCTAAAGCCTGGTGCCACATGGCAAAGGCTAGCAATATTTTCCCATTAACATCTGTCATGAGTATTAGTATACTTTGCTGTGAAAATTGTTCTCTGTGGTACTTTCCCTTGTTGTACATTGTATCATTAACTCCAGTGCCCTGCATGTTTTGCCTTTGTCCATCTGTCCCTGGGGGTCCATGTCTCTCTGTCTGTGTGTCTCTGGGTCTGTCCATGTATGCCCACGTGTCGGATACCTGTCCCTGTGGGCTCACGTGTGTCTGTGTGGTTTTGTTTCTGAAAGGAATGACTTTTTGAAGGAGATTAAGATCATGTCACGGCTCAAGGACCCCAATATCATCCGGCTGCTGGCAGTGTGCATCACCGACGATCCTCTCTGCATGATTACTGAGTACATGGAGAACGGCGACCTCAATCAGTTCCTATCCCGCCACGAGCCCCAGCTCCCCCCTGCCAGCAATGGACCCATTGTCAGGTAGCCCTTCCGCTCCTGCATGGGGCTCCTCAGCTATACAGGACTCTACCACTCTCACAGCATGGTGGGGCAGAAGGGCAAGACCGTGGGGGATGCAGAAAGGGGAGGATATGACTGGGTAGGGGCAGGGAGAGCAGATGTGATGGGTAGAGGAGAGCAGGTGGGGGAGGGGTCATGAGAGCAGGTGTGGCTGGGTGGGAGTGGGGTTGTGAGAACAGGTGCGCCTGGGTGAGGAGTAATGGTGTTGCTAAATAGGTGTTGGGGCAGAGTAGGTGTGGCTGGGTGAGGGGAAAGGGAGGACAGGTGTGGCTGAGCGGGGTGAAGAGAGCAAGTGTGACCAGATGGGGGCAGTGAGAGGAGATTGGGGAGAGGGTGTGTCTGGGTGGAGGTAAGGAGAGCAGGGGCTGGGTGGGGCTGGGGCAGAGTGGGGGGTGGCTGGGTGGGGGTAGGGAGAGTGAGTGTGACCAGGTGGAGGTGGTGAAAGCACATGCAGGAGGAAATGCCTATTTCATTGTCATTTCTTGGGCTTCTCCTGGTGACTCCAGCATTTTGTGCCGTTGCCCTGTTTTGGGGATGTGCCAAACCTTTGGGTAGCTGGGGCTTGGACAAGCAGGAGCTGCTGCCCAGTAGGAATCTGGCCAGGCCACTCTGCCATCCATGCCATGCTCATTTCTTACTGCCCTGCCAGTGACACACTGTCAGGGCACTCCTGCCCTGACTGGCCCTTCCACTGCAGTGCAGTATCTAGCCAGGGCCTGCTCTCCATGATACATCCAGCAATTACCATGGGAGCTTCTGCTGTAGGCTGTTGGTGTCCAGGTTGTTGCCCCAGGGTTTGCATCGTACAAGGGCAGGCTGCTGTGAGTTGCCGAGAATGAGGTCCAACTGCTCCTGTTTAGGTGACATCACACCCAGGTGGCTCAAGGCCTGCTCAGCAGCCTCACCTCTCCTTTGGCCTTCCCTGTCTCTGCAGCTACACTGACCTGAAGTTCATGGCCACTCAGATTGCCTCTGGCATGAAGTACCTGTCCTCTCTGAATTTTGTGCATCGGGACCTGGCCACACGCAACTGCTTGGTGGGTAAGAACTACACCATCAAGATAGCAGACTTCGGCATGAGCAGGAACCTGTACAGTGGAGACTACTACCGAATCCAGGGGCGGGCCGTGCTCCCTATTCGCTGGATGTCCTGGGAGAGTATTTTATTGGTAAGTGGAGACTTTGCAACTGCCAGGGGAACCAGTGAGAGAGATTGTGGGGACCTGGCCCCTTTCCGTAGCACTGGGTGATCATGGGGAATGGGTTTCAGTGCCCACTGCCTGCCGCCATCTCCTGATTGATCAAGGGGCAGGATGGAATCGGGGGCTCCGTGTTTACATGCGTTGTCCAGGGCATTCGCTCAGATGCTGCTGTAATCTAGTGACATCTGAGCAGTCCCACCATGGGGAGGCATTGCAGTGTGGGGCAGAAAAGGGGAAGATGGAGCTGTGGTTGGGCCTACCCCATGAGCGTAGTTTCTCTTTACAGAAGGACTGGAGCATGTCTGGGTCCCTGTGTGAGAGATGTGCAGTATCTTTTCTTGGGGTATGTCTACACTACTGCGGTAGTTCGACGGCTGGCAATCGAACTTCCGGGTTCGATTTATCGCGTCTGGTCTGGACGCGATAATTCGAACCAGGAAGTGCTCGCCGTCGACTGCGGTACTCCACCTCAGCGAGAGGAGTACCGCGGAGTCGACGGGGCAGCCTGCCTGCCGCGTGTGGACCGCGGTAAATTCGAACTAAGGTATGTCGACTTCAGCTACGTTATTCACGTAGCTGAAGTTGCGTACCTTAGATCGAATTGGGGTGTTAGTGTAGACCAGGCCTTGGTGTGTTGCTTAGATCTGAATGAGAGTGGTGCTGCTTTTCTGTAGATTTGTCAATAAGTGGGTGCAGCTAAAGGCCTAGCTTGATAATTACAGCAGTTAGATGGTACTTTACCTGTTTGGGCTGCCATGCGAGGACTGCAGCTGGTTGCCTCCTGAGGGGCATTTTGCCTGCAGCAAGACTATCCCTGAGACAGGACCTTGCCAAGTGAGCTCATTACTTGAGGTCACCTCCCACTTAATCCCAGCCCTCCAGCTCCATGGCTCTGTGACAGCTACCTGGGAAGGGTGGAGACTGTTCTCCTCTCTAGTCACCCAGAAGCAATGGAAGATAATAGGCACCTACACCAGCCATAGCCTGTTGGAGGTATGAGAGTGCTGAGGGAAGGGGATCTGGGGTGCACTGCACTCTGTCCATTCTCACTGGCCTCATGGCCCCTTGGAGATTATCCCAAATTGGTGCATGTTAGAACAGCTCTTAGTGAGGGGCTAAAGTCCCATTTGCCTTCCACACACAGTTGTGCTGCACTGAGTGTGTGTCCAATGCTGCTGAGATTTTAGCCCGTGGATGGCAGGTTCACTGGGTGACAGCAGTCTGCATTTGCATGGCTTTGTCTCTATACTGCGGCCTCATGAGAGAAAGGGACTGTCTCATGGGGGGAGAGGGGGTGTCACATAGAAATGGACATCTTTATACGGGCACTGAATGAGGAGGAAAAGGAGAATGCCCTGGGTCAATTGGCTGCACTTTGATAGCGTTATGCTGAGAGGGACCAGTGACTGCTTTGATTACAAACCCCTCTGAGCCGGGGCATTACTGCAGCCTGCAGTTACCAGAAGTGTCAGGATGAGCTAATCAGAAGCCCCACTCCCCAAGACAACAGGGGGTTGTGAGCCCTCCCAGGAGTAGAGTGGACTGGTGGGTAGAGTCTTTTGCAAAGTATTGTTTTGGGTGTGGGAGGGAAGGCAGAACACACAGAAACTGAGAACAAATAAGGACAAAGAGAGAGGCAGGCAGAGGCAAAAAACAACAAATCCAAGCAATAGCTGGTGAGCCCAATGTGACCTGCAAAAAGCTAGTGAGGGAGCTTTTGGGTCTGCTGTCTAAAGAGGCTTGGGGCTGTAAGCTGGGAAACTGTTCCTCTTATTCTTGACGCCTTCTGTGCTCAGAGAAGCAGGACTTTGTGCATTCCTTGTAAATAAACAAAAGTGCATTATAGAAAATTCCAGACTTCATGAATTCCTACTTCTCCAGGGCCCTGAACTCTGACTAGCCACAGAGGGTGAAACAGAGGGACATCACTGCCACCCACACCACAGCACATGACAGGGCCCAGGCATGCATAACAAAGCTCCAGCCACCAGGCCACTTGCTCAGGGTAGAGCTATCCAGTCAGTTTTGTGACTCTGTTTTGGGAGGTGGATGTTATCATGGGTTGGATCAAGGGATTAGAATTGTTACTTAAATTTTAAATAAAGTGTCAGTTCTGACTCACGGTCTCAGAGTGGAGGCAGCAGCAGCTTTATAATTGATATTAAAACAGAACAAAACTAAATAGGTGAGTCCAGGTGGACATGTGTTCTGAACAAGAGAACAGCAATGGGAACTGGGGTGCTGCAGTCCAGTCCAGAGAGAGCAGACCGACCCCATCAGACAGTGACAGCAGCAATGGTATTTATTGCAAAACCACAGTCTGAAAACTGGGCAGCCACCACACTCTCGTGTCAGACAACCAGACCTGAAGCTTTAGCTGCCCATGCCCGAGTGATCCAAATATCCCCTCAGCCTGTGTGATAAATGAAGTGGGGTGAGAGGAGCGGGGGAGCTCCCTTTGATGGACACCCAACCAGCCAGTTAGCTGTAAAATCCCTCTTGTAGCTGTTCTCTGCTTGCTTTACCTGTAAAGGGTTAACAAGCCCACAGGTAAAAGAAAAGGAGTGGGCATCTGACCAAAAGAGCCAATGGGAAGGCTAGAACTTTTAAATTTGGGAAAGAAATTTTCTCTTTGTCTATTGTTCTCTGGGCTGCAGGGACACGGAGCAGCAATGCTATAAGCAGAAATGCTGTGTAAGGTTTGAACCAGGTATGAAAAAGTATCTTCCATACCTAGAAGAAATAATTTGGATAGGGAATGTTTAATTGGATGCTATCAGGTTTATTTCTTATTTTGGCTTGTGGATCTCCTCTGTGCTAACCCCAGATAAAGGTTACAAGCAAACAAAAGTATCTGGGGTTAGCACAGAGGAGATCCATAAGCCAAAATAAGAAATAAACCTGATTGTGTCTAACTAAACATTCCCTATCCAAATTATTTCTTCTAGGTATGGAAGATAATTTTTCATACCTGGTTCAAACCTTACTCAGCATTTCTGCTTATAGCATTGCTGCTCCATGTCCCTGCAGCCAAGAGAACAACAGACAAAGGGAAAGTTTCTTTCCCAAATTTAAAAGTTCTAGCCTTCCCATTGGCTCTTTTGGTCAGGTGCCCACTCCTTTTCTTTTACCTGTGGGCTTGTTAACCCTTTACAGGTAAAGCAAGCAGAGAACTGCTACAAGAGGGATTTTACAGCTAACTGGCTGGCTGGGTGTCCATCAAAGGGAGCTCCCCCACCCCCGCACACACTTCATTTATCACAGCCTGACAGGCAGATCCTGGCATTTCTCATTCAATGCTTGTGTTGATCTATGTGATGGGTATACAAATCCCACACTGGCATGGAAGGGGTTAAAAGACAGTGCTGGGCCCAGCTAGCCCCACCCCTCCAACTCGAGACAGCCCAGCTGGGGAAGAGTACTAGAGACACCTCCCTGAAATACCATGACTGTGTGCTGAGCCCAGCTGGGGCTGACAGTTCTGCTTCCTTTTTTCTTTTTCCATACCCAGGATCAGAAGCAAAGGGAGCAGTGGCAGGAAGTGTCCCCAGGGAGGGTAACTCCTATGCATAAGGCTCCCATTGCCTACACAAGTACAATTCAAGAGACTGTAGCAGACCCACCTCATAGTTTCTGCACACTCCTCGTTGTAAAAGTTAATAAAAGCCTGGTCAAACATGTGTCCTGAAACTTACCAGACCCTGGCTCTGATGAGTTGCTGGTGGGAGTGGGTTCACAAGGCATGAGCCCTCCCCTAGCAATTTAATGCCACCAGCCTTGGAGAGATGAAACCTCTGGACCAGGAGAGAGACGCCCAGCAGTGGTTTTGTTCATGTGACATGGAGCAAAACAAGGTGTGATTTCTAATGCTCAGGGTGATCGACCACCGGAGCAGCTCACTGAGGGCTGTGGTAAATGGGTTTCATTCCGAAAGATCTGCTGTAGCTCAGTCACAGGCTATTGAACTCCAGGCAGGGACCTCTCACCTGTGAAGCTCAGATGAGTTGGGTCATGATGGGCCCTCCTGGCCTAAAGATCTGTGAAAAGAGGGAGAAGGAGGGAAGAGCTGAGAGTTGGAGAAAAACGTAATTCTGTTGGACGGGTGTTCTAAGAGCTATGTACCCCAATTCCATTCAGCTCTCTCTCCCTCTGCAAATAGGAGTTCCACATGCAGATTGTGATGCTGGCAAACCAGGTGTCAGCTCAGGTCAGAACCCCAAGCCAGTTCACTTGTGTGTTAGTAGATCAAAGTGTTAAATGTGTCCTCAGATTTTAAACTTCATGAAAATTAGTGGAATGTTACATGTATCATTTTCCCGTATCTGTTCCTGTTATAATGTAAAAGCAAACATTTACATGGTGTATATCCTGAGACTAAATAACCCACCCAAGAAATCTTGTGAAATGCTAATGAAGGACTTAAGGACTTTATCAGAAAATGCTAATTTCAAAGCAAATTATGCATGATGGTCAGAGGTCAAAAGGCTAAGTGCATTCTTCACTCATCCTCATGAGTGAAAAGCTCACATGGGTAGAGAGGCCCCAACTGGAGTATTGTGTCCAGTTCTGGGCACCACATTTCAGGAAAGATGTGGACAAACTGGAGAGAGTTCAGAGAAGAGCAACAAAAATGATTAAAGGTCTAGAAAATATGACCAATTAGGGAAGATTTAAAAAATTGGGTTTGTTTAGTCTGGAAAAGAGAAGACTGAAAGGGGAGATGATAACAATTTTCAAGTACGTAAAAGGTTATTACAAGGAGGAGGGAGAAAAACTGTTTTTCTTAACCTCTGAGAATAGGACAAGAAGCAATGGGCTTAAATTGGAGCAAGGGAGGTTTAGGTTGGATTTTAGGAAAAACTTCCTAACTGTCAGGGTGGTTAAGCACTGGAATAAATTGCCTAGGGACATTATGGAGTCTCCATCATTGGAGATTTTTAAGAGCAGGTTAGACAAACACCTGTCAGGAATGGTCTAGATAATACTTAATCATGCCATGAGCGCAGGGGACTGGACTAGATGACCTCTCGAGGTCCCTTCCAGTCCTATGATTTTATGATCTTGCTTTCTGGTGTGAAGAAACTATAAATGTGGATTCAAAGAAAGATCCTTTAATCTCTGGATTGTTTGGATTCTAACAAGGCAGAATAACTGAACGAGAAGATAGAGATCCCCAGAGTTATTAGTAAAATTATTTGAAACAATAGTAAAGAATAAAATTGTCAGACACAGAGAAGAACATAAATTGTTGGTCAAAAGTCAACATGGTTTCTGTAAAGGGAAATCATGTCTTCCTAATCTATTAGAGTTCTTTGAAGGGGTCAACAAACATGTGGACAAGGGGGATCCAGTGGACATACTGTACTTAGATTTCCAGAAAGCCTTTGGTGAGGGACCTTGTCAAAGGCTGTTAAGTAAATTAAGTTGTCATGGGATAAGAAGAAAGATCATTTCATGGATTGAGAACTGGTTAAAAGACAGGGAACAAAGGGTAGGAATAAATGGTAAATTTTCAGAATGGAGAGGGGTAACTAGTGGTGTTCCCCAAGGGTCAGTCCTAGGACCAATCCTATTCAACTTATTCATAAATGATCTGGAGAAAGGGGTAAACAGTGAGGTGGCAAAGTTTGCAGATGATACTAAACTGATCAAGATAGTTAAGACCAAAGCAGACTGTGAAGAACTTCAAAAAGATCTCACAAAACTAAGTGATTGGGCAGCAAAATGGCAAATGAAATTTAATGTAGATAAATGTAAAGTAATCCATATTGGAAAAAATAACCCCAACTATACATACAATATGATGGGGGTTAATTTAGCTACAACTAATCAGGAAAGAGATCTTGGAGTCATCGTGGATAGTTCTCTAAAACTTCCATGCAGTGTGCAGCGGCAGTCAAAAAAGCAAACAGGATGTTAGGAATCATTCAAAAAGGGATAGAGAATATCTTATTGCCCTTATATAAATCCATGGTACTCCCACATCTTGAATACTGCGTACAGATGTGGTCTCCTTATCTCAAAAAAGATATATTGGTGTTAGAAAAGGTTCAGAGAAGGGCAACTAAAATGATTAGGGGTTTGGAATGGGTCCCATATGAGGAGAGATTAAAGAGGCTGGGACTTTTCAACTTGGAAAAGAGGAGACTAAGGGGGATATGACAGAGGTATATAAAATCATGAGCGGTGTGGAGAAAGTGAATAAGGAAAAGTTATGTACTTGTTCCCCTAATATAAGAACTAGGGGCCACCAAATGAAATGAATGGGCAGCAGGTTTAAAACAAATAAAAGGAAGTTTTTCTTCACACAGCGCACAGTCAACCTGTGGAACTCCTTGCCTGAGGAGGTTATGAAGGCTAGGACTATAACAGGGTTTAAAAGAGAACTAGATAAATTCACGGAGGTTAAGTCCATTAATGGCTATTAGCCAGGATGGGTAAGGAATGGTGTCCCTAGCCTCTGTTTGTCAGAGGGTGGAGATGGATAGCAGGAAAGAGATCACTTGATCATTACCTGTTAGGTTCACTCCCTCTGGAACACCTGGCATTGGTCACTGTCAGTAGACAGGATCCTGGGTTGGATGGACCTTTGGTCTGACCCAATATGGCCATTCTTATGTTATTCTGAGAGATTTTTGGGAATCTGGCAGATTACTACATCTCTGCTACCATTTGGGGGCAGAACTGGGCAGGAAGAGGTGGGGCAGGAGTGGGGCCTTGCGGGGAAGGGGTGGAGAGGGGGAAGGGCCTGGGGTAGAGCCAGGGGGTCGAGCACTCCCCAGCACTTTGGGAAGTCGGTGCCTGTGGCTACACCAGACAGCATGACACAGATCATGAATAAATCTGAATGTGAACAAGATCAGGAAACATGTCTTGGTGCCTCCAGTGGTTTCTGTTGTTGCCAGCTGAATGTTTTCTCTTCCCTCATCTCAAAGGGATTGGTTATGGGGGAGCAGGGGAGAGTGTGTGTGTTTGTGTGCATGCACACACATCTGTAATCCTGAGCTTCCTATCTCTGCTTTAACCCATAGGGAAAATTCACTACAGCCAGCGATGTCTGGGCTTTTGGGGTGACACTATGGGAGACCTTCACTTTTTGCCGAGAGCAACCGTATTCCCAGCTGTCAGATGAACAGGTCATTGAGAATACCGGAGAATTCTTCAGGGATCAGGGGCGGCAGGTAGGAAATGTGGTGGGGAAATACATCCAGGGAAGGGACAGAAAATAATTAATTCAGGGTCGGGTGGGGAGGAACTCATTCAACATAACCAGCCCACAAAAAAGCTTGGTTAAGGATAAGTTAAGCTTGAAAGTGCAATTTCTATCAAAACCTTCAAAGGAAGAGCTCCATAAACTTTCAGTTTCCAATGTAAACAGAAATACAATGTTAGAGAGGCTGAAAATTCAGCGTTAAGGTCGGTCTCACTTTAAAGATGAAAAAGGAGAGTACTGAAATGCCCAGTGCAGGTTCCTGCAGAGCCCTCTCTGTGCCTAGGTTCTTTGAGAATGTCCAGAAACGTAGAGGAAGTGTGACCCTTTCAGCTAGGGTGACCAGATAGCAAGGGTGAAAAATTGGGATGGGGGGTGGGGGATAATAGGGTCCTAAAGAAGACAAAGCCCCTAATATTGGGACAGTCCTGGTAAAATCTGGACATCTGGTCACCCTACTTCCAGCACACACAGGGTTACGTTGTCAGTAACTTTCAAAATCAAGAGCACAATTTCCAAGACAACCTTGGCAGCTCCCCCCATCAGATCCCTTAGACTGAGCTACACCTGTGTTGGCAATAGAAACTCCCCTGGCTCCTGACTTCTTGAAGCCATCGCAGTCCACACTGCCAAGTGCCTTCCTTCTGGGAGCAGTTATACTTCATTGCTCCCCCAGGCACACTAGTTTTTCATAGATTCCAAGGCTAGAATGGACCATTCTGATCATCTAGTCTGATCTCCTGTGTAGCACAGGCCACAGAACTTCCCCACAATAATTTCTGGAGCAGATCTCTTAGAAAAAACATCCCATCTTGATTTTAAAATGGTCAGTGATGGAGAATCCACCACAGCCCTTGGTAAATTGTTCCATTGGTTAATCACCCTCATTGTCAAAAATATATGCCCCTTGTTTCCGGTCTACAGTAGCAAAGTATCACTTAATCAGGTATATTGTACCCAAATTCCGTATCCTGCATTCTGGCTCACTGCTAATGTGCTCTGTCTGCATTCAGTGTGCTTAATTCCCACCCAACATGCACAGCAATGGCTTGGAGATGGAAACACCCATTGGCATGACATACATTGCTGAGTATTTTCGGCATGATTCACACCCATCAGAGTCAAAGTTTCAGCCTCTCTGCAATTTCAGGCAAACATCTTTTTGGTGAAACTTTGTTGCTAAAGTTGTTTGAAATTTTTTTGGCTAATACTGCATTTTCCAAAGGAAACCTATCATTAAAATAAGAACTTTTCACGGGAATGTGTTCATTTTGATGAAATTTTCACTGGAAAAATCTCTAAGTGAATCATTTCAGCTTTCTCATTTAATTTCAATAATGTCAAAATGTTTTGTTTCAACTTTACTGTTTTGACTTATAATATATATTTTAATATAATATAAATCTACTATTAAATATAATATATTTAATATTTTATATTGTTTTGACATTCAATAAGGTAAAATTATTTCATTTTAATAAAAACATTTTGATGTTTTGGAATTTCCATTTGGTGGAAAATTTAGACTTTCATTCCGATTTGGAAAGAAAACAAATATTGAAATGTTGAAATTTCCTGCAGAATGAAAATTCTGTTTTCTGACCAGCAGTCTTTGTTGCTGCAACTGCATACATCTTATGATAATTTCAGGCATCTGGGTTAAGGTTTGGTGAAGTTAGCATGTGTGGTGGGGTTGTGTTGTGTGTGTATCCAAATCAGGATTATAATGGAATGGGAGGTTCCGACTTTATTCCCGAGTCCACAAAGTTGCTTTCATTGTATTTTTTTAAAATTCCAGTGCAAACTTTCATTCAGTGTAACCTTCCCCTGCAGCACTGGGAGCCCAGACCCAGGCTGAGCTAGAGCGTGAGCCAAAGAGTAAATAGGCTGGGAGCAAAAGGCTTCATCACCATTGTACCCTAGCTGCTTTTGGTGGCTCGTGCTTTCTGTGTTTGAGGCATTTTGCTGGATTGGGTCTGAACCCTCTGCACTGCACAGGATTGAGCCCTAGCACGATCCTGACTGCTCCCAGTGTTCAGAGGACAGTAGTAATTAGGTGGGTAATGGGATACAATCAAACCTCTGCATTCAGTGTCCCATTTCTCTAGCCCAATACATTATGCAGTTCACAATAAGTCTGGGACCTTTGGCTTTCTTTTACTACAATGGGCACCGGCCCCTCCATAATGGGAAATCAAGTTCCCTGGCGTGAGTTTGCTCTTCTTCCAGGCTGTTTAAGTATGCCATTAACTCTCTGCTTTTGTAATGTCTGTTTTGTTTTGAAGACATACCTTCCCCAACCTGCTCTCTGCCCTGATCCTGTCTACAAGCTAATGCTCAGCTGCTGGAGACGAGACACGAAAGATCGCCCCTCCTTCCAGGAAATTCACCGCCTCCTCCAACCATCAGCCAGCGAAGAGTGACACTTTGCTTCCCTCACACGTCCTGCTCCTCCTCCCACCCCAGAAGACCCACCTGTAAAAACTGAAGCCACTTCACCTGGACTCACAACAAAACCTGGGCAGTGGGGCTTCTTCTACTGCACATTAAAAAACCACCATAAGCGGAGAAAAAAGTGAGAAGGAACCAAGCCGAGATCAGACCAAATCCATAGTTCATATGACAAGCTAACTCTGGAATGACAAAGGATGAACAAGGGTTATTGATAGATGTGGCATGTTCCTGTTTATCAGTGGATTCAGTCAAAGAGGATTCTGTTTTCCCATTTTGGAAGGGGAAAAGTAAGGTCCATGTTCTCCATGAGGAGGCTCCTCGTGCAGGGAGCGTGTGCTGGGAATGCATCTGTGGATGGGAGCACACACCAGGAAAGTGCCTGGTAAAGGGAGGGTATTTGGGGGATGTGCCTAGTGCAGGGAATGCAGGTGAGGAACACAGTGATGCAGGAGCTGCCACTAAAGCATAGTGGGCTGTGCAATTACAAAGTGAAAACTGAACCGGTCTGGACACTTTTAGGCTTCAGACAGGCTCAACGGATTTAGCATTTGCCTGGTTTGGATTCCTCCCATCCTTGTTTGGTTACAGCCTGTTAGACAGGGGAAAGCCCAAACACATTGTGTAGTACAATGTGCCAGCTGCTGGGCTGGAATGTGCATTCTGCTGTAGGTGAACATTCCCACTGCAATGGAGGCATTGCTTTCTGAGGAGCATATGGTTTACTGCATTTGCTGCAGGACCAATGAGGAATGACAAGCCACCCATCTAGAGGACAGCAGAGGTGCCCTCTTCTAACCCAGGCATGGCCTCTTGAAAGGACCTCATGTCCCTGAGAAATGCATTCTGCATCTGCTGTTCATGCTATCAGGGTAGGGAAATCCTACAGGTACCAGATTAGTGGGGTAGGTGCTAGCTCTGCATTTCCTGAGAATCAGGGTGAGAGAGACGTTTTAGAACAAACATTTCATTTCAAAGGTTAAATGGCCATAATCGCCCAGTTCCCTCCCCATGTATACCCCCCCCTTGAGATTTAATAAGTAAAGGAACAGGATGTTGCACTGCTCTGGACATCCGCCAGCACCAAGGGCTGCCACTAGCACCCACCCCTGCCTGCAGTAACCTTGAGTACCATGATAATATTGTTTGTTGTGAATACAATGCCTGGAGTTACCACTAATGATAGCTCCTCTCCTACACACCCCATCTTGACACAGAAGCTCCCTTGGCATGGCATGTTCTATTCTAGGGCTTTGTCTGACTCCCAGCTGTGGTCTGGAAGGATTTCCAGCCGAAAGTACTTGGGACCAATCTAGCCGTGGTTGGAGCTTCTATGAGAATGAATGTGCTCCCCTGGCATCCCCCAGATTTGGTTGCTGCATGAATGATTTGGGCAGCGTCCCTACTGGCGCTGTTTGCTCTGTCCATTTCCAGTCAATGTACACAAAGGGGCTTGCTGATGCAATGGGTGTGAAAGTGAAACCCTTAGAGTATGGAATACACCTCTGTTTCCTACAAGGATGCCTGTTATTTGCATACACACCAGCCCTTGAAATTCAACAGAGAACACAGTTGGTCTGATATGCTCATACTGAGATGCCCAAACCTGTAGCACTGTTTCCAGTATACTATAACCTAGCATGGATAGGGCATGCGTATATGGGTGCTGTGCCTATGCTAAGTGAGCAAACCATTGCAGGGACATGGGCTGTGTGAAATAGTTGTCTGCCTCACTTGTCCTGACAGCAGCTGGTAGGTCAACACAGCAGCTCTATTTGCATCAGACCCATCTTGGCTATCACCACCCAGAAAGATTTGCAGTTGTACCAATTGCCAAGGTGTCTAGAATGACTCACAAATATGGGTGCCAACCTCAGGGCAGTCTGTTAAGAAACAAGGCACGAACTCCAAACTCCTTGTATGTTCTGTACTTAGATTTCATCAACCAAGTAACAAGTGTGAACTCCTAAACCACTGTAAAAGCCTTAACTTGGAGTCACAGACAGTCCCCTCGGGCGCTCAGGGCTGTCTTGTCACCCAGGCAAGCCTGCCTCTGTGATAGATGATGCCTTACACCAAAAATCACAGCAATATTTAGGTTACTCCCAGTCCCAAAGTACTAGTCACTTACCCCAGGTCAAGTGCACCCTAGATTTCTCACTAATGATAATGTTTGTAGCCAATCCTGTAATAAACTGTCTAAAGGTTTATTAAAAGAAATAAGAGTTATTTACAAGGTTAAAGCAGGTGCCAAAAGATTATGATAGCTGCTATAATATGCAAGCTTTATATGTTCTTTAGGGCTAACCCAGCTGGGGATCTTTGCTTATGTTTAGGAATCTTTGCCCCTCAGAGTCCATCCAAACAGCATTTTTATTCCCTTTGCCTCTGAGTTCAAACTGATGGGACAAACATTTGCGCACGTCACCTCTTCATGGGTGTGAGGGAGCAATCAACAAGTCCACTGATGTACCACTGTGGCTTGTCTTGTGGCTGTATATCTTTTGTTGGGCAGGAGATGACACCTCTTGTGGTACACTAGTATTTCACACTTTGGTAATGCTTCTCTCCTGATGGTGGTGGGGGTATCCCAGTTTCATAGCAAACACTTTCATAGTTACAGAATAAATACTTAAATATTACATGGGATACAGATATTATAAGTGAGATAATACATGCAGCATCCTACAAGCATTTCATAAAGTATAAACTAAACACATTCTTATAACTCTAATATCTATTTTAACCACACTAACATACAGGTGAGCCAGACTGGTTTCCAACTCTGTATTTGTCAGTGTTCAGTGAGGCCTGGGCCCTCGCCATGAGCTGGCACCTGGTCTGCCAGTGTTACACTCTTACTTTCTAGGATTCCTCTGGGGGCTCACAATGTTGCTGGGAGTGTGGGTAATTTCCTTGGGTGAAATTATGCATTATGGAGTGGAGTTGGGAGGATGGGTTGAACCTGGGCACATTCAGTGCTTGTGCGTTCCCAACTACACAGGGACCCAACTATTGCAGACTGCACTGGTGCAGCCAACGCTAAGCTAACAGCTTCATGCCAGACACTGCGAACAGCTAGTAGAATCACCATTTGGGATGGCTGTTGTTTGCAGTCCTAAGCTGTTGTAAGCTTAATGCATTCCAAGCAACAGTTAGTGGTGACATATTCTCAGCTAGTGTAGACTGGCCTTTGTGCGTGATGATGTGAGGAGACAGGTTCTGAGTCTATACATAAAGAGCAATCAGCACTATATTCTGTTTATTTTTCCCATTCAAATAGCAAGTACCATCAAAGAAATGATAGGAAAATAATTAAAATTGCATCAAGAGCAGAATTTGTCATTCCTGTATTCCCTGAAATTCAAAAAAACAGAAAAGTTCCTTGGCATTTTTCTTTCCTATTAAAATGAAATCTGTCATTCAGCCTTAGCTGCGATCCCAGGCCCCATGGCCATAAAATCAGTCTCTGTGCACAAAGCACTTCCAGTCTTGGGCAAGTTAAGGCAAATGGCAAATCTTTAGTCATGCTAAAAGCTGTTTAATCTCTCCCATGAAATGGTTTTCTTTAAATAAATTAAAGGACTTTTCTGGGATCTCTGATCAGCATGGGAATGAGACTAGGCTCAGGAATGACAAAGAGCAAGACTTAAGGGATTTCTTTCAAAGGCTAATTTGACTTGCTGGGTCCTGAGTTCTGGCAGGGTTTTCCTGCAAGGGTTGGTCCCCATAAACTTCTAACATAGAGTATTTTCTTGCATTGCTTAGGTCAGGGGTCGGCAACCTATGGCACGCGTGCCAAAGACGGCATACGAGCCGATTTTTAATGGCACGCTGCTGCCTGCCGGGACTCCAGCGTGCCATTAAAAATCCTGCCCAGCCTGGCCTACTTTCCTCTGCCCTCCGCTCCCCCCGCGGGGGCAGGGAGCAGAAGCATAGGCGTGTGCACGGGGTGGGCAAATAGCCCCACTCTCCCGGTGCGGCAAGCCGCGGGGTCCGCGCTTCCGGGCTGGAGTGCCCGGCTGAGTGCAGCAAGCCGTCAGACCTTCTGCAGAAAAGGACCTAGGGGTCACAGTGGACGAGAAGCTGGATATGAGTCAACAGTGTGCTCTTGTTGCCAAGAAGGCTAACGGCATTTTGGGCTGTATAAGTAGGGGCATTGCCAGCAGATCGAGGAACGTGATCGTTCCCCTTTATTCGACATTGGTGAGGCCTCATCTGGAATACTGTGTCCAGTTTTGGGCCCCACACTACAAGAAGGATGTGGAAAAATTGGAAAGAGTCCAGCGGAGGGCAACAAAAATGATTAGGGGTCTGGAGCACATGACTTATGAGGAGAGGCTGAGGGAACTGGGATTGTTTAGTCTCCAGAAGAGAAGAATGAGGGGGGATTTGATAGCAGCCTTCAACTACCTGAAGGGGGGTTCCAAAGAGGATGGAGCTCGGCTGTTCTCAGTGGTGGCAGATGACAGAACAAGGAGCAATGGTCTCAAGTTGCAGTGGGGGAGGTCTAGGTTGGATATTAGGAAACACTATTTCACTAGGAGGGTGGTGAAGCACTGGAATGCGTTACCTAGGGAGGTGGTGGAGTCTCCTTCCTTGGAGGTTTTTAAGGCCCGGCTTGACAAAGCCCTGGCTGGGATGATTTAGTTGGGAATTAGTCCTGCTTTGAGCAGGGGGTTGGACCAGATGACCTCCTGAGGTCCCTTCCAACCCTGATATTCTATGATTCTATGATTCTATGATACAGCACAACAGATTTAGATTAAATCCCAGGAAAAATGTCCTAACTGTACGAACAATCGGACGATAGAACAGACTGCCTGTGGAAGCTCCTTCACTGGAGGTTTTCAAAAGGAGTCTGGACAGCCATCAGCCCTGGATGGTTTAGACACAACAAATCCTGCACCTTGGCTAGGGGTTAGACTGGATGACCCTTATGGTCCCTTCTATGACCACAGAGGATCCCAAACTATCAGGGGTTGTGACCAAGTGATATAGAATTCAAACCCTTGCAACTGCCTCTAGTACTGGTTTCACTGTCAGAGCCAGGTCTGGTCCCATGCTTAGATGCATAGATTTAGATGTGTACAGTTGTTTCCATTCACACCAATAAGATGTTGGCAAATGAAATAACATTTTTCCCCCTCTGGTGTTTCTCTCACAGCTCAAACCAACTCTTCTAGAGAATGGATAAAGTTTAAGCAGCTAATTAGGAAACTGTCCAGTTACTTCTGCCCCCAAACTGACCTCAATCATCTTTAAATTGCTGGAGAATGTCTCGATTCTAAATAAGTATCATAATGAACTTGCTAGTGTGTATGTGGCACCACTGCCCTCAGCTGCCTAGAATCAAAACTGATTAACTATGTGTCATATATTTGACACTGCTGAAAGTTAATGGAGACCCTTCAGTAGCTCCAATAACAGGGAGTCTGACTTTTCCTCCTCCCCTAGCCACTGTCTGAGTTCTGTTCCCATCAAGCTGCAGGAGACCATGGTTTGCAGCAAGGTGATAACTGTAATGTGCTGAGTAGCCATGAACTTGTTACAGGATCAACAATATACTGAGCTATTTGCAAGAAATTAATATGAAACCAAGCAGACCCTCTGTGTCAGATTGACCTAGCCCAAGCAATATTTGGGGCTCCCTTTGCAGCAGCAGTCATGAAGTAGTAAACGTTGGACTCCAATCACCACTATGGACTAAGATTTTAAAAAATGGCTTGTCACACTTGGGTTTCTAACTCCATACTGGGGCACCTAAAGAAGTGGCTGGATTTTTTCCCCCCCAAAGTGACAAGGACCCAGCACCAATCACTGAAATCAGTGGAACTGCTAGCTGCAGTGTAGCATTTCTCAAAATCAGACCACTTCTTTAGGCACCTAAATATGGATTTAAGATACTAACTTTAGACCCCCCCCCCATAAAAAATCTTGGCCATTGAAGTCAATGGCAATACTCCATGGCAACAGGATTGGGCCCCAGATTGAAAAGTTGTGCTATGCTATCACCAGCAATATTGGTGCATTTTCAAGGCCATAAACAAAAGGGATTTCTGGATTTGATAGCCTAGCTAAATCTTGTATGCAGTGTAGTTGTAGACGTATCAGACCCAGGATATTAGAGAGATCTTGTCTCTCTAATAGCTAAATCTTGACATTCTGCCTCCCTAAATTCCCTCTTCAGTTTCACTTGGGGTTATTGTCCTTCACTTCCTGACCTAAACTATTGTGTAGTGTTGATGTGATATTGGCTGCATTCTGCCCCAGCACTTGCTGCCTTTCCCTGACTCGTGTGTATATACTGTTTGTAAAGATGTTTGTAAAACTCTTTGGGTCCTTTGGGATGAAAGATGCTATAAAAGTGTATGATATAGTAGGTATTATTAATAATTGTTAAGCTTCCTAGCAACCACAGGTGCAAAATTCTCCTTTCTCATAACATGGAGCAAATGTCTATTGCATGCAGCAGGTCCAAATCTGCACTACTGGCACCTTGTGTTGCCATTTACACCAGTGCTAACTGCGTGCAAAGAGGGTGTGAAATACAACCACTGGGAGTTGGTGGCATTCTGCACACACGTTGCACATGTAAATACTGACACAAGGTGCACAGTAGTGGGAAATCGGGCCCTAGACCTCCCTAGTGCAACTTGGCAATGTGCCCCAAATTTGAATTGGTGAAGCATGGAGAGCTTTATAAAAGAGCTTGCCTTTCAGAGGTGTGGAGCACCTGTAGCTCCCATTGATTCCAGGTGTAGTTCGGCATGATCAGCATCTCTGCAAAGCAGGTCCATAAAGGGCAACAGGCCAGATTTCCTCTCCCAACAGTAAGTCATCATCAGTGTAAATCCACTGACTTGAGTGAGGTGATAAGGAGGAGAATATGGCCAGTATCTAACTGATGTGGATGGTTTATTGCTCTGTGCCTGTGTTGTAAATACCAAGCTTATCTATTTAATGAACCTTGATGTCTGTTTCCCTGCCCTCCCCAACTGCAGAAAGTATGTCTCTGAAACAATGTTGTGACCCGTTGCTGGGGCTAATGGGTCCTTGTGCTGTATAGCTCAACCCAGTACAGAGCATGTCAAATAGCGTCTTCCATTCCTAACACATAGTGCTCGATCTAACTCCAATACTCATTCCAAAACCGCTCTCTACAAGTGCTCTGTAATTGAAAAGGAGACATGATACACATGTATAGTTTTCTGTAGTTCCTTATTTATTCTCTGTAAGAACACCCTGAATTGTACTTCTGTAAAATGATCAATTGTAAATAACAATCATCTTTAAAAATCCAGGCTGCTGCCCGTGTTATATCTGTGCAAACTGCAGGATGGTCCAAGTCATGCGTTGGCATGTGTGTATAGGGTGACCAGATGTCCCAATTTTATAGGAACAGTCCCAATTTTTGGGTCTTTTTCTTATAGAGGCTCCTATTACCCCTCACCCCGTCCCAATTTTTCACACTTACTGTCTGGTCACTCTATGGGTGTAGGGGGGAGTCCCATTCTCATGCGCTGCCCTTCACTGACTGAGACCAGTACAGGGATTGTGGTGGGAGGGATAGTGCAGTGGTTTGAGCACTGGCCTGCTAAACCCAGGGTTGTGACTTCAATCCTTGAGGGGGGCCATTTAGGGATCTGGGGCAAAATCAGTACTTGGTCCTGCTAGTGAAGGCAGGGGACTAGACTCAATGACCTTTCAAGGTCCCTTCCAGTTCTATGAGATAGGTATATCTCCATATATTTATTAGGGACCTGTGTGCTTTGCAGCAGGGAGAAAAAACCATTACTTCCCCTTTGAGTGAGGACTGGAGGGCTGGCTGTAGCCCACTCTAGATCCCATCAACACAGACCCGTCCAAGTTTTGCCTCCTTCACGGTCTGAGGGATGACTATGTCTATGCTGCAGTTGGCAGCGTGATTGCAGCTTGGGTACGTATACCAGAGCTAGCCTTAACCTAGCTAGCATGGCTAAAAATAACAGTGCAGATGCAGCAGTATGGGCTTTAGCGCAGGCTGTACAAGCCCCCCAGGGATGCTGGTTATGATCACCATGTTCCTAACCTGTGCCAGGTCTATGCTGCTACATCTTTATTACCATCTTTAGCAGTGCTCACTAGATTAAAGATTGTGCAGGTCTGTCTACGCAGTCCACAATCAAACCTCTGACTGCAGTGTAGACAAGCCATGTGAATATGGTCTTTGTCTGCCAGCTAGCCAGGGCAGGAGCTCTTGAGTTCAGCCTCCAAGTTTGTCTCCTCGCAAGTCCCTAGGCGCAAGCTGCCGGGGCTGGCCTGGATGCAAAAGGTGCCTGGGGACCCATGGACCTGGGTTTGAGAGCTGTGGATTCTCATGAAGGATCCTGCTCTGGCTGTCTCTATAGTGATGTTTCTGGTTAAATGGTTTCCCTTTTGGGTGCTGGAAGTCCTGCCAATTCAAAGACAAGGGTCGCAAGTTTCCAAGCCAGATTTCTCTTTCATGTGCATAGAGTGGTTATTTATATTGCAAAAATGCCTGAATATCCCAGGATCAAGGCCCCCACATGCCAGGCCCCGTACAAACACATCACAACAGGCAGTCTGTGCCCTGAAGAGGTTAGGCTAACAAGACGAGACAGATGGGTGGGGGAATGGATATCCGATACAGAGATGAGGGATAAAGCAAGTGGCTGGGCTGATGGTTAGCAATGTCTGGTTTGGTCACTGTCTGCCCCCACAGGCTGGCTGGCATGCTGTGCTACACCAGTTTTCAGCCTGATCTGGCACTTTGGTAGCATGCCACATATACCAAGGGTTCTCTCATGTCACAGCTTCTGTAGGATAGCTCATTGCACACACTGGGGGCTCCTTGCAACGCCCCCAGGCTCCTTGGGTGCCACCCTTCCATCCCCCTCTATTTCAGGGACTCCCTGCATCTCCCCCACCCCTTCCCTCATGCCAGGGGCTCTTCATGCCCCTTTCTCCTCATGCCTCCTGTTTCTCCCTTCCACCCCATTCTCTGCTGCACCCCACCCCAGCAGGGGCATGGTGTGATTCCCTAGGCCAGAGGCTCTGTGTGCCCCTTCCCCCCACACCTGGGTTCAACATTCTCCCCTGTCCCTCCTACCGAGCCTCTATGTGCCTCTGTGCACCATCCTATTATTTATCGTCTTTCTGTCTGGGAGTATCTGGGAGACAAGGCATTCAGGGGGTCACCGTGTTATCTGAGGTGGGGTGTGTGATGGGTATCCCCCCCTTCAGGGTGTTGCCTGGGACTGGGGTACCACTGAACCCACCTGGCCCACCAGCCTGGGTTCTTCTTCAAGTTCTTGCTCATGTCAATTCCACTGTAGGTGTGCGCATGCCCACATGCACGGCCGTCGGAGACTTTTGCCCTAGCGGTACCTGTAGGGCCGGCTGTGGCGCCCTCTGGAGTGACGTGCTCATGACGCGGTATATCAGGTGCTGCTGGCCCTACGCTCTCCCAGTTCCTTCTTACCACCTGTGGTGGTCAGTCGGAGCGTCTTTGTCCCTTGCTTCACAAGTGGTCAGCAGTTTCTCTTCATAGTGAATGCCAGTGAAAATGAGGTAGGATCAGAGTCTAAAATAGGGAAAGAACAAGTCAAAAACTACTTAGATAAGTTAGATGTCTGCAAATCATCAGGGCCTGATGAAATGCATCCTAGAATACTCAAGGAGCTGACTGAGGAGATATCTGAGCCATTAGCAATTATCTTTGAAAAGTCATGGAAGACGAGAGACATTCCAGAAGACTGGAAAAGGGCAAATATAGTGTTCATCTATAAAAAGGGAAATAAGGACAACCCAGGGAATTACAGACCAGTCAGTTTAACTTCTGTACCCGGAAAGATACTGGAGCAAATAATTAAGAAATCAATTTGCAAACACCAAGAAGATAATGAGGTGATAAGTAACAGTCAGCATGGATTTGTCAAGACTAAATCGTGTCAAACCAATCTGACAGCTTTCTTTGACAGGGTAACAAGCCTTGTGGACAGGGGGAAAGCAGTAGATGTGGTATATCTTGACTTTAGTAAGGCTTTTGATACTGTCTCACATGACCTTCTCATAAACAAACTAGGGAAATACAACCTAGGTGGAGCTACTATAAGGTGGGTGCATAACTGGTTGGAAAAATCGTTCCCAGAGAGTAGTTATCAGTTGTTCACAGTCATGCTGGAAGAGCGTAACGAGTGGGGTCCCACAGGGATCGGTTCTGGGTCTGGTTCTGTTCAATACCTTCATCAATGATTTAGATAATGGCACAGAGAGTGCACTTATAAAGTCTGTGGATGATACCAAGTTGGGAGGGGTTGCAAGTGCTTTGGAGGGTAGGATTAAAATTCAAAATGATCTGGACAAACTGGAGAAATGGTCTGAAGTAAATAGGATGAAATTCAGGAAGGACAAAGGCAAAGTACTCAACTTCGGAAGGAGCTATCAGTTGCACACATACAAAATGGGAAATGACTGCCTAGGAAGGAGTACTGTGGAAAGGGTCATAGTGGATCACAAGCTAAATATGAGTCAACAGTGTAACACTGTTGCAAAAAAAGCAAACATCATTCTGGGATGTATTAGCAGGAGTATTGTAAACAAGACACAAGAAGTAATTCTTCCATTCTACTCCGTGCTGATTAGGCCTCAACTGGAGTCTCGTGTCCAGTTCTGAGCACCACATTTCAGGAAAGATTGGAGAAAGTCCAGAGAAGAGCAACAAAAATTATTAAAGGTCTAGAAAACATGACTTATGAGGGAAGATTGAAAAGCTTGGGTTTGTTTAGTCTGGAGAAGAGAAGACTGAGAGGGGATATGATAACAGTTTTCAAGTACATAAAAGGTTGTTACAAGGAGGAGGGAGAAAAATTGTTCTTCTTAACCTCTGAGGATAGGACAAGAAGCAATGGGCTTAAATTGCAGCAAGGGCGGTTTAGGTTGGACATTAGGAAAAACTTCCGGTCAGACTGATTAAGCACTGGAATAAATTGCCTAGGGAGGTTGTGGAATCTCCATCATTGGGGATTTTTAAGAGCAGGTTGGACCAAACACCTGTCAGTCGTGGTCTAGATAATACTTAGTCCTGCCTTGAGTGCAGGGGACTGGACTAGATGACCTCTTGAGGTCCCTTCCAGTTCTATGATTCTATGATTCATCTGTTTAGCCTTGTGCTTCTCTGTAAATAGTTTGAAGTGTTGTTAGTTAGTAGTTAAGTACCTGTTAAGTGTTTCGTTAGATAGTGTCTCAGCAGGGACTTTGCCCCTGCTGGGCATGCCCCAATCTCCAGGTTTCAAGCCCTGCTTGTAGTGTAACAGGTGTGATGGGGCAAGGCCAGATGGCTACAGTAAAGTAGTGAGGAACAGGTATGTTAGCCCCAGGATAAACAAATCCCTGGTACCATGGTAACCAAATGGCAGTTGCTCCAGGTTAATCAAGACACCTGGGGTCAATTAAGATCCTTCTAGAAGGCAGTGGAGATAGCTAGATTGATTGGGACACTTGAAGCTAATCAAGGGCTGGCTGGAACTAGTTAAAAGCCTCCCAGTTAGTCAGTGAGGTGCGGGTGTCAGGAGCTATAGGAGGAAGCCGCGCTGTTGGAGGAACGAAGCAGTACAAATCCATATCAGGTGCAAGGAAGGAGGCCCTGAGGTAATGGTGAAGGAGATATTGAGTGGGGGCTTCTGTGGGGAAGTGGCCAAGGGAATTGTACACGTCCTATTTCCAACAAGTCAGCTACCATAGCTGCTAATTTTAGGGTCCCTAGGCTGGAGCCTGGAGTAGAGGGCGGGCCCGGGCTTCCCCCTCCCCTCCCTGATTAAACACTGAGACTGGGAGACAACAGAGACTGTGCGAGGGAGAGTTGCTTCTCCTCACCTCCCTTGTTGGCTTATGATGAAAATGGCTCAGTAAGCTGTGACCTTGCCTCTAGAGAGAGAAGGGCTACGTGGAGGGTCACAGCGAGCCTCTGAGGCTAGCAAAATCCACCAGGAAACGCGGGACCCATGGAGTCAAGGACAGAGCTTTGTCACACAGGCCTAGGTAGGGTGACCAGATGTTCCGATTTTATAGGGACAGTCCCAATTTTTGGGTCTTTTTCTTATATAGGCTCCTATTACCCCCCCATCCCCTGTCCCAATTTTTCACACTTGCTGTCTTGTCACCCTAGGCCTATGCCTGTTAGTAACCCGCACAAGAGTTGTTTGCAGTGCCTTGGGGAAACCCATATAAAGGAGTGTTGTCGTATCTGCCAGAACTTTCGTCCCCGGACTCAAAAGGAGCACGACATCCACCTCAGATGGCATCAGCCAAGCCTGACCCAGGGGCTCTGGGCAAAGGACTCTGTTCGGGCCTTACGCCCACTCCGGACCCGTTGAACGGTTCAGCCACGGGGGGGTTCCACCCCAAGAATGGACCCGCCACCAACTCCGGGGAGTGGTAAAGGGCCTAAGCAAATGGCGCAACTGGCCCCCTCCAAGGGCCCAGCACCGGGAGAGTCCTCAGTGCCTCTGCTGCGTGTGGCAAAGGACCCGGCTAAGGCTCCCTGTGAGGGCAAGCCCGCCAGAAAGGCCTTGCACAAATCAGGTGAGCGCTGCCAGTCTCCGGAGCCAAGACAGAGCCAGAGGTCGCCACGTTCTTGGTTTCCGCATCGGCCCAGGTCTCCGGCTAGCCGCTATGAGTCACCGGTACCGCGATCTCAATCTCCGTTGTCGTGCAGAGGTTCCCTTAGGTGTCGTCTATCACCCCGGTACTGGTCCTCATCCTGCCATCAGTCACCGTCGCCGAGACCTCGAGGGTGCTCCCAGACATGACACTGCTTTGCCTACCCCTGGCACCAGTCGGACTGGTCCCGGTCTCTGGTGGTGACCACGAACCATCAGACTCAAGCCTCCATACCCCCGCCCTGGTCATCGGAAGGAGACGATTTCTTGGGCTCAGAGGCGCAATTCAGTCCCTCACCCAGACAGCGCGAGTGGGCTCCAGAGGGCGCATCACTGGCCTCAGAGCCGACCTGGCACCAAACCCAGTGGCCAAACCAATGGCCGTATTGGAACACATGGGACATTCCTGTCATGCCGGTGCCCCACTCCTGCCAGCCCTCTGTGATGTTGCACTCTACATAATTTTATGAAAATATGCTAATGTAACTGGAATATGCTTTATGTAAAAGGTCTCTTGTAAGGTATCATTACAAAGCTTATAATCTTCTGAGTGTAATCATCCTATTTGTATAAATGTACCACTCCTGTATCTGAAACTAAAAATATAAAATATAACTCTGAGGGCCTATTGTAATTATGCAAAGTGTGGGCCATTAATGGTGGTTTGGAATCTTGATAACTCCCATTAACCAGGACTGCAGATGGCTTTGTTTTACCTGTAAGTCTTCCTGTATATGTGTGTGCTGGCAAGTGGGTAATGAAGTCTTACAGTGACATGTGATCATGTCACCTGAACTGGAATCTATCTTTAACCTAGTGCTTTTCCATTGAGGGGGGGTGGGGGGGTGGAAACCCAGAGGGACAAAGGATTCCCGCATTATGCAAAAGATATATAAATGGGTGGAACAGAACAAAGTGGAGGAGCCATCATGAGGAATCTCCTAGCTATCACCTGAGCTGGAACAAGGGCCGTACCAGGGGAAAGGACTTTGCCCAGACTAGGAAGAGGTGAGCGCCGCCAGTCTCCGGAGCCAAGACAGAGCCAGAGGTCGCCATGTTCTTGGTCTCCACGTCGGCCCAGGTCTCTGGCTAACCGCTATGAGTTGCCGGCACCGCAATCTCAATCTCTGTCGTCGTGCAGAGGTTCACTCAGGTGTCATCTATCACCCCGATACTGGTCCTCATCCTGCCGTTGGTCACTGTCGCCGAGACCTCGAGGGTGCTCCCAGATGCAACACTGCTTTGCTTACCCCCGACACCAGTCGCACTGGTCCCGATCTCCGGCGGTGACCATGAACTGTCAGACTCAAGCCTCCACAGCCCCACCCTGGTCGCCGGAAGGAGACGATTTCTTGGGCTTGGAGGCGCAATTCAGTCCCTCACCCAGACAGCGCGAGTGGGCTCCAGAGGGCGCATCACTGGCCTCGGTGCCGACCTGGCACCAAAGCCAGTGGCCGACCCAATGGCCATATTGGAACACATGGGGCGTTGCTGTCATGCCGGTGCCCCACTCCTGCCAGCCCTCATTCGCCACATCAGACAGACCACAGGTGGCGCCCCCGGCACCTGTGCCACTAGGCTCAGTGCAGGACATCCCGGTGACCGCCTCAGATGAGGAACCAGTACCCACCCCAAGACCACCCTCCCCGGTGGGTGGAGACACCACTGAGGCCCCCCGGCCATCCAGTCATCTTCCTCCTCCCCGGACGAAGTTCTAGCGGGACCATCCAGGGCTAGCCCATCGGACAATTTCCATGAGCATCAGGCTCTGCTCCACAGGATGGTGGCTAAATTGGGCGTCAAAGTGGAGGAGATGGACACGCTTTTTAACATGCTCTCTGCATCTGCCCAACCTGGGCTGCACTCCCGGTTCATGAAGGGGTCCTTGATATCGCCAAGGCCATCTGGCAGACCCTGTCCTCCATCCCACCCACCTCGAAAAGGGTGGAAAAGAAGTACTTCGTCCCCGCAAAGGGGATCGAGCACTTATATACTCATCCGCCACTGGGTTCGTCGGTCATGTCAGCGGCCAATGAATGGGACAAACAGGGGCCCACCAGTTCTACCCCTAAGAATAAAGAGGCGAAAGGACTGGACTTATTCGTCTGGAAGATTTATTCTACAGCTAGCCTCCAGTTTAGGGTGGCAAATCACTAGGCCCTCTTGGGCCGCTACAGTTTTAACTTGTGGGGCTCTCTCCTCAAGTTCAAGGACTCCATGCCCCAGGAAGCAGCCCAGAAATTTGCCACCCTGGTGGAGGAAGCGACCATGGCTGCTTGGTCCTCTCTCCAGATGGCCTGGGATACCGCCAATTCAGCTGCCCGAATGGTCGCCTCAGCGGTGGTCATGCGGTGTAGCTCCTGGCTTCAGACTACCGGCCTGCCCCAGGAAATGCAGACCTCAACCCAGGACCTTCCGTTTGACGGTGTCGGCCTGTTTTCTGACCAAACAGATGCGCATCTGCACAGCCTAAAGGACACAAAGGCGACCCTCTGCTCCCTGGGGATGCACATGCCTCAGTCATCTAAGCAGCTGTTCCGGCCTCCCCCACCTCCTAGGCAGTGGCAGCATCAGCAGGGGCCTACGAGGAAAAGGGACACTGGGTTCAACCGCCACTGCCCTTCCTCGTCCCGATCTCCTCCTCAGCCTGGCCCGGCGAAACAGCGCGGGGCCAGAAGTGCTCATTTTGAGAGTGCGCTCAGGAGTGATGTTCCAGACAAATGCTCAGATCCTTCCTGCCCCTTCCTCAACCGCCTTTTCTCTTTCCATTCGGCCTGGTCACGGGTTACCTCAGACCGTTGGGTCCATAAACACAGAAAAATCCATGTTAGCACTGGTTCAATGCATAGAGTTAATCGGTGCAGTTCTCGACTCCAGACGGGCCAGGGCATTCCTGCCAGAAGCGCGTTTTCAAGCCATGTCAGACGTGATTGCCCACATACAGAGCCAGCTGCTCACCACAGCCCACACATATCTGCAGTTGATGGGCCACATGGCCGCATGCACCTACGTGGTAAGCCACGTCCGGCTTCATCTGAGGCCCCTACAAATGTGGCTGGCCTCAGTCTACATTCCAAGCAGGCACCCCCTGGACCGAGTGGTCATGGTGCCGAGCCACATCCTCTCATTGCTCGACTGGGGTTGGTCCTGCTTTGAGCAGGGGGTTGGACTAGATGACCTCCTAAGGTCTCTTCCAACCCTACTCTTCTATGATTCTTCTATGACTCTATGACTGGTGGTGGGATCCCAGGTTGGTACTTCGGGGAGTCCCTTTCATGGCCCCGTCACCCTCGCTTACCTTGGTCTCAGATGCGTTGGACCTGGGTTGGGGGGCCCATCTGGGCGACCTCAGCACCCAGGACCATTGACTGCAACACAGCCTAGTCCTTCATATGAATGTCAGGGAACTCAAAGCGGTTCGCCTGGCATGCCAAGCTTTCTTGCCCCGCCTGGAAGGCAAGGTGGTGCAGGTCCTGACCGACAATACTGCCACAATGTACCACATCAACAGGCAGGGAGGCGCCAGGTCTTCGGCCCTCTGTCGGGAAATGCTCAGCCTTTGGGACTTTTGTGTGTGGCACGACATTCATTTGGTGGTTGCCCACCTGCCCGGTACCAAGAACGTCCTGGCGGATCGCCTCAGTAGGACCTTCTCATCTCACCACGAATGGTCACTCTACTGGAGGTGGTCAGCCTAGTCTTCTGAAAGTGGGGGACTCCCCCGGTGGACCTGTTTGCGTCCAGACAGAACAGGAAGTGCCATGTGTTCTGTTCTCTACAGGGCAGGGACAAGGGCTTCCTATCAGATGCCTTCCTGATCCCATGGTCGGGAGCACTCATGTATGCCTTCTGCTGGTGCCGCTGATCCACAGGGTCCTGCTCAAGGTGAAGCGAGACAAAGCTTCGGTCATCTTCATAGCCCCGGTGTGGCCTTGTCAGCACTGGTTTGCCATGCTCCTGAGCCATTTGGCAGCCACCCCGTTACAGCTGCCTCTTCGGCCGGATCTACTGTCCCAGAACCACGCAATCTGCTGCACCCGAACCTGGCAGCACTGCACCTGACGGCCTGGTTTCTGCGTGGCTGAGTGGGAAGGAGCGGCAGTGTTCTGCCAGTGTCCAGCAGGTCTTGCTGGGCAGCAGGAAGCCCTCCACCAGAGCTACCTAGGTATCAAAATGGAAGTGGTTCACGTGTTGGGCCACGGATCGCCGTATCTGGGCGGAGGAGGCCCCCCTGCAGGATGTCCTGGACTATTTGCTACACCTGAAGCTCCAGGGCCTGTCGCTGTCCTCAATCAAGGTGCACCTGGCGGCCATTTTAGCTTTCCACCCTCCGTTTCAAGGCTGGTTGGTCTTCGCTGATCCCATGACGGCTTGGTTTCTGAAAGGTCTGGAGCACCTTTACCCGCATGTCCGAGACCTGGTCCCTCCTTGGGACCTGAACCTTGTGCTCTCCAGGCTCATGGGGCCCCCGCTTGAGCCCCTGGCTTCCTGCTCCCTTCTGCTGTTATCCTGGAAGGTCTCCTTTTTGGTCCCTATAACTTTGGCCTGTAGGGTGTCTGAGGTCAGGGTGCTCACATCAGAGCCCCCGTATACAATCTTCTATAAGGACAAGGTCCAGCTGCATCCGCACCCGGCCTTTCTACCCAAGCTCGTCCTCCCAGTTCCACATGAGTCAGGACATATATCTTCCAGTTCTTTGCCCGAAGTCTCATGTGATGGATGAGGAGCGTAGGCTGCACACCTTGGACATTAAGTGGGCTCTGGCCTTCTAAATAGAGAGAACAAAGACGTTCCGTAAGTCGACGCAGCTGTTTGTTGCTGTCGCAGACCAAATAAAGGGTTGTCTAGTGTCCACCCAGAGGATCTCGTCCTGGATCACGGCTTGTATCCGCTACTGCTATGAGCTGGCGATGGTGCCCCAACACCGATTGTGACGGCCCACTCCACTAGGGTGCAGGTGTCATCGGTGGCCTTCCTCGCTCAGGTGCCGATCCAGGAAATTTACCATGCCGCAGCCTGGTTGTCTGTTCACACGTTTGCCTCACGCTATGCGCTGGTCCAGCAGGCTCAGGCTGATGCTAGTTTTGGCAGAGCAGTACTACAATCTGCACGACTGTGAACTCTGAGCCCACCTCCTGGGATTCTGCTTGTGAGTCACCTACAATGGAATTAACATGAGCAAGCACTCGAAGAAGAAAAAACGGTTACTCAACTTTTTGTAACTGTTGTTCTTAGAGATGTGTTGCTCGTGTCCATTCTATTACCCACCCTCCTGCCCCTCTGTCGGAGTCGTCGGCAAGACGGAACCGAGAGGGCGCAGGGCTGATGGCACTTGATATACCACGCCATGAGCGTGACACTCCAGAGGGCGCGACAGCCAGCCCTACAGGTACCGCTAAGGCTGTTACAAAAAGGTGAGTAACCATTTTTTCCCTTTTTAAACTGTATTGCTATGCAGCCTGCCACACCTTCCCCGAGGCTTCAGATTGCACTTTACCTGCACACATACAGGTAGGGACACACCCAGCTGCAGCTATACACACAGATGCTGAGATCAGCTCTGCATGGGAAGGCTCAGCTCAGGAATTGCCCACTTACTCAAGTGAACACTCCCCTCTGGAGCATAAACCCAAAAATGTACCATCTTGCGCTGCACAGAGAACTGTACAGCGTAAGCTCATGAAATTTGCTCCCTCCTTCAACGTGGAGAGGAATATACACAGCTTTCTCAGTTATGATTTCCACACACACTGGTTTTAGACAAAACAAAAACAAGTTTATTAACTACAAAAGATAGATTTTAAGTGATTATAAGGGATAGCAAATAGATCAAAACCGATTACCTAGCAAATAAAACAACCCATGCAATCTAAGCTTAATATACTAAAGAAACTGGTTATAAGTAGCAAATTCTCAGCTTAAATGTTGTTTTAGGCAGATTGCAGAAATTCTTGAAGGCAAGCTGTACTTTCAGCTTAAAACTCCAGATATTCCTTTCACAGGCCAGACACCCTCCAGCCTGGGCTCAGCCCTTCTCCCTTAGTCCAGTCTTTTTGTTCTCAGGTGTTTCCAGATGTCCTCTTTCTTGGGCGGGGAATCCTTTGTCTCCCAGTTTGATTCCCACCCCCGGTTAGTGGAAAAATACTAGTATTATCATGGAGTCCAGTACCAGGTGACTTGGTCACATGTCTTTGCAGCCATAACCCAGAGGCTGTTTGCAGCGTCCCCAGGAAGGCTTCCTGGTGGGAGTTTAGCATCTTCAAAGACCTGTTGTTCTCCCTAATGGCCCTTCCCAACCAGCCATCTAGATTGATTGCATTCTGTCTAGTGGGCATTCCCCAGGTGTAAACATATTTGTAATAGATGAATATACAATATTCCTAACTTCAGATACAAAAATGATACATGCATACAAATAGGATAATCATGTTCAGTAAATCATAACCTTTTTAATGATACCTCACATGCCTGATCTTGCACAAAATACATCTTAGTTATGCCATAATCATATCATAATAATATCTCTATGAAGAATATGGGGGCATAGTGCCACAGGGTGTTCATAGCTGCAAAGAATGATTTGCTGCAATCACCCAGAACTTCAACCTATCAACAATTGCAGAGGTGCTTGAAGCTGTGGCTCTGCCAGCCAAATGACAGGGGCTCTGTATGCCCCCCATTTTCCCTTTCTGGTTTTTGGATTTCCCCTCAAATCCCTAGGGCTCTGCCCACTGCTACCTAGAACATTCCCTGAAAATTTGGAATTGAGCAGATGTGGCATTCAGACAGCGAAATGCTCTCCAGGAGAGCCCTACCAACTCTAAGAGGCTAATTAATTAAGATGAGCAATTATCAGCAGGAGGAAAAAAAATTTGTAGTGATAATCAAGATGGCCCATTTCAGACAGTTTGACAAGAAGGTGTGAGGATACTTAACATGGGGAAATAGATTCAATGTGTTTAATGGCTCAGCCATTCCCAGTCTCCATTCAAGCCTAAATTGATGGTATCTAGTTTGCCTTTTTCTTGCTGATCATCCCAGTTTCACTCTGTCCTGTCCTTGAGCACCATTCTAAGTGGAACATTTAATCATGACAAATTAAGGATGAATTTGCTTATGTAACCCTTCTGCCAGGCAGAGTTGACAACAACAAGGGCCAGGTTCAGTACATAGGCATTCCCTTCCAACAATACAATGCAAAACTGGCTTGAGCCCCCACCCAGTGACCTGGGAAAATTACACACACACCCCTGGGCGCCTCAAAGAGGCAATACTTCCCCTCTCGCAAGCACAGAGTTGCGGTGTAGCAAGAATCTTTAATAACAGGAGGTAAACAACTCAGCATTAAATTGGGAAAACACCACAACTAGGGTTCATAAACACAAACCATGAAGATCCACCCGCAAGCAGATTTGGCCGTGTCCTTTCCCTTTGGTTCTTGAGTCCAGCAACCCAAAAGTCACCCCCCCCCCCCCAGTTTCTGTCCTTGGTCAGTGCAGCCCCAGAGTTTAGAGGTTAATCTGCAGAGTTTACCTCCCAGCCAGGGTGGAAAGGGGGGGAAGGTATGGGGGCACCTTACATGCTCCACTGCTCAGGTCAATGGCCAATGGCCACTCCTCTCCATGGGGTTCTGCTGCAGTCTTCACTACCGGCCATGCCTCTCCACCAGCCATCCAGCTGATTACTCCTCTCTGCTAGCCACTCACCAATATACCTTCAGCCCCCCACTCCCACTTAACACAGCTCTCATTGATTTTAGCCGTTAGTAGGGGACCCTCAGTGCTAGTGCACTCAGATCCACTAGCCCAAAGTAGGTCTAATGCTTAGACCCAGATATCAATTATTTCAGCTCTACAGCATATAACAAGACTTCTAATGGAATCAAAATTTGCTGTTATTACACAGTGGAGAGATCAAAGTGATATTTAGCACCCTCAGATGGGCACCACACTCCCAAGTACAAATACTCATCCCCTGTCTCTCTCAAGTCACTGGGCTTTGGAACCCATATCCCTTGCCTAGCGAGTGCTACTTAGTTGAGGGTGAACTCCTCTGTCATAAAATGCCAAGTACAGTTCTACTGTCCTTGATTCACATAACCAGGATAACAACACTTTATTACTCCTGCCCTAATAACAAAGAGACTGGGGATCCCACAGCAGGCAAAGTGACCTCTGGGGCAAGCAGTCCCATCATGCTAGGCAGGGTGGGTGTGCCCATGCAAATGAGATCAGCCCCTGAAGTCCTTTTCCACAGCTCGCCACCAGATGTCAGGGTAGAGCTCATTCTGAGTCTGCTTACACTTAGATAGGATTACATTAAAAAAAATGGTTTCCTGGTGTCTCTTGTCTTCTCTGTGTCTCTCTCTGAGACAGTCCACAAGCCACACAGTTCGCCATCTTAATATTTGTGTTATTAAATGTCAAGCTCATTATTGGTGTTGATTAAATGAATGAAATAATAACAGTTCCTTTCTCAGGTTCTCTGGCTCCACGAAATGCCACCTGTCAGGTTTCTAGGTAGTAATTAACTCTTAGAAAAAGTAAACACATAAATAGGAAACAGCAGTACTTGTTTGGGCCCCAGGGGCAGTCTGATTGAGGGTTAGGGCTCTTCAGCATAAGAGCTGCCACACTGTGTCAGACCAGAGTCCATCTAGCCCAGCATCCTGTCTCCAACAATGGCCTGTACCAGAGCTTCAGGGGGAATGAACAGAACACTGCAGTTATGGAGTGATCCACCCCTGTCTTCCACTCCCAGTTTCTGACAGAGGTCTAGAGTCATCCCGACCATAGGTTGCATGCCTGCCCATCCTGGCTAATAACCATTGATGGACCTAGCCTCCAGGAACATATCCAGTTCTTTTTTGAACCCAGTTATACTTTTAGTCATCACAACATCCCATGGCAATGAGTTCCACAGGTTAGCTGTGAGTTATGTGAAAAAATACTAGTGCCTCTTCCATCCAGTCTCTTTTCAAGCAAATAGGACCCTGCAGGCTTCCAGGTCAGAGTCAGTGGTGTATGTCTCATTGGGGTCCTTCTGCACTGGCCCCCTGCCTAGTCTCTGCTGTTCCCTGCAAGTCTCACACAGACCTGGTTCTGGCTGATGTCCATTGTCACACCCTGCTCTTCAGTGATTCCCTGACTTCTGCTAAAATCTACTCTGGACATAGGCCCTTCTGAGTTTCTCCCTGCATCTCTTGACTCTTCCCTGAAGCAGCACCTAGCTAGCCATGCTGCTTCACAAAAGTGTCTCCTCACCCTCACTTCCGGCATCAGGGACTTTCAATGGAGTTTCTGCCCCCTGCTCCTAGATGGGCAGAAGGAAGGGGAGTTGCTGCGGGAACGAGGCTGGTGGGAACTATAGGCTCCTGCTTGGCAGATCCAACACACCTGCTTCTCAGAAGGGGAGTAAAGAAGCCATGGCACTGAGCAATGGGATTGACCCACGGGTGATTAATCACAGCCCCCCGTACCTACCCCGATCTGCACAAGCTTGTTTCAAGACAAAGATGGGTGATCCCGAGCCCCGCTGCAAAAGACACTCTGGAAACCAGGCAGCACCACTGCCAGCAGCAGCAGTAAGGGTGGAATGGTATGGTATTGCACTCGTACCTCTGCACTGCCTTCAGAGCTGGACAACCAGAGAGTCTGCTCTCCCTGTGCCATGGGGAAAGGCTGGCGCCATGCTTTGGGCTCACTCTCTGATGATGTCATTCAAACCAAGGAGGGTTTGTTGGGGAGCTGGCAGCCATGTGTGGAAACATGCTTGGGGGTTAGCAGCTATCTGGAGCAAGACCGGCGGATGTTTGCCATGCACCAAACTGGCCAGACACTGGGAGTCATTTCCAAAGCATGCATGGTGATTTGTGCTGCTCTGGCCAGCATTGGCCAGTCAGAAAATGCTGAGTGGAGTAAGTGTCCAGTGCGCAGCTCAGCTGTAGTGTGGGGTCCTTGCCCACCCTGAACCTCTGCCATTCCTACCGGAGGAGAGAATTCATGTACACCCCCCCTGCCCCCCAATGTACGCGCCTCAGAGGAGAGGGAGCACGTGGGCAGGGCCTGTTGCAGGGCCCATGTGGTCAACCAGGCCTGCGGTGAGGGTCTGAGGGCAGGGCTGGTGTTCAGGGCATGATGTGCTTTGCGCTTATTGCCTGGCTGTTTGATTTGGGGAGAGCTGCTGGTTTTATGCCATTGATGCTTAGAGCCCTGGATTGGGGCATTTCTGTGTGTGTTACACATCTCATTCCTCTTGAGTTTGATTTGATTTGCCCCTTTGCCAGAGGATGTTGTGAAGGCCAAGATTATAACAGGGTTCAAAAAAGAACTAGCTAAATTCATGGAGGATAGGTCCATCAATGGCTAATAGCCAGGATGGGCAGGGATGGTGTCCCTAGCCTCTGTTTGCCAGAAGCTGGGAATAAGCAACAGGAAATGGATCACTTGATGATTACCTGTTCTGTTCATTCCCTCTGGGGCATCTGGCATTGGCCACTGTCGGAAGACAGGATAGTGGGCTAGAGTGACCTTTGGTCTGACCCAGTGTGGCCGTTCTTATGTTCTTAAACACACCTTTGAGTTGGATGAAGTGAAGTGACCTATCACTGAAGATAATGCCAAAATTAAAATGTAAATTTACTGAAGAACTAAAGATAAAATTTCTGTGTTTTCATAGTGGTTGAGTAGAGGGTAGCTGAGTGCTTGATATGCAGGAGCTGGTACATATATCTCTGTTGCAAATAAAGGTGCTCTTGATTTACAAGCTCATGAAGATTCTGAGAAACACAAGAAGTTAGTTCAAGGAGAGAGTTTTTCGGCAAAGTTAATAGATTATTTTGTTAAACCAGGCAGCAAATCGGAGGATGCTGTTACTGCAGCAGAAGGCAGTTCTATTGTTTCACACTGTCCTGCATCATAATAGTTTCAAGTCAATGGATTGCACATGTTTTACTGAAATAGCCACAAAATCTGAGATAGCCCAAAAATTTTCAACTACTTGAACGAAGACAGAAGTGATAGATAACTCTGTACTTGCACCACATTCTGTTGACACTGCTCTGAAAGCACTTGAGGACAACGACATATCTTACTGTGGAGTTGCTACAGATGAAAGCAATCATGGTGCTGTGAAAATATTTCCAGTAATAATTCAGTATTTTGACTGCAGTTTAGTGGGTTACAGTCAAAGCTAATCAAGGTCCAGAACACACCTAATGAGACTGCAGATATGATTGCACAGTACAGCCATAGGCGATGACTCCGTGGGTGCTCCAGGGCTGGAGCACCCACGGGGAAAAATTAGTGGGTGC
>NW_020664561.1:914882-981440 GCF_002925995.2 Terrapene triunguis | reverse complement strand
GGGGGGGGGGGGGGGGGTTGAGAACCCACCGGGAAGAGGGGAAGTCAGTGCCTATGAGTACAGCAAGAAAATTCTGGAAAAGAAAACTTTGTTTGAGAAGTGTGTCGCATTTGCGGGTGACAACTGCAGTACAATGTTGGGAGGACTCTGGCATGATGTAGAAGGTAAGGCCGTGTTTGCAAATTTAAAGAAGCTGTTGCAGAAGGGGACTTTAATCGGTGTGGGTTGCCTAGCACACATTTTGAACAGTTGTGTCCTTCACAGGGCAGACACACTTGATGTTGACATTGAGAGCATTATTTTGAAACTTTACAACTATTTTCATATCTACACTGGCTGACCTGAGCTTCTGAAGGAATATTGTGCGTTTGTTGACATTGAATACAAAAAGCTGCTTTATCACAGCAAGACACGATGGCTTGTTCTTATTTCCAGGTATTACAGATGTTTCCGCCCTTGAAGTCGTTCGTCCTGTCAGAGGACAAACCACCCACTGTGATTAAGAAATTTTTCAAAGATGAGTTCAACGAGATTTACTCTGGCACATGCACTCACTCATGAGTGCATTCCATTCACACATTCAGGAAATAGGGAAAACAACTCCATTGTGGAAGTGGTGAAAAGCTTCAACTCTGTGCACGCTGTTCTTGAACACAAGACCCAGAACCTCATGTCGCTGAAAGTTAAGGGACTACTGGCTGTGACATACCCCAGGTACAATCTGGACCGCTGAATAGATGTCTCTTCAGTTCTCCAACCTGGGATTCTTTTTACACTGCTTTGCTGATGAACAGCTACTCCTGTCCCGCCACACACAGCCTCCAGCATGTAACTTGCTCCCAGCTACACAGTATTTAGTGTTGCTAGCTAGTCACTCATGAATTACATTGCAGAAGAATACCAGCAGATTCTCAGTCCCAGACTTTCACCCAGAAATATGTCTTGTACTGCTCAGTACCTCCTGAACAATACAAGCTCCGAGAAAGTCTGTCATTTTATCAAAGAAAAATGATATGCGCAAATCTTGTTATCTGAAGTGGAGTTTCTCAGGCACTTAAATCTAAATACGCTGGTAAAATCTATCTTTTTGTAGTTAATAAACTTAAGTGACTACAAGTGCTGATACATAAAAGTCAGGATTGATTACAAAAGAAAATAAAAAGATAAAAACACAAGCTAATACCTAACTTAATAACAAGTTAAGTGAACTTAAAAGCAAAAGCATTTCTCTCACCACAAGCTGTAGTAAATTTCACAGGCTTGGCTTCTTCTCAGCCTGGGCTGCCTCCCTCTTAGTTCACTGTCCTTCAGGTATTCCTAAATGTCATGAGCAGAGAGATGGGACGAGGAGAAGAACTTGAAGTGAAGTGGAAGCCACTGTCTCTCATTCTTATATCACTTTGTGCAAAAGTTATCAGAGTCTTGTAAAAGTGGTGAACAAAATGGAATAGACTGTCACAAAAGTGCAAGGAGGGACTTGATGTAATGCATTCTTGGCTAAAGCAGAATGTCTGTTCAGCACATGCTTAGAGTATTTGGAGCTGTGGGTGGAATCCTTGGAGACTTCTCGTTTCATGTGGGCAGGATTGCCCTGAGTAAGACACTAAATTGGAATGATGTGGAGTCTTGTGTCAAATACCTGACAGAAAAGGGGGTACACATTGATGACGTTAAGCGCTTTGATCAGTTCAGCACTCTCAAGAAATGTATGGAAGGTTCCAACCGTGATGAAGAGCTCAATAATTTCCTAGCAAATTACCAAAAATGGATCAAATATTTTGAGAAGTCCAAAACCATTGAATGTTGCTGTTAAAGATTGCACAGAAGATTGCTTCTTTTCTGTTCCCTCTCACAATGCAAGTTTTTTCATTGATGCCAAGCCGGTGGACAAAGGAAAGGAACAACTTAAGACTGCTGCGTTGCTGAAAGGGATCCTGCATGCAGGGCCGGCTCCAGGCACCAGGCAACCAAGCTGGTGCTTGAGGCGGCACCTGGAGGGGGGCGGCGCGGCGCTCCGGCCCCCGGGGAGAGCGGGGCCACAGCTGGGCTCGCCGCCCTGCCCCCGGCGCTCTGGCCGCCGGGGTCGGGGGAGAGCCGAGCCCCCGCCGGGGCTCGCCGCCCTCCTCCCAGGGCTCCGGCGCCCTCCCCCCCGGCCGCCGGGGGAGAGCGGAGCCCCCGCCGGGGCTCGCCGCCCTCCCCCCGGGGCGCCGGCCGCCCCCCCCCCCCGGGGGGGGGGGGCCGGCCGGAGCCTTTTTTGCCTGGGGCGGCAAAAAAGCCAGAGCCGGCCCTGCCTGCGTGTACAGTACAACATCAGGCCCACATCTTGCTAAGACTTTCATGGCTACTTGCTGAGCCATCAGCCACTGCTGGGAAAGATGAGCTCTACAGAGAAATATGCCTGGGTGGCCTGTCTGAAGAGACATGGGATTGACATTTACTTGGGAGGCCATTACACTTATTTATACATGTTAGCTATTCCAAATAGAAACTGTACCCCGCCCTGCACAGCACCTCCCCTGGGGAACTGGAACTATGGTAACCCTAAGCTCCAAGCCCGCGCCTGCCATGGGGCAGGGGCCGGGAGCCCCGCTGTCACTGCGGGCGGGGCTCCACTCGGCCCACTCCACCTTTGCTGAGCGCCCAAGCAGCCCCGCGATGATTGGGCGCCGCTCAGCCCGTGCCCGCCCATGAACCCACAGTCACGCCACGGCCGAGGGCCCCCGCGAGCTCCCTGCTTGGAAGGTTGCTGTGCGGGGCGGTGTCTACGGGAGCGAGGCGGAGGTGGGGAGACGAACCAGAGTGGGCGGGGCTGCCCGAGTGGCGTTCTGCCCGCCGAGGGGCGAGGCCGTGCGCGCGGTTTATAATGGCGCACGGTGAAGCTCGCTAGTTTATTGTGCCCGCTCTGGACCGAGCGATGCAACCCGTGGTGTTAGTCACCGGCGCTAGCAGGTGAGGCGGGAACACCCTCGTCCATCTGGCGGGGCTCTGTCTCTGTGTGGGACGGGCTCTCTAGGAGCGGATGGGACCCCAGGGGCGAGCGGGCTCGCTCGGGGAGCTCGGGTTGGGGTTGGGGTTGGAGGCGGCCCCGCGCTGACCTGGCTCTTCTCTCCCTGGGCTGTTGCAGTGGTATCGGCTCCGCCCTATGCAAGCGGTTGCTGCGGGAGGACGCTGGGGTCCGGCTGTGCCTGGCCTGCCGGAGTATGCAGAAGGCCGCTGCCACCAAGGCCGTGCTGCTGGCCGCCCACCCGGCCGCCCAGGTCACCCTCGTGCGCCTGGATGTCAGCAGCCTGGAGTCCGTCCTGCGGGCAGCCAGCGAGATCCAGCGCAGGTGTGTGGCGTCCGCCCGGGCTCGAGGAGGGTGGGTGCGGTGCCCCTAGCCCTGGCTGAGGTGAGCGGGCAATAGGGACCCCTCCGGTTCAATCTGCTGCATCCAGCAGGTGTCTCTCCCCGGCCCACCCTGTGCTGCCTGTGGCACTGGGAGCCAGGCCTGGGAATAAGCCTGAAGCACAGTCAGTTTTTTTCACTCTGAATCGGGGGAAAGGGCTGAGAGGTGCCCTCCTTGAGCTCAGCCGGTGCTGTTCAAATCCCTCTTCCAAATGCCATTCTCTAGTGTGCATAGGGCAAAGGGGGGACTCCTTGCCCAGCTTGCATTTGTTTCAGGCAGCAGTCATAGAATCATAGAAGATTAGGGTTGGAAGAGAGCTCAGGAGGTCATCTAGTCCAATCCCCTGCTGTTGTGTCTCTCTCTTCTCCCTCTTTCTCCCCCCCCCCCCACGACCACCAATCTTACCTTTTCAGCTACTGCAGTGACCTCTTTCACCTACCACAGTCCAAAAGTACACCACTGAGCCTGAAATGCTAAAGCTTTTCCCTGAAACAAGGAGCACAGGTAGCTCCAGACAGGAAGTGGTCTGTTTGCCACTTGCCTTAATGTTGGTGGCCACAATGTCATATCTTGAACAGGAGAGTTGGCTTTTCAAGTTTCTCTAAAGCCTTTGGCTATCTTGGGCTTTTTAGTCAGACACTCCCCAGTGTTGCTTCCACTAGCTCTTCTGAAACAGGAGAGCCATCTAAATCTGATTTGAGAGGGTTAGACAACACAGCAAAAATGCATCAGCCTCAGGATGTATGTACTAAGGCTCCCAGTATTGCTTCCAACCTCTCCAAAGGAGCTGAACTGATGGTGGCAACAATAGGAAATCTGATTCTTCCATTGCAGGTCAAGTCACGTCTGAGTTCCTCACTTGCCTATGTTTCAGGGGTGGTGAAGTTTTGTTTACACACTGCTTTGAGATTGTTAGTTGGAAAGTAGTAACTGCAGAGTTACTGTGGTGATATCTGTGTTCTAAAAATCCCAGTCCCACCAGATATTAGCCTGTGGATGTTAGGTGCCTAAATCCCATTGAATTAACCTAATCTTATTTTCTCTTGAAGAAAATCCTGGATAGCTAACTGAAACTTGAAGCATACAGAAGTTTGGAAAATGGATTACTTGTGGGCATCAGTTATATTTTAAGAACTCTAGATTTGACCCCCCAACACTCCAGATTTTGTGGGATTTTATATTCAGAGTGAATTTTACTGTTCAGATCCCTATAATGGGCTCAGTCAAGAACTCTGAATCCAAGTATTCTCAGAATCTGGGGAAATTTATTCTGGATCCTAGCTCTGGATCATGTCTAGTTTTATTTTGTGAAATGACATCTTCATGATTAGCTTAATACTACTTTGAACTTCAAAATACAGAAATGACTTGTCTCTGAGCTCCTGTCTCCATTGTGGGCTAGCATTAGCTGTGTTGGGGTGTGTGTGTGTGTGTGTTGTGTTTACACGATATGTTATAGGTAATAGCCATAACCAACCACACTGTTTGTGTTTCCTTTGTGTAGGTTTCAGCGCTTGGACTATCTCTTCCTGAATGCTGGGATCATGCCAAATACCCACATTAGCTTCAAAGCACTGATCTCTGGTCTCTTTTCTGGGTACAAGATACCATCCTTAAGTAACAGTCAGATACTTTTCTCTTCCTAGTTTTGTCCTTGGATGAGTAGGGGGAGGGGAGATAAGAAATGGATGATGGCATGAATGAATGTTCCAGTGATTCACTGAGATTTCGGATGGCTGATAATGTGAGGGATGGTTAATGAAACACTGAATGAGTGGGTGGTTAGCTAAAAGGTGAACAGATCTTTTTTGTTATAGTCATTACTTAGAAAGTCATAAATGTGCGTGGTGGCCTACAAAGGCCTTCTGCTCAGAAGAGTTTACAGTCCAGGTAAAGCAGAAAGGCTTGCCAAACTGGATTCAATGGATTATAACGGGTTCTCAAACGGGGGGTCATAACCCCTCAGGGAGTCGTGAGGTTAGTACATGGTCACCAAAAAGGTTGTTGTGAGAACCCCTGGTCTAGAGAAGGTTGTTGAGAGCATGGGGGAACAGTATGTTTAAGGCAGTGGGGAAGGTGTGGGGAGACTGAGAAGGAAGGAGGGTATTGAGGTAGGGAAGGGTATTAAAGGGATAGCAGGCAGAAGTAAGGGGCTTCTGAGGTTTGAGCCTCTAGTGAAGTAGGGGGGATGAGGCTGTGGTAGGCAACTTCTCTGTTTAAAGAGACCAGCAAGATCTTGATTGGCAGATGAAAATCAAAAGTAGAGTTGAGACTGCTGTGGAGGCATGCTGGGGATGCTGTAGTTAAGGTAGTGTCAGGTCTCTGCCTCTGACAGGATCTTAACATCTGTGTTTAACAGCTTGAGAACAGGAGAAGAGAAACTGGATGTGAGCCAAGGCTGGGGATGGGCGGCTTGAACAGTTTGAAGAAGGCCTAGATCCATGTGCTCACTTCTCAAACATGGAAAGCTTTAACTGTACTGGTATGGTTGGAGCGGTACAGCTCACATCATGCAGACCGTTACTGGTATACAAGTGCTTATACTGGTACAGTTGATTCCTGTATGGGAAGGGGGAGTAAGCTATACTGGTATAAGGCATTTTTATACCAATGTAACCATCTCCGTAAAAAAATCATACCCTTAACGTAGGCTGATGTATACACAGGTCTTGTAACAGCATAAAAGTATGGAGGCAAAACTGGTTCTGTAGGTGGAGACTATGGATTTGACAGCTGGAAGGAGGAATGAATTCCACCAGACAACTCAGATGTATTAATGGCCTACTGGGCATGAGATGGGGGTTGTGGGTGGGGAGGCAAAAATACTAATAGAAATGGGTCACCGTACAGCCTTCATTGAGTCTTTAGGATCAGCCTGTAGGTGTGCACAGGAGGCTGGGAGAGAGCAGATCAGCCACAACATTGCAGGGCATCAAGTACTTCTCAAAGAGCAATGAATTATGATTTGTTGTATCCCTCTGAAGTAGGGAAATAGGTCATCCCTATCTCTCTCTCTCCATAGCTATAGGGAAAACGAGTCATGGAAGTTAAGTGAGTGCAAATTCACTCACGAGCCAGGAACTCCTGACTCTTATCATTTGCTTTAACCACTCTAGACTGCTTTTCCTCTGAGTTACAGCCCATGTTACAGGCTCCCATTTAGTTTGTGAGCAGCAAACTGATCAGTTTTTTTTCTTTAAACTGTTTTCTGTTGTAATAACAAATCTCTAAAATCAAATCTCAATAAAAATGGGAGCTGGCTTTCAAAGTTCAGTTGAAAGACTACTTTAAACAATTTTTTGTTTTTAAAAATACAAAGCAAACAAACTCCGGCACTGGGATCTTTGTTTTTCAAAATTTATGCTGTTAAATATTTACGATTATCAGAATTCTTCCTTTTTAAAAAGTGATTTTTTTTTGAAAAAACAGACTATTTTGAACCTTCAAAATAAAAACTGCTTCTGAATTTGGTTCTGCAAGGAGTTTTCCAATTTTTTTTTTTTTTTTTTTAGAGCTGGTCAAAATACTAAAACTGGTAAGTGGGAATGTTTTAGGCTACGTCTGCACTACGGGGGGGATCGATTTCAGATACGCAAATTCAGCTACGGGAATAGTGTAGCTGAATTTGCGTATCTGATCCGACTTACCCTGCTGTGAGGACGGCGGCAAATCGACCGCCGCGGCTCCCCCGTCGATGGCGCTTACTCCTACCTGGGCTGGTGGAGTACACGTGTCGATTCGGGGATCGATTATCGTGTCCCGATGAGACGCGTTAAATCGATCCCTGAGAGATCGATTTTCTACTACCGATCCGGGCGGGTAGTGAAGACCAGCCCTTAGAATTGTTCAATAAAATTGTCACCTGAAGAAGCTGTAGCTCTGTCTAAAATCTGTCGTCTTGTATTCCAGGAAAGCAGTCCACATGCTGAGCACGGCGGAGGGGCTGATAACTCAAGAAGACTGCATCACTGCAGATGGCCTGCAGGCTGTGTTTGAAACAAACCTCTTTGGGCACTTTATACTGGTAAAGCTGCTTCTGGCAGTCAGGCCCTGATTCTGGGTCAGTGTGCAATTTTGGGTAGAGCAGGAATTAAATGAGTCAGTTTCAACTCTCTTTCAATGTTCCTGTACATTGACCCAGTCTGGAGTGTAGTTGAGTAATGTGCAGTGGCCCAGGCATAGGGCAGGAGCCCACACCATCCCCTGTACGTACCTTGGCCTGGTCAGCTGTCTCCTAGTGGCTGAATGACAGCCAGGTCTGGGATTTCCCAATGTGCAGGCAACACTGATTACTGAAAGAGTTAGAATTACTTCAGGGTTACTCTGCACAGCCAGCAGACATGTTGGCTCCTAAGAGAAACACAGACCTGGTTCTCACTACTTTGCAGCTTGTCTTCTGTGCAAAGTGAATGCAAACAGGCTATAAAATGCTACCAACCAGGATCTGGGTCTGAGGTACACCAGTGACATGATTCTCCACTTACTTGTTTCTTGTGCAGTCAGTTAACCCAAACCCCTGCCCTCTAGACCAGCGTAACTGAGAAGTGGGAATTATTTTCAGATATCCATTTCAGTAGTTATCCCAGGACAATAACTCTCTCATCTCCTTAGATTCGGCAGCTTGAGCCTCTGCTATGTTGCCTTGAAAAGCCCTCCCTGCTTATCTGGACCTCTTCCAGCAATGCCAGGAAGTCTGCTTTCAGTCTCACTGACTACCAGCACAGCAAAGGCAAAGAGCCTTACAGTTCCTCCAAATATGCCACTGACCTTGCTAGTGTGGCTTTGAACAAGCACTTTAACAAGCAGGTGAGGGTGTCTTTCCTATGGTATGATGCGGAAAGCTGTCATACGTGGGCCTCAGAAATGTTGATAAGGTGGGATGCTCTTCAGTGGCAGTAGTATGTTGATGCATAGTTGTTTCCACATAACAGTGTTCAGTTGCTTAATCGATTGCTCATGGATGTGAAGGAGCTTAGCTAGAGTGAGTTTCAAGTAGGTATAGTTGGTAGGATGTGGTGGGGAATGTTTGCAGAAGTTGCTTACTTGAGCATAATTGAGCTCTTACCTTCAGAATACTTGGAAGCTGTAGCCTTGTCTTTGGGACAGACATTATCTGTCTTCGCTGGCTGCATTGTATTGATGTATAATAAATCTTCCATTCTGTGGAGTCATCCACATGATGACTGGCCTGCTCTGTCATACAAATTAAGCAGTCCATCTAGTCTAGCAACCTGCCTAAGACTGGCTAAGAAACATTTTAGCGGAAGGTGCAAGCAACTCATATGGGACAACTATAGAATAACCTGCCTGTAAGGGAGACCTCTGCCAACTGATGTGGTTTATGCTCAGAGGTAGGAGTTGATAGCCCTTCTAAAAATACTTGCCCTATCTAATGTGACTGGATGGCCTGTAAAATCTGTGGCATGGCAGCCGATACTGGTGTGGGAGCTGTTGACCATCTCAGACAAGAGGCAGGGCCTTCTCTGTCATGGGCCTGTGACGGGAAAGCAGCATTCATTCCATTGTTCTGTGCCAGTCCATAAGTGGCAGCCTTCTTTCTGGAAAGAGTTGCCATCCCTTACTGGTGTCTAACTGCTGTTTGGTGGGAGAGGGCTTAACTATAAAGGAGGAGGAATGTGTAATACTTCTCTACACGGGGGGGAGGATAGCTCAGTGGTTTGAGCATTGGCCTGCTAAACCCAGGGTTGTGAGTTCAATCCTTGAGGGGGGCCATTTAGGGAACTGGGGTAAAAATCTGTCTGGGGATTGGTCCTGCTTTGAGCAGGGGGTTGGACTAGATGACCTCCTGAGGTCCCTTCCAACCCTGATATTCTATGATCGCTGCTGCACAGGGGCATCTGCTGACTTTACATTGTGAGGCCTTTGGAAGGTGCAAGCCACCTTGTAAATACTTGTCTGGTGTGTTCTTTCCAAGCAGATTTGCAGCATTTACTGTTGGCTTGTATCCTCTCCTTTCCCTTCTGCAGGGGCTGTATTCCAGTGTAGTTTGCCCAGGTCTTGTGATGACTAACCTGACTTATGGAATTCTGCCATCTTTCTTCTGGAAGCTGCTTATGCCCATCATGTGGATAGTGAGTAATCTCTCTGAAAATGTGGGTTTATTTTCAACTCTTCTTTGGGGTGGGATGGTCTTGGGTGTTTCACTCCTAGGGGTATACACAGTGCCTTATCACCAAAGCAGTTGTACAGTGTCCTTCGCTCCTAGTATGAATGGAAATGCAGCAGATTGGCGAAAGGCCACTTCCCAACTCAATGTGAAGCAAAGTGACGATTTGGCCCTTAGGACCAGCAGGGTCAGTCTGGGAGGTGAAGTTTCAGCAAAGAGATGCCTAGATAGCATGGGGCTCCTTATTTGGAGAGGGCTGGTGAATAGCCAGCCATTTTTTCCCTGTTCATATGTTTGTAAATGGGTGTGAAGCCAGTGCTACCAGTTAGGTGGTGCCCCATGGTTATGTGCCTTGTGATGGGATACTACTGTGTGCCATGTGCTGCAATAGCCAGAGAAGAAGCTGGTACAGTGGGTCCTTTGCCATGCATGTTGTAACAGAATGGCAAGGGTCTCCTGCTGCTTCACTCTGTTAGCAGTTGTTGAAATACTTAGGGAACTGTAGGTGAATTATGCTCCACCTTGATAGCAGGCAGGTAGAGAGGGCCCTCTGGGAATCGAGAGCTAGCGTCTGGGACTGGCGTAGGCTAGAAGAGAAAGGAACCTTAAAACAGCCAAGCCTGGGAATTTCCCTTCAGTTAATTTAACCCAAAGCACAAGAGTGGGGTGATGCTCTGCAGTGGGTGAGGCTTTCTGGAGCTGGGAAGGGGACTCTACCACCAATCGCCTTTTATGGCCCAAGATCAGTATTGCTGCTGAGAAGTGCTAGTGGGGGGGCCCCTAGATGGGGAAGCAGATTTTAACCATGGCCTTTGATCTCTGGTTGCTCAGCCTCATCATGCCTTAAGTTCATTTCCCAGAGGTGCTGAGCACTCACCACTCCCATAGCCCCAATCAGAGTTATTGGTGCTCAGCACCTCTGGGAACTAAGCAGAAACTGGGCAACTGAAAGTAGAGGGACCCCAAATCTGAGACTGTTCTTGAACACATGAACCATAGTTACTAACTAGGCTGGTATTTTCAAAGCACTAAGCATTGGCATATCGTAAACTTCCCGCTCCAGTAGAAACAGAGCTAGATAATCAGTGCCTCTGAACTCCTCTCCCTCAATTAATGTTCCTACACATGGAAGATGATTCCTAAGAGAATACAAACTTCAGCAGTGAAGTCCCCAGCTTTCAGGTGTATTTTGTTTCTCCCTGGCACCTCTGGTGGAAAGTGGCCTCTTCCATACGCTTCACTTTCCTTCACCTCCCTTTACTCTTTTTTCCCCCCCACCGCCTCTTTCCTTTACTATCTCATCCTGTACCTGTTCTCTTCCTCTGCAGCCCTCAGTTTTCCAGCCTTGCTAATATTCCACACACTATCTACAGACAGCCAGACTTCCTATGTCCGTCAGCCAGACACCTTTTCATCTGTCCCCAGATCAGGCCTTGGCACTGCTGCCACAAACTGCTACCTGCTTGCTGTTGGGACCTGCCTGTGCCAGCCCCAAATAAGTCTGCTCTCTCTGCTGGCTGCCTCCTCACTGAATCACTTTTCATTGGATGACAGGTTGTCACAAATTGTACTCCACCCACTGCTTGGGAGCCAGCTCAGGAAAGAGGTGGCTGGAAGAAAGGCATATCGGGGAGGGGGGGGGGATGCTAGTTGGTCCCCTGTGCCTGCCCCACCCCCCCAGCATCAGGGAGCGACCTGGTGGTGGTGTGTTGGCCATCTGGATGGTTCTAGTGACTTTACAGTGGCCCTGGGCTGAAATGGGACACCTGGTCATCTAGCTATAGGCAGGTGGCCTTACTCAAGGGGTGGGAGAGCTGTTGGCTGGGCCACTAGCAGCAGAGGGCCTTGTGCCTTGACACTGCTGTTGACCTCCAGGGAGCTCAGTCTTGAGTCCCTGCTCCAAGGTATAAGTGCTAGTAAGTTTCATGTCTCATTTCTTATTCTCTTTCAGATACGCTTTTTCACCAAGACTTACACACTAACTCCATACAATGGAGCAGAAGCTCAGGTATGTAGCATGGTTTGCACCTCAAATCACTGCTTGTCTGCAGTGTGTAACTCCTCCCAGCCCCTGGGTGTCTGGTGCTGATTGTGAATGCCTCCTCTGCCAGATGGATACATACAAAGCAGTGTTTCCCTACTCTTGCCCTGCACATCTGAATCACTTTCCATAGTAAGTGCTAAGACACTAAGCTGGTATTTGAGGTTCTTCAAACAAATGGCTCTTCACCCTCTTCTTCCTCACCTACTAAATAAATAAATAACCCCTTCAGAGAGACCCTGTGGTCTCTAGATCTCACTTGTGATGGTCTCTTCTGCTCTTACTGAAACCAGCATCAGTATTCATAGATGTAAGGCCAGAAGGGACTGCATGTTGCCAAGCTGTTTTGTTCTAAAATGTAAGGCTGTCAGAACAAGCTGGACTGCCTGCCCTCACAAGTATGCTATTGTCTTTAAAGGTATGGCTCTTCAAACAAAAGCCAGAGTCACTGGATGCACTAATGAAATATCACAGCTGTACTTCACCAATGGGGAAGAACTATGTGGAGTCCCGAAAGGTAAATATAGCAAAGACTCTGCAGTCCAATTTACTCTTGAGGGAATTCTGCACCAAGTAAATAAAAAACCTGTGCACAATATTTTAAAATTCTGCAAATTTTATTTGTCAATAAATAAATGTGGAGGCTCCAGCATGGCAGGGGGGAACACAGGCCCCTAGCTGTACAGAGTGGGAGATCACCCTGCAGCTTCCTCCCCCAGGTCACAGACTTGGTGTTCAGGCTACACCTGACCCTGACACAACCCAAGGGCCAGGACTGCCCCAGAAACGTCCTGGGGGCCTGTCCTCTGTCAGGCCTGTGGGTCGGCAGGCTTAGCCTGGCAGGATCCAAGTGTGGGGTGAGAGGGTTCTGTGTGGGGCAATCTGGGTGCAAGCAGCTCAGTGGGGGTGCAGGGGATCTGGATGCACAAGGGAGGGGGGTCCTGGGTGTGGGGGCCTTGGGGGAGTCTAGGTGCTGGGGGAGTAGGACTAGGTGGAGCAGGGTTCAAGTGTGTGTGTGTGGGGGGGAGGGGCTCAGGGTGGTCCAGGTGCAGTGGGTGGGGCTCACTGGGGTTCAAGGGGGGGCTCAGCAGGGGTGGGGGTTTGGATGTAGGGGCGGTGGGGCTGGGCGGGTGCTCCAGATGGAAGGGGTGAGGCTTGGTGGGGGGGTTCTGGGTATGGGGTGGGTCCAAATGCAGATGGGGAGTGGCTCCCTGTACAGTGACACCTCCCCCTGTGGTGAAGAGCGATGGGGGCAAGAAGCAGTGGGTGGGGGGCAGAGCTTCCTGCAGCTGGGGGAGATTTCTGGGGGTGGGTCTGACCCCACCCTGCAGGGGAAGAGGAAGTCCTGTACTCCCCCAGCCCAGCTGGGAGTAGCAGGCAAGCCCAGTGCATCATAGGAGCCACCACTGGCATATCTCCAGAACACCCCTCCTCCCCCACCACTGCAGTGATTTATCTCTCTCCTGGCTGCTCTGGGTGCCCTAAACAACATGGCCATGCTGCTGGGGAATGGTGCATGACCACTCTCACAGCTTCCCTGTCAGAAAGTCACTTTTCTACACCGAAGCAAAGAAATCAGGGGAGGGACATAAATTCTGCACACATGCAGTGATGCAGAATTCCCCCAGGAGTACAAATAGTAAGAGATGGACTGTTATATATTGGCTGAAAACACTTACCTGAGGACCTGATTCTTTCATCCTTGCTGCCATTTATACTCTACTGCACTGTGCCCAACCTAGCCTGCCAGTCTCTGCATCTCACTGTATGAATGCATTGCCTCTGTACTAACAGCTGAGTGCCTAGGTAGGTGGCCATCCGAGTAGGCATTACAGCACCGTGTCCCCAGCCCTTCTGCGGCAAGACCAGAATCACCAACACAAGGCTTGATGCAACTTCTTGCAAAGAGGACATGGAAGCCCAATGGACTAGTAGGGGGATTGGCTTGAACTTAATTGGATCACAGGAGTTCAAACAAAACCAGCGTGAGGCCCAGCCTTTCCCATTCCCTTCAGAGCCACTGAGAGGTATAAGCAGACCTGCAGGATTTTTGCTGCTGGGAGGTGGAGAAAGGATCTCCTCTCACTGCTGCCCACCAAGACGTGTACCTCAGTGAGGTGGGGGAGTATTTTCTTTTTTTTCACCCTTGTGTAGCCTTCTCCTTGGGAAGCTCTGACAAGCCCCCTTCTGTTCCACTGGTCCTCAAAATGCAGGCTCTGTGCTGATTGTACAGTTTTACTCTGACTTTGTAGCAAGCACACAAGATAATACATCTATTGTGGTCGTAATATTGGGTATGTCTACACTACGGGATTAATCCGAATTTACAGAATTCGATTTTTGGCAACCGATTGTATAAAGTCGAGTGTATGCAGCCACACTAAGCACATTAATTCGTTGGTGTGCGTCCCTGTACTGAGGCTAGCGTCGACTTCCGGAGCGTTGCACTGTGGGTAGCTATCCCATAGTTCCCGCAGTCTCCTCCGCCCATTGGAATTCTGGGTTGAGATCCCAATGCCTGATGGGGCCAAAAACATTGTTGCGGGTGGTTCTGGGTACATCCTCCCCCTCTCTCCGGGGAGGAGTACAGAAATCGATTTTAAGAGCCCTTTATTTTGAAGTAAATGGCTTCGTTGTGTGGACGGGTGCAGGGTTAATTCGATTTAACGCTGCTAAATTCGAACTAAACTCAGTGTAGACCAGGCCATTGTGCTAGACATGGTATAGATATGACCGTCTCTGCACCAAAGAGCTTACAAAGCAAACTTTGTTCTATCTGATTTAATTATACACTTGGTCTACTTCTGGGTGGGCAGCTGGAGTTGAGTGCAGGGGGCCAGGCAGGGCTGGAATGGAGAGGGAGGAGTGCAGTGGGCAGGCATGGGGTGCTTGGTAGCTGAAGGGCTGCAGTCACAGCAGAGCCAGGACCCACAGCCAGTTACACTATAGAAAAGGAGAATTCCCTCTGCAGAGTCAGAGTGAAGTAAAAGATGTTAGGCTGTGATGACTCCAGCTGAAAGGCCTGGATTTCACCCCTTGCATCCTCCAGCTGTGGTTAATGCTGGCTGTCTTGGGAAGGAGCCGTGAGGGGGGGTTTCAGTAGTATACCCTGTGCAAGTTCCTCCTGGCTTGTGCTGCTGTTTCCTCGCTGCAGAGGCTACAGTTTACCCCTGTGTCCTTAGCAGCTTGTACTAATGCTGGGGGAGCTTTCCTTCCCCCAAAGGCAGTGACTCCACATGCTATTCCACATGAAACAGCTTCCTTTTATTTGGGGCTGTAGCTCATCTGTGGGAGATGCTAGCCCTCTGTCATTTGGGCTACAGTCCTAACCAGCTCCCTGGGCACATGGCATAAGTGGCTGAGTGGGTGCCTTTCAGGAGGAGACTGAGCCTGTCCTTGGCTTTGCCCATCTCTGGCAACATCCAGCGGTTCTGTGTCAGTCCACATTGCAGCCCTCGTGGGCTAATATTACTGCTCTGATTTTTTTGCAGGTGGATGTGGAGGAAGAAACTGCTGAAATATTTTATCAAAAGCTGTTGGAACTGGAGAAGCATGTCCTAGCAAGATTGAATGCTCCCTTGAGCCCCAAGTAACAAGATCCAGACAAGGCCTCTAATGACAAATCTTTCTGACACTAGTGACATTGGAGTTCCTTTTAAGTGGGTATTATGCATTTGCAGTAGAGGCCTTCTTGGAGACATGTGGCTTTGTAGCACTTCTCTCCTCTGCTCAGTCTGGGAAGGAGTGCTCTCCTAGAATTGGAGGTCTGAGAGGGATTGAATAGTTATTTAGTCTCCTGGAGTCCAGTACAGGATTGCTCTCTACACACTCTAGTAACTTGGCTAAACCAGGCCTCCATTTCTGTACATGTCACGGTCTTTACAATAAACTGCAGTCTCTAAGAACTACTGAGAAAAAGCATGAATGCATTGAGAGCTCAGTGTGAGCACAAGGTGGAAGGCCTGCTCTTGGGCAGAAGGCCCCTCAGGTGCCAGGCTTCCTAGATAGCCACATGTGACTGCTAAGGTCAGACTCTTCAAAAGCTGATCAACATGTCTACATGGACACTTACTGTGCATGCTAGAGTACTGCAGATTGACAGCACACTATGGCCATGTGGTTCCTGCTGCTCACTAGAAGCCCTGTAGTGTGCTTTGATCTTTCAAGCATGAGTAGATCAAAGTGCCTAATGGAATTTTTAAAGCTCACCAGCAGGATCCACACATCACTTAATGTGTGATAGGCTGCAGCTTGATGGAGAGAGGTGACCATGCTCTGCCTCTGCCTAAAGTATAAAGTGCTTTTTACACAAAGAAAGGAGCAGTACTGCTTTCACCCTTGGGTTGTAGCATCTTGTATTGAGGCATAGAGTTGGTGCAGACCTCAGACATAACTTCTTCAGCCTTTGGGAAGGCACTTTTGGTACTAATCTGTTAGAATCCTGTGAGAGCATCAACAAGGGTGATCCAGTTGATATAGTATATGGGGACTTTTTGGAAAGCCTTTGACAAAGTCCCTCACTAAAGGTTCTTAAGCAGACATGCAATAAGAGGGAAGGTCCTCTCATGGGTCAGTAACTGGTAAGAAGATAGGAAATGAAGGGTAGGAGAGAGGTAAAGAGCAGGGTCCCCCAAGGATCTGTACAGGGATGGGTGGTGTTCAACCTATTCATAAATTATCTGGAAAAGGGGGTGAATAATGAGGTGGCAAATTTTACTGCTGACCCAAAATAACTCCAGATAGTGAAGTGGGAAGAGTTAAAGGGATTTTACAAATCTGGGTGCCAAAATGGCAGATGAAATTGTTGATGAATGCAAAGTAATCCTGACTGGAAAATGCAGTCGCAACTAGATATACACACAATGATGGGGTCTAAATGAACACATTACCACTTAAAGAGATGTAAGAGACTCCAGTAAGGTCTGATCAAGCAGCTGTACAGAGAGCTGGCTGGCCATAGCATATGGCCTGAGAAAACCGTAGTCCGGGGTCGGCAACCTTTCAGAAGTGGTGTGCTGAGTCTTCATTTATTCACTCTAATTTAAGGTTTCGTGTGCCAGTAATACATTTTAACGTTTTTAGAAGGTCTCTTTCTATAAGTCTATAATATATAACTAAACTATTGTTGTATGTAAAGTAAATAAGGTTTTTAAAATGTTTAAGAAGCTTCATTTAAAATTAAATTAAAATGCAGAGCCCCCCAGACTGGTGGCCAGGACCTGGGCAGTAAGAGTGCTAGTCACTGAAAATCAGCTTGCGTGCTGCCTTTGGCCTGCGTGCCATAGGTTGCCTACCCCTGCCATAGTCCATTCTGCATCAGTGACCTTCCAGCCAGTGAATGAGAACCACGACAAGATAGCCTCCTACATGAACAACATCAGAATAAAAGAGCAATGGCCTAGATTTACACTTTAGGGCCTCTGTAATAACAAAGCCATTGAAGAGCAGTCTCCTCTGTCTTTGGTAAGGTGCCTGTGCCCCTTATGATAAATGGTGTCAGACAGCAGCTCTTTATCCCACCGGTGTGGCCTAATGGACAGTGTACTGGACAGCCTCAGGAGACCTGGGTTCATTGCTGGCACCGTCACTGGCCTGCATCATACTCTGCAACTAGGGATGATGATGATACCAACCTCCTTTATAAAGCACTCAGAGATCTCTTAATGGAGCATTAAATAAGCAGATCTCACTGTTACCACAGGGACCTCTCCACAGCCCCAGAGTGCCAAGGGTCCAGGTGAGCAGAGGCAACTAGATACTCAGGGACTCCCAGCCTTCTAAATTTTTCACAAAAAATGGAGGATTAGACCCGGGCTGCTTCATGGCTGGATGATCCATGTCCACTAGGTTTTTTTGAAATATGGCAGCAGGTTCTCCTTTGGAAGTCCACAGCCTGCACTAGGGCAGGGTTTGCAGTCACCACCTACCATGCAGCTTGTCCTTTCCCATGAGGTTTCACCAGCCAGTAAGGACACTGGCTGTGAAGTAAAGTATTCTCAACATTCTGTTTCCCCAGACACCAACATTGGTCAAAGCTCAACCCAAGATGACTTAGCATGTGTTTCTCTGCAAAGTAACAAAAAACTTCTTCCCAGCAGGAAGGCGTGAGACCAGTCACCAAGGACAGTCAGGCAGGATTAAGCTAGCTGGTTGCTACCCTGAACAATTCTGCCTGAGTCTTTCCAGGTGTGGTGAGGGTAGCACAGACCCTGATCTTGGCATCCCCCACAGCCATGGCACAAGATTTACAAAATCATTGTGACAAATGTGTGGGTGCTGTGTAGTGAGCATTGATGTGTGTCCCAGAACGTGGTTTATGTTCTGGACTGCTGAGTTACTGTTCACCTGGCAGAGGGGAGCAGACAGCTCAATGCTTTCCTCACGGATGTGCACAATCACAAGTCCACTGATTGTAAGCCATTGAGATGGAATAGGTCTAGCTACCCAAGCAATGGAACAACTACCATATTCTACAAGATGGCCTGACTCAGGGTGATTGGGGAAAACCAACCTGCTGCAGAAGGAAGAGCTCACTCCTGGACCCTGTGACAAAGACACCATGAGCAATCTGGTAATTGAACCAGGTACATGGAGGGAGAGTGGGAGGATGTAAAGAAACAACTGATCACCTGGGAGAGGAGAGAGTGTCTGGGAGACAAAACTGAGACGAGGTCAGGTCCCAAGAGCTCCTTGGCTTCCTAAAAGAAGATAAGCTGGTTCTGTTCTCCCGTAATAAAAGAAAAGTCCATCTAACTTACCTTGTAGTGAGCTGTAAGATTAGATGAGACTAAAGTGGTGTGTAACCCTTTTCTCTCTGATGCTTTGTTCAATTGTCAAACACACATTGTTTCAGGATGGCTGCTGGTCAATCTCGCTGGCCACTGATGGGAGGAAACACAGTTGCCCAAACTTAATAGGAGCTGTAGGGTGAGAAATGATTGGTAGGTGGGCCACTCTAGCTCTCTTCCCTAGATTCCAAAGTCAGAAGAGACCATTGTGCTTATCTAGTCTGACCTCCTGTATGGCACAGACCAGAGAACTTCCCTGCACTAATTCTTGTTTGAACTAGAGCAGATCTTTAGAAAAACATCCAATCCTGATTGAAAAATTGTCAGTGATGGAGAATCCACCACAACCCTTGGTAAATTGTTCCAATGGTTAATTACTCTCACTATCAAAAATTTGCAACTTATTTCCAGTCTAAATTTGTCTAGCTTCAACTTCAGCTGTTTGATTGTGTTAGACTTTTGTCAGCTAGACTGAAGAGCCCATTATTAAGTAGTGCTCTATCACCCCTTAATATTCTCTGTTAGACTCAAGGAACTCAATCTATTTAGCAGGTCCTCCCATCCCTTAATCATTCTTGTCACTCTTCTGTGAACCTTCCTCAGTTTATCAACCTTCTTGAATTGTTTGGCTGCAGTTCCTCTGTAAACCAGGATGACCAGTGAGAGTGAAGCTGAGGAGGAGGGCAATAGATGAGGAAGAAAGATAGTTACACAGTATTACCAACCCATGCTTCTTGCTTTGTCAGAGAAAACATCATCTTCTTCGAATGATTGCTCATGTCAATTCCAATTAGGTGTGCGCACGCTGCGTGCAAAGTCATTGGAAAGTTTTCCCCCTAGCAGCACCCATGGGGTTGGCTGTGGAGCCCACTGGAGTGGTGCCTTCATGGCGCTCAATATATGACCCTGCCGACCCAGCACCCCCTCAGTTCCTTCTTACTGCCCGTAATGGTCGTTGGAACTGAGGTGTCTTGCTTAGCAAGTTCTCCATGTCTCCCTAGCTCTTGTTTTCTAGTTGTTGTTATTTTTCTTTAGTTTTTGTAGTTTATTTTCGTAGTAGTTAGTAGCAGTTGGGCTGGGGGGTTCACCCTCGTCCTGACCACTTTTTTTCTTGGGAGGGCTTTCATGCCCAAGTCCCAAGGGTTCACGCCCAGCAAGTCTTGCTCCAAGCCAATGCAAATGGATGACACCCCCGCCCCCTCCGATGCTTGTCTGAAGTGTCTGGGGGAGGCTCACCAAGCCAATAGGTGCAGGATTTGCAAGGGGTTTTGCCCTAGGACCAAAAAGGAGCAAGATTTTTGCCTTAAGCAGCTCCTTATGGAGGCAGCACTTAGACCTCAGCCTCCTTCGGCGTGGCAGGACCTGGCACCGAGTTCTTTGGTGTGCCGCACCCCAGCGGCAGTGGTGGAAGCGGCACCACGGAAGGACTTTGGTAGTCTGCCGCACCGCCACTCCGCGGTGCTGAAACCTGCGGGACCAACCCGGCACCACTCCCACTCGCCGGCGCAGAAGTGGCACCGGAAGCAAGGGAGGAGTGGCTCTCCGTCCCAGAGACCCACCCTCTTGGAACTGGCCAATGGGGCGTGTCCCAGAGAGGAGCACCCAGGGCCAAAGCCTGTAGAAGCGGCACCATCGACCAGCCCCACAAGGGAGACTGTCAAGTCCGGAGCTATTGGACTCCCCAACGTACAGCCTTGAGGCTGTACAGCTGCCGTCCACTCTGGATACCTTTGCAGCTGCGAGGGACCACATCGCCATGACAGCACTGAGGTCGCCTACGATCCGCACCAAGCCTCCGGTACCACAGCATATGTCACTGTCTCGAGGCAAACGAGTGATGATCCGGCCATCGGCACCATTGGTCGAGACCTGGCACTACTCAAAGTCCCGGCACCGCTCCCTATCGCAGCGCCGGTCATACTCTCAGCACAGGTCGAACTTGTGGCGCTGCTCCAGATCGCGCCAGCACTCCTGATCGTGACACAATCCGCATGCCAGTCGCCTTCGAGGAGCAAATACTGAACCCGGCACCGGTCTCAGCACCGCTCGACCCCACGTAGCTCCAGGTCACGGCACCACTTTGCAGCATGGCTTCGTAGCACTGCTCACTGGCTCAGCTCTGCTCGGCGCCACCATGGCCCTCGGCAGTCCCGATCCCGTTCCTTGGGCTTGGAGGCAGGATCTAGGTACTCAGAACGGGACTGGCACCGGTCAGGCCATGGACGCCCTGAGGTGGGGGCAGGGCCATGGCCATTGTAGTGGCAGGGACCAGCTCAGTGGCCATTCTGGACCCCATAGGCATACCCCCAGGCTCAGGGTGCCCAGTCTAAAGGCTTCCGGTTGGCCACCATTGAACCGAGGGTGCCAGAGGCCTCAGGCAGTCGGCCCCTCCCAGTGGTGCTGAGGAGGCGCCGTGCCCCCACCCCCCTCAGAACCAATTCCAACTCCAGTTACTGAGTCAGAGGCTGACAGCAAAGCAGGTCATCAGGCTCCTGATGAGCAGGAGGGTTGGGAGGATCCTGTTCCCACCTTGGCCTCTTCGTCCTCCTCCCCAAACAAGGCCATTGCAGGCACTTGCGTCTCCGGGCCACGTCCCATAGACAGCCGCGCCCACCAGTGTCTTCAATGCAGGGAGGTGTGCAACGTGGGGCTGCAGGCCAAGGAGGTGGTGGAGTCAGAGGATCTGGTGGTAGACATTTTGGCTCCGGAAGGTCCATTGAGTGTGGCCCTTCCCCTCATCAAAACTATTCAGGCCAATGCCAAGACCATCTGGCTGCAGGGGGGATGGAGGCCGGAGTCTGCTAAAGGTGTGGAGAGGAAGTACTTTGTGCCTTTGAAGGGGCATGAATACCTCTTCACGCACCTACAGCACTGCTCTCTGGTGGTTGCGGCCATGAATGAGAAAGAGAGGCAGGGGCAGCAGGCCCCAGTGCCCAAATCCAAAGATGCCAAGTGACTGGACTTATTTGGCATCAAGGTGTATTTCACGGGGCGGGGCTCCAGCTCAGGATTGCCAACCAGCAGGCGATCCTGAGCCGATATAACTTCCAGCTCCTGGAACTCGAAGGTCAAGTTCAAAGAGCTTGTGCCACCTGAGTCCAGGGAGGAGATTGGGGCTATAGTAGAGGAGGGCAAGGAAGTAGCACAGAGCGCTTTACAGGTCTCACTGGACGCTGCGGACTCGGCGGCGCATAACTTGTCCTCAGGAATTGCCCTGAGGCGCACCTCTTGATTACGAGCCACGGGCCTACCGCCTGAGGTTCAACAGACAATGCAGGACCTGCCCTTTGATGGGGCAGGCCTGTTCATGGAACAGACTGACTCTAGGCTGCATAGCCTAAAGGACTCACGGGTGACTATGAAGTCCTTGCGTATGCACTCCCCAGCAACCCAAAGGAAGCACTTCAAGCCCCAGCAGTTGCAACAGCGGTCCTGCCCTCCTCAGCTGAGGCAGGACTTTTACAGGCGGAGGAGAAGGAACGGCAGAAGGAAGCCTTCCAACCCCCCCGTCTGGACAAGGCCAGGGCCTGACTAAACCATCGTCAGGTTTCAAACAGGCCTTTTGAAGGAACACCCGAGGACGGCGCACCAGACTTACCCTCAGATCCTTCCCTGCCCTTTTTTTGAATCATTTGTCCCATTCTGCTGTGCATGGTCCCAAATAACCTCGAACCGCTGGGTCCTCTGCACGGTGGAAGCGGGATACTGTCTCCAGTTCTGCTCCTACCTGCCCTCTCACCCCCCTTCCCTGTCCCTCTTTAGGAACCCCTCTCGCGAGCAACTCCTTATCCAGGAGGTGTGAGCGCTTCTCGCCATGGGAGTGGTGGAGGAGGTTCCTCAGGAGCTAAGAGGCAAGGGATTCTACTACTGGTACTTCCTAATCCCCAAGGCCAAGGGCGGTTTTCAGACCTATCCTGGACCTGTGTGGGCTCAACAAATTCATGGTAAAGTTGAAGTTCCGCGTGGTCTCCCTAGACACTATTATCCCCTCCCTGGATCCATGAGTCTGGTATGCTGCCCTTGACGTGAAGGACGCGTAGTTTCACATAGCGATTTGTCCTGCGCACAGATGCTACCTGCGCTTCTTGGTCAACCATGAACGTTATCAGTTCATGGCCCTTTCATTTGGCCTCTTAACAGCCCCCCGAGGGTTCACCAAATGCATGTTGGTCATGGCTGCCTTCCTCCATCGACAGCAGGTGCAAGTATACCCCTACCTCGACGATTGGTTGCTCAGGGGCCACACCAGAGCGCAGGTGCAGTCCCAACTTCGCTTGGTCAGGTGTACATTCAAGTGGCTGGGTCTCCTCCTCAGCATGGGGAAGTCAACCCTGGAACCGACCCAGAGACTAGAATTCATTTGGGCAGACTCCGTTCAGGCATGGGCCCTCCGACTGGAGTCCCGATTCCGAGCCATCATGGACATCATTCAAAGCCTTCAGCAATTCCCAACCTCAACAGCAAGAGTGTGCATGAGTCTCCTCGGCCTCATGGCATCTTGCATTTACGTGACCCGGCACGCCAGGCTCCAGCTCAGACCGTTGCAGGTGTGGCTTGCCTTGGCCTACCGCCTAGGGTGCAACAACTTGAATTCAGTGGTCACGGTGCTGGGGCAGGTCCTCACATCCCTTCGCTGGTGGCTCAACCCCCAAGCAGTGTGCGGAGGAGTCCCCTTCCACAGCCTCCAGCCTTCCTTGTCCCTGGTTACGGATGCGTCGGCTATGGGTTGGGGGACACGTCTGGGGGACCATCAGACACAGGGCCTGTGGTCACAGAACGAGTTCTACCTCCATATCAGCATCAGGAAGCTGATGGCAGTGCGCCTTGCTTACCGGGCCTGACTGCAAGGGCAGTGCATAGCTGTTCTAACAGACAACACCACCACCATGTTTTACATCAACAGGCAAGGGGGAGCCAGTTCCTCCCCTCTATGCCAGGAGGCCCTTCGACTGTGGGAATTCTGCATAGCCCACTCCATTCACCTGGAAGTCCTTTCTGCCAGGAATTCAGAACACGCTGGCAGACCGTCTCAGCAGGTCCTTCCACACTCCTGAGTGGTCTATCCGACCGGATGTCATACACCCCATCTTCCAAAGGTGGGGTTTCCCTACTTTGACCTGATGCAACAGGAAGTGCCTATCATTCTGCTTCTAGGGTGGCAGCCCAGGCTCCCTCACAGATGCATTCTTGCTACCCTGGAGAGGTCGCCTGCTCTATGCCTTTCCTCCGTTCCCTCTCATGCACAAAGTCCTGCTCAAGGTCTGCAGGGCAAGGGCAATGGTAATTCTGATAGCTCCAGCATGGCCTCGCCAGCACTGGTACACCACGCTGCTGGAGCTGTCGGTGGAAGTACCGGTCACGTTGCCTCTCCTTCCCGACTTACCATGGATCAGGACCATGATCACCTCTGTCATCCCGACCTATGGTCCCTCCACCTCACAGCATGGAAGCTTCATGGCTGAACCCCATGGAGCTTCTGTGCTCGGAACAAGTAAGAGAGGTCCTCCTAGGCAACAGGAAGCCTCCACTAGAGCCTGGTAAAAGTAGAAAAGATTTGTGTGTTGGTGTGACCAGCGCCGCACAAACCCCCCTCCAGGCGCCGGTACCTCTCATCTTGGAGCACCTCCTGCACTTGAAACAGCAAGGCCTGGTGGTGTCCTCTATAAGGGTTCACCTCGCTGCCATCTCGGCCTTTCACCCGGATGCTTCTGGCCACTCAGTCTTTACCAACCCTATGGTTGGTCGCTTTCTCAAAGGCTTGGACCATTTATATACTCAGATCCGTCAGCCTGTCCCTACGTGGGACCTTAATCTGGTCCTTTCAAGGTTCATGAGGCCCTTTTCGAACCGTTGGCCACTTGCTCCCTCCTGTATCTGTCCTGGAAAATGGCTTTCCTGGTCACCATTACGTCTGCAAGACGGGTCTCTAAAATAAAGGCCCTCACCCACTGCCCTACACTCTTTTCCACAAGGATAAGGTGCAACTCAGACCACACCCAGCCTTTCTCCCCAAGGTGGTGTCGCACTTCCACACCAACCGGGACATTTTCCTACTCATCTTTTACCTGAAGCCTCATGCTAGTACCCGGGAGCAGCGGCTACGTTCCCTTGATGTCCGAAGAGCCCTAGCTTTCTACATCGAGCGCACTAAGCGGTTCAGAAACTCGAACCAGCAATTTCTAGCAGTGGTGGACCAGATGAAGGGCCTCCTGGTCTCTTCCCAAAGAATATCCTCCTGGATTGCGTCCTGCATCCGCACTTGCTATGAGCTGGCCAGAGTGCTGACCCCAGTTCTCATGGCACACTCCACTAAGGCCCAGGCCTTGTCAGCAGTGTTCCTGGCCCAGGTCTCGATCCAGGAAATCTGCAGGGCAGCGATTTGGTCCTCGGTGCATACCTTCACCTCTTACAACGCCATCGTCCAGCACGCCAGGGACGACACGGCTTTCAGTAGAGCGGTGCTTCAATCAGCATTTCCTTAATTCTGACCCCACCACCTAGGTAAGGTTTGGGAGTCAGCTAATTGGAATCGATTTGAGCAATCACTCAAAGAAGAAAAAATGGTTACTCACCTCTCGTAACTGTGGTTCTTCGAGATGTGTTGTTCATATCCATTCCAAACCCTCCCACCTTCCCCTCTGTCGGAGTAGCCAGCAAAAAGGAACTGAGGGGGCGCCGGGTCAGCAGGGTCATATATTGAGTGCCATGAAGGCACCACTCCAGGGGGCTCCACAGCTGACCTGACGGGTGCTGCTAGGGGAAAAACTTTCCGATGACTGTGCACGCAGCATGCACACACCTAATTGGAATGGGTATGAGCAACACATCTTGAAGACCAACAGTTACGAGAGACAAGTAACGTTTTTTTCTCCCTCAGAGACCTGGGAATTTAAGTTTGAGGGCAGACCATTAAACCAGAGATCCTACCCCAGCTGGCGCCGTGTCCCTACCTGACCTGGCAGGCAGTACCGGTCCATTGAGGGCGTGAGTAACGTTTCTAATGTACCAGTCAGAGTGTGGCCTGCAGCTCCCTGAGTTGGTCCCAGGTCCATCAAAGTGACCATGAAAGCCTAGCTTCCTCAGAAGAATGCTCAGCTAGGTGAACAGTGAAGTCACCAACCCCTGGTGCCCCAATGCTGCTGTGTTAGCTCCGGCAGGGGCTTTTGGCGTGCTGGTGAGGGGCCGGGGACAGCAGCCCTAGCCCAGTTGGAATCTGGCCTGGGACTCTCACGCAAGCTGGATACATAGTAGTCAGTGCAGCACTGGAGCAGGAGGCTGCCATCTCACTGAATGCAAAGAACACAGCTGCAGCTCCTCCACCTCCCCCAAAACCCTTCCAATTCAGAGATAACCAGCTCTTTGGGGGCAGGGGCTGTGTTTGTACAGCACCTAACACATGAGCTCCTGGTCCAGTGTTAGGCTCCTCAGCACTACAGCAATACACCTCATAATACTGTGCCAAATGCCTCACTGGAGGTAACTGCATTGCACAGGCCCAGTGCTGTTGTCCTGACAGATCTTGGCAATACATTCAGTGTGGGGGGCCTTGCCCTTGTTGAAATCATGGATCTCTGGCTTAGGCTTGACCACCGAACTTCCCTCCGCCAGCAGTGGCTTGAGGCTGCCCTAATAGGGACTTCTCACTAGACAATTTTCAGCAGGATGAATAGTGCCCAGAGCAAAACTGGCAACAGGAGCACGAGCCTGTGTGCAATGTGTAGCTGGGCTTGTGGGGAGGTTAGAGAGGAGAGACGCAGTGTGTTTGTACACACAACAGTTTACACCAGCCAATGGTGATCTTCAGTGTGAGGGTCAGACTGGGACATGGAGGGGTGCCAGCTGGCTGGGGCTTGAGCAAGGCAGGACTCAGTTGATGTGAGCTATTTGGGGGAAACGTTGGGAGGGTAGGGCAAAAATTCTGTCTGTCCGTTTGATTGAGAGCATGTGTCACCCTTTGTTGGCCAGGATCACAATCTAGGAGGAAGTATACTCGTTGCTATGTTCACTGGGAGGTCGGTAGTACGACGTCCAGTGGCCAATTGATGACATTGGTATGTTGGTGAATTTGCACAAAACACAGAGCACAAAAGACACCAACTCTTAGAAGCACCATTTGAAGGTTGTCGTCTTGCATAGAACTGGAGAAATGCCAATAAGCTGGTGACAGGCAACAGTGGTTGCCCTACTGAAACCTGGGTAACCCCCAGAGGATGCAACCAGCTACCGCCCCATCTCTCTCCTCTCAACCACCAGCAAGCTCATGGAATGGGTGCTGCTCCACTGTCAGTCTGATATTACTGAAGACATTCTCCTAGTGGAGGAAGAGGAACTGCTATGACCAAGTAGCTTCACTTACCAGCCACATTGAGGCAGGATTCCAAAGTAAGTTGAAGACAGGAATCGCCCTTGTTGATCTGTCCTTGGCATACAACACTGTCTGGAGACAGGGCCTCCTCCTCAAGATCTCTCGCATCATTCATTGCCAGCGAACATAAGAATGGCCATACTGGGTCAGACCAAAGGTCCATCTAGCCCAGTATCCTGTCTTCCAATAGTAGCCGATGCCAGGTGCCCCAGAAGGAATGAACAGAACAGGTAATCATCAAGCGATGCATCCCCTGTCGCCCATTCCCAGCTTCTGGCAAACAGAGGCTAGGGACACCATCCCTGCCCATCCTGGCTAATAACCATTGATAGACCTATCCTCCATGAATTTATCTAGTTCTTTTTTTAACCCTGTTATAGTCTTAGCCTTCACAACATCCCCTGGCAAAGAGTTCCATAGGTTGACTGTGTATTGTGTGAAGAGAGACTTCCTTTTGTTTGTTTTAAATCTGCTGCCTATTTATATCATTTGGTGACCCCTAGTTCTCATGGTATGTAAAGGAGTAAATAATACTTCCTTATTTACTTTCTCCACACCACTCATGATTTTATAGACCTTAATCATATCCCCCCCTTAGGCGTCTTTTTTCCAAGCTGAAAAGTCCCAGTCTTATTAATCTCTCCTCATACGGAAGCCATTCCATACCCCTAATAATTTTTGTTGGCCTTTTCTGAACCTTTTCCAATTCCAATATATCTATTTTGAGATGGGGCAACCACATTTGCACGTAGTATTCAAGATGTGGATGTACCATGGATTTATATAGAGGCAACATGATATTTTCTATCCTATTGTCTATCCCTTTCTTAATTATTCCCAGCATTCTGTTCACTTTTTTGACTGCCACTGCACATTGAGTGGATGTTTTCAGAGAACTATCCACAATGACTCCAAGATCTCTTTCTTGAGTGGTAACAGCTAATTTAGACTCCATCATTTTCTATGTATAGTTGGGATTATGTTTTCTAATGTGCATTACTTTGCATTTATCAACATTGAATTTCATCTGCCATTTTGTTGCCCAGTCACCCAGTTTTGAGAGATCCTCTTGTAGCTCTTCGCAGTCTGCCTGGAACTTAACTATTTTGAATAGTTTTGTGTCATCTGCAAATTTCGCCACCTCACTTTTTACCCCTTTTTCCAGATCATTTATGAATATGTTGAATATGACTGGTCCCAGTACAGACCCCCGGGGGACACCGCTATTTACCTCTCTCCATTCTGAAAACTGACCACTTATTCCTACCCTTTGTTTTCTATCTTTTAACCAGTTATCAAGCCATGAGAGAATCTTTCCTCTTATCTCAAGACAGCTTACTTTGCTTAAGAGCCTTTGGTGAGGGACCTTGTCAGAGGCTTTCTGAAAATCTAAGTACGCTATATCCACTGGATTCCCCTTGTCCACGTGCTTGTTGACCCCCTCAAAGAATTCCAGTAGATTGGTGAGGCATGATTTCCCTTTACAAAAACCATGTTGACGTCCCCAACAAAATATATTCATTTATGTGTCTGACGATTTTGTTCTTTACTATAGTTTCAACCAGTTTGCCCAGTACTGAAGTCAGGCTTACTGGCCTGTAATTGCCGGGATCACCTCTGGACCACCACCTTTTTAAAAATTGGTGTCACATTAGCTATCCTCCATTTAATAAAGAAGATGAAGTGATAGGTTACAGACTACAGTTAGTAGATCTGTATCGGGGGTAGCCGTGTTAGTCTGTATCAGGGTGGATGTAGTACACTCCCAATAATAGATGAGGAGGTGTCAATTCCAGGAGAGGCAAAGCTACTTTTGTAATGAGCCAGCCACTCCCAGGCCCTATTCAAGCCCAAATTAATGATGTTAAGTTTGCAAATGAATTTTAGTTCTGCATTTTCTCTTTGAAGTCTGTTTCTGAAGTTTTTTTGTTCAAGAATAGTTACTTTTAAATCTGTTATAGAATGTCCAGGGAGATTGAAGTGTTCACCTACTGGCTTTTGTATGTTACCATTCCTGATGTCCAATTTGTGTCCCTTTATTCTTTTACGTAGGGACTGTCAGGTTTGGCCAATGTACATGGCAGAGGAGCACTGCTGGCACATGATGGCAAATATACATTAGTAGACGTGCAGGTGAATGAGCCCTTGATGGTGTGGCTGATGTAGTTGGGTCCTCTGATGGTGTCACTAGAGTAGATATGGGGACAGAATAGGCAACGAGGTTTGCTACAGGGATTGGTTCCTGGGTTAGTGATTCTGTGGTGTGGTGTGTAGTTGCTGGTGAGTATTTGCTTCAGGCTGGGGGCTTGTCTGTAAGCGAGGACTGGCCTGCCTCCCAAGGTCTGTGAGAGTGAGGGATCGTTTTCCAGGATAGGTTGTAGATCACAGTATAGAATCATAGAATATCAGGGTTGGAAGGGACCTCAGGAGGTCATCTAGTCCAACCCCCTTCTCAAAGCAGGACCAATCCCCAGACAGATTTTTGCCCCAGTTCCCTAAATGGCCCCCTCAAGGATTGAACTCACAACCCTGGGTTTAGCAGGCCAATGCTCAAACCACTGAGCTATCCCCCGCCCCAAAAATATTAATGATGCTATATTCCACTTTTATATTGCATTTCATACTGATACCACAGATCGTTGATAATGCGCTGGAGAGGTTTTAGCTGGGGGCTGTACATGATGGCCAGTGGTGTTCTGTTATTTCCCTTGTTGGGCCTATCCTGTAGTACCCAGAAATCACCTACCTGTTTCGCTCTGTCAATCTGTTTCCTCATTTCCCTAGGTGGGTATTGTAGTTTTAAGAATGATTGATAAAGAGCTTGTAGGTGTTTGTCTCTGTCTTTGTTGTTTAGCCACAGTGGCTCTTTTTTTGGTTCTTTTACTATGTTTTTTAATTTGGGGTATACATTTAAGTTGAGCCTCTATTATGATGTCTTTAAAAAGTTTCCATGCAGCTTGCAGGGATTTCACTTTTGGCACTGTATCTTTTAATTTCTGTTTAACCTCCTCATTTTTGTGTAGTTTCCCTTTCTGAAATTAAATGCTACAGTGTTGGGCTGTTGTGTTTTTCCCAACCACAGGGAATGAATTATATTATGGTCACTATTACCAAGGGGTCCAGCTATATTCACCTCTTGGATCAGATCCTGTGTTCCACTTAGGACTAAATCAAGAATTGCCTCTCCTCTTGTAGGTTCCAGGACTTGCTGCTCCAAGAAGCAGTCATTTAAGGTGTCAAGAAACTTTATCTCTGCATCCCATCCTGAGGTGACACGGTTTTGAAATCCCCCATTATTATTGAGTTTTTTATTTTAATAGCCTGTCTAATCTCCATGAGCATTTCACAGTCACTAGCACCATCCTGGTCAGGTGGTCGGTAATATATCCCTACGGCTATATTCTTCTTAGAGCATGAAATTACTATCCGTGGAGATTCTGTGGTACAGTTTGGTTCATTTAAGATTGTTACCTCATTTGATTCTACGCTTTCTTTCATATGTAGTACCACTCCCCCACCAGCAGAGCTGTCCCTTGGGTATGGTGAATCAGGGCTACCACTCTGGGCCCTGCGCTTTGGGGGCCTCACGGGCCACCAGTGCAATTGGCCAGTGCCGGGCGTGGTTGGTCCCGGAAGTGACATGTCGGTCCCAGAAGTGACCGATTCATCACTTCCACTCTAGACCCCCGCACTGCCCTAGGGACGGCCCTGCCCACCAGCACCACCTGTTCTGTCCTTCCGATATATTTTGTACCCTGGTATTACTGTGTCCCATTGATTTATCCTCATTTCACCAAGTTTCTGTGATGCTTATTATGTCAATATCCTCATTTAATACGAGATACTCTAGTTCACCCATCTTATTATTTAGACTTCTAGCATTGGTATATAAGCACTTTAAAAACTTGTCACTTTTTAGCTGGCTGCCATTACATGATGTAATTGAATGGGACTTTTTTTTTCCGTTTAACTCTTTCTCATCATATCCTACTGTTTTATTATCTCCCATCCTCTCCTCCTTACTAGGACATAGAGAATCTCCATTAATACATCCTCCCCTAAGGGATGTCTGTCTGAACCATGTACTCCTCTGCGCCTGTCTGCTTTCTCCCATCCCTTAGTTTAAAAACTGCTCTACGAACTTTTCAATTTTAAGCTCCTAGCAATCTGGTTCCATTTGGTTTAGGTGGAGCCCATCCTTCCTGTATAGGCGCCCCCTTTCCCAAAAGTTTCCCCAGTTCCTAATAAATCTAAACCCCTCCTCCCTACACCATCGTCTCATCAATGCATTGAGACCCTGCAGTTCTGCCTGTCTAACTAGCCCTGCACTTGGAACTGGAAGCATTCAGAGAATGCTACCATGGAGATCTTGGACTTTAATCTCCTTCCTAGCAGCCTAAATTTGGCCTCCAGGACCTCTCTTCTATCCTTCCCTATGTCATTGGTACCTACATGTACCACGACCACCGGCTCCTCCCCAGCACTGCACATACGTCTATCTAGATGTCTCGAAAGATCTGCACCAGGCAGGCAAGTCACCATGCGGTTCTCCCAGTCATTGCAAACCCAGTTATCTATGTTTCTAATGATTGAATCCCCCATAACTATTACCTGTCTCTTCCTAATAACTGGAGTTCCCTCCCCCGGAGAGAGATCCTCAGTGCGAGAGGATACCACAACATCATCTGGAAGGAGGGTCCCAACCAACTATGGGACCGTTTCCCTCTGCTCCAGTTGGATGTTCTCCTTCCCTGAGACTTTCATCCTCCTCAACAGCACAGAGGCTGTCAGACTGGGGGTGGGACCGTTCTACTGTGTCCTGGACAGTCTCATCTATGTAACTCTCTGTCTCCCTGAGCTCCTTCAGTTCAGTCACTCTGGTCTCCAAAGCCCGTACACTGTCTCTGAGGGCCAGGAGCTCCTTGCACCGAATGCACACATATGCCATGTGCCCATAGAGCAGGTAATCATACATGCTACATTGGGTGCAATAAACTGGATAGACCTACTCTGTTGCTGGACTTCTGCCTGCATTATCTTTTTACTCCTGAAGCTTGTTCCTTTATTGCTATTTTGTTTTTATCAGGGAGCATTTTTGGCATTAAATTTAAAGAATGTTGTGTATCTAGCTCCCCCCTCCAAACTCTCTCGCAAAACTTCCCTGTTAGCTGCTCCTGGTTGCTTAGGGGCGCACTTTTTAAAGCCCTGGTCTTCCTGAGTAGCCCTGCCCCCTGGTTAAGGGTTGTTGGGTGCTAAAGGGCTTAGAGATCAAAGCCTCATTAAGAAGCTGTCAGTTTTGCCTAGCAGCCGCTAGGCTCAGCACACACCTGGTTAGTACACTGTCCCCCAAACCAACAGATCACACGGTATATTTCAGTCAAGCAGCAAGCATACCACAAACACGCTACTGACAACAAACTTACCCAAAGGGTCACGTAATCGCTCCTCCTTCACCTGCAAAACTTTCTTGCTAGCCGCTCCTGTCCGCTAGCTCCCACCATCCACCTCTTGGTGGCAATGACTGGTGACCGCCGCTTTAAGGTACACCTTAATGGCCAGATCAGTAAACCAAGAACTCTTTAACTCAGGCGTCCCCCAGTGCTCTGGCCTGGCCCCAATACTTTTTAATCTATACGCCATGGAAATACCAGCAATGGAGTCAAGGAAATTCATGTATGTGGATGGAAGACAATATAGGAATCCCAGCTGCTGCCGGAACTCCAGGAGCAGCAATGACCAGGTCAGCTTTCTGTCATTGATTTTCTACAGTACTAGCCCAGCCAACCTGCCATGTAGGATATAGCCTTCTCCCGAAAGGCTGACATCTTCTTTAGAAACTCTATACTCGAAGCAGCATGTGGTGGCATTTTCAGTACAGTTCTGCTGCCCAGGATAACAACATTTCATTACTCCTGCATCCAAGACTTAGTGAATTACCCCAATTAACCCAAAACTGCCCAAGATGGTCACCCTGGTACGGTGGGTGTTATCTATGCAAATGAAGTCTCTTCCTCTGGCTCACCTAGAGAGGGCACAGAGAGCACCTTGTTTCTAGACTCCTCCCTAGCCACTGGCTTACAGAAAACCAGTGTGGTCTCTAGCCAGTCTGGGTACCTATCTTGGACCTGCATGCACCTCACCTCGGCTCCCAAGCTAAAAAATAAAGGCTGCAAATTAGGACATCCTCATCATATGTAAGGAGCTCTGAGAGGCCAAGCAAACCTATACGGCCGGTGTTGTATGATCAGCAGGATGCTCTTATGCCCCACGCAGTCAGGGCTGCTAAGAGCTGACCGGCATAGCTGAGCGCAAATACAGTATGCTCATGACAAGTAGATGTGCATTTCAGCAATGATCCAGCAGAAAGGTGGACAGGAGGATGAATTTGGGGCTGGCACATTTCCAGGGTATTCATCTTCTGAGGGAGATGCTCTTTGCAAATACATATCTGCACACCCACCTGCATACATAACCACTTTTACACACAGCTATTTAATTACTTAGTGATGTGTGTGAGGGAATAGATGGGAGGCACGGCATGGTGAGTCAAACTAAGGACCAGCAGGATGCCATGGGGGCAGGTTAAAATCTCCTAAAACCCTCGAGCCTGTGCAGACAGCAATGTAGAGACTGTTGGCTGCTACAGATGCGATCTGGGGCCAGAGGTGTTTGGGTTAGTTAGTCGTGTCTGAATGCAGGATCTCATGTCACCAGGGCAGGAGATTCAATGCTTGTCCAGCTAGGCTGCTGAGGGTCTCTGGGGAGCTAGGAGGCTAGAGCTCTACCCCGGCAGCTGTAGCAAGGAGATGGCTGATGGAGGTGTTGCTGGCCCTGGGACCGCTACCTAGTTCCAGTGGGAGGTGCTGCTCACTGCTGCTGTGCCCTGCTGATACGGCTTCTGGGCCCCTGGGCATGACATGGGTCACTAGTCTTCTTGGCCAAATAGCAGAGCTGTGTTCTTCTTCGAGTGCTTGCACGTGTCCATTCTGATTTAGGTGTGTGCATGCTCTGAGTACAGCTGTTGGAAATTTTTCCCGTAGTGGAATCCATCAGGTCAGCTCTGGCGCCCCCCTGGGGCCGCACGCTCATAGCACCGGTATAAAAGACCATGCTGAGCCCACGCTCCTCAGTTCCTTCTTACCATCTGTCATGGCTGTTAGAACTCCCCTCTTTGCCTTGGTAAAGAACTGTAGTGGTTGTTCTCATCAATTCATCTGTAAATAGTTATTAGTTAGAGTAGTTTGAGTAAGTTTTAGTGAGTTTTTAGGTTAACAGGACGCCTCTCTGTGTCCGCAGAGGAGCTCCTGACCTTGGTATCAGGGCATGCCTCGGTCTCTGGGGTTTAAGGTGTGCTCCACCTGTGGGAAGCCTATGCCCACCGGTGATCCCCACACTTGAGTTGCCTCAAGTGCTTGGGAGAAGGCCACAGGAAGGACTGCTGTCAAATCTGTCGGGAATTCCAAACCCCGCATACAAAAGGACCAGGTAGCGAGACTCAAAAGTTCTAATGTAGACCGTGCTGAGACCCACCCACCTTGGAGCCAAGGTTTGACTTGGCGCCGAGTACATTGGAATCGGTGCAGAGTGCACCTCCAACTGCTAGGGGCCAGTGGCACCATTCCTCTTCACCAGTGCCAAAGAGGCACCATAGACACCATGATAAGAGCCACCAGCCGGCACTAAAAGGCAGCAACAAGGGAGATCGGGATAGAGTGAGACCCATGATGGGCCACTCTTCATCTCTGCTCCGCAGCAGCAACCAGCACCAGCGGTCATGCCGATGCCACAGACTCTGCAAAAGGACCAGCATCTAGCCATCAACGCATCAATCAGTCTATGGGCCCTTTGACGCCTGGGATGTGTGCAGCAGCCAAAGACCTCTTGACTTTGCCTGTACTGGGCACACCTGGCACCCAAGAAGCGGCACCCCCGGCATTGTCCAGAAACAGGAAGGGCTCCACTCTTTGTAGACCAGTGCCAAGGCCCCTTCCTAGGAGGAAGCCTCCTCTGATCCCCTTCCCGCCAACATCACTGCAGCTCTGATCACCGGCACCAGGAGGGTCGGCACTTTCATGGTCTCCCTACTCCTTCTCCGTCTCTTCCTGTTCGGGGTCAGATTCGGGATCCTGTTCTGAGCACCGACGGGATTGTCGGCATTACATACACCGTTCCCTGCGCCCATCGGTGGCTGCGGGAGCTACAGCTGCTATGGCGGTACAGAACAGTTGGCCCATGGGTCCCTGGGGGCTGAACCCATGCAATGGCCATTCTGGTACCCATGGGAGCCCTGGGTCAGTGCACCAGCTCACAGTGTTCCTACTCAGTCTGGCTGGAAAGTGGGGCATCACCAGCAATGTGCCGAGAAACTCCAGAACTGACTATCGATACCATTGCGGGAGCCGTCCTCGGTACTGACCCACCGGTGCGCAACCTTGTACTGAAATCAGTACCGACCAGCATGCTCAGGTGTCCCAGATAGAGGAGGCACTTGAAGAGGGGATAGCTTTTCATGCCTCTTCCTCCTCTTCATGGAGGACGAGCTAATATTGAAGGGTTAATCCCCTCCCCCCGACGATTTAAGGGCCCACCAGGACTTGCTAAAGCAGGTGGCATCCAATCTGGGTTTGCAGGCGGAGGTAGTCGAGGAGCCATCCGAAGGCTTCTTGGACATTTTGACAGTGGCAGTGCTTGCAAAAGTCGCTCTGCCACTTCATGAGGCAGTTATGAAGCCCATTAAGATCCTGTGGCAGATACCAACCTCCCTCCCACCCGAGGCAATTATGAAGCCCATCAAGATCCTGTGGCAGATACCAACCTCCCTCCCACCCACAGCCAAGAGAATGGAGCGGAAATACTTTGTGCTGGCTCAAGGCTGTGAATTTTTATTTTCTCATCCTGCGCCTGGATCTCTCATGGTGGTGGCTGCCAATGAGAGGGACTGGCAGGGCCAGACAGGTCATGCACCAAGGGCGAACAAAAAAGTTGGACCTACTTGGCAGGAAAGCATATTCAGCTGGAGGGCTCCAACTTTGCATAGCGACCCAGCAAGTGTTGCTGGGTCACTATGACTTTAACATTTGGGAGTCAATGAACAGATTTAGAGACAAACTCCCTCAGGACAGCCAGCAGGAATTCTCAGCTGTGATGGATGAGGGCAAGACGGTTGCCAGGGCCTCTCTGCAAGCAGCCCTGGATGCAGCTGATTCTGCGGCCAGATAGATGGCCACAGCTGTCACCATGAGAAGGAGGTCTTGGTTGCAGGTATCCAGGTTCCCGCAGGAGGTTCAGCTAACCCTACAGAACTTGGTCTTTGAAGGCCCCTAGCTCTTTTCAGAGCAAACTGACACTAGGCTTCACAGCCTTAAAGATTCTAGGGTAGGGGTGAGCAAACTTTTTGGCTCAAGGGCCATATCCAGGAATAGAAATTGTATGGCAGGCCATGAATGCTCACAAAATTGGGGTTGGGGTGCAGGAGGGGGTGAGGGCTCTTGGGGGTGTGGTTGCCAGGGTGGGGCCAGAAATGAGGAGTTCAGGATGCGAGAGGAGGCTACGGGCTGGGGGGTTTGGTGCAGGGAGGGTGAGGGCTCCAGCTGGGGATGAGGAGGTTGGGGTGTAGGAGGGTGCTCCAGGCTGGGACCGAGGGGAATCAGGGCTGGGGCAGGAGGTTAGGGCGCAGGGGGAAGGCTTGGGGGGAGGGAGGAGGAGGCACTTACCTCAAGCGGCTCCCAGAAGCAGCAAAACATGTCCCTTCTCTGGCTCCTACGCAGAGGCGTGGCCAAGCGGATCTTCACGCTGCCCTGTCTGCAGGCACGGCGGCTCCCAGCCAATGGGAGCTTCGGGGGCAGCGCTTGGTGCCGGGGTAGCATGCAGAGCGGAGTCCCTTGGCTGCCCCTACGCGTAGGAGCCGGAGGGGGGCCATGCCGCTGCTTCCGGGAGCCACGTGGAGCGGCCTCCGACCCTGCTCCCCAGTGGGAGCTTGAGGGCTGGATTAAAACGGCTGGCGCGCCCAAAGGAACACTTTCAGTTAATCTTGTTAATATGCTCCCTTCAGTTACAACCAGTCACGACTGTCAGATTGTGCTTAAGCCGTCTCAGCCACATGGCTTCCTGTTGTAGTGCCACATGGAAGGCTGAGACTCAGACCTCTCCAGGCCTGGCTGGGCATGATGTACTCCCCTTCCAGGGTCCTCATGGTGCCAACTCAGGTCCTCAATTCCTTCAAGTGGTGGTTGGACCGCAGGATAGTATGTGAGGGAGTGCCCTTTACGAGGCCCCGACCATCTGCACATCTGGTCTCCAATGCTTCAGCGCTAGGCTGGGGAGCTCATCTAGGACATCTCAGAACACAAGATGCAGACCTTGTATCACTGGAGGAGCTCTTGCTCCATATCAATATCAGGGAACTCAGGGCAGTTCACCTAGCTTGTCAGGCATTCCTGCCCCATATCACAAACAAGACGGTCTCAGTTCTCATGGACAATACATCAGCCATGTATTATATCAACAGACAAGGTGGGGCCTGTTCTTCCCCTCTTTGCCAGGAGGCAATTCATCTATAGGAATTCTGCATCACTCGTGATCGAGCTAAAAGCTTATCTTCCGAGAGTACAGAACCAGCTCACAGATCACCTCAGCAGGTTCTTCTCCACTCACCACAAGTGGTCCCTTCACCCAGATATCGCATTAGACATCTTCCATAGATGGGGTGTTCCCCAGATAGATCTGTTGCCACTCGCTCCAACAGGAAGTGTAGGGGGTAGGGTGACCACACATCCCATTTTGTTTTTAAGCCATATCCTGGCTGTCCCGACTTCTTTGGCAAAAGTGGGCATTTGTCCTAATTGCTCTTACCAACTTGAGGTGTGGAGGAATGTGGGGGAGGGCAAATGGCAACACCAGCTCCACATGGGGGGTGGGAGGCAGGGCTCGGGCGAACGGCAACTCCAGCCCTAGCCTCGCACAGGGATGGGGGCTGGGCTTGGGTGAGTAGTTCGGGTCAGCCCCATGTATGGAGGGGGGCTCGGGCGAGTGACTCAAGCCAGCTGGGGGTGGGGGAGCTCGGGCTACCCCCACACCGTGTCCTGTTTTCCCTTTGGGAAGTATGGTCACCCTACTGATGGGCCACAGCCCAGAGTCCATCACGGATGCCTTCCTGCTAACATGGTTGTCCCATCTGTTTTATGTCTTTCCACCCATCCCATTGATTCACAAGGTGCTGACAAAGATCAGGCAGGACTGGGCCTGAGTCATCCTAATAGCTCCAGTGTGGTCCAGACAGCACTGGTACAACACACTTGTTCAACTATCAGTGGAGACCCTGGTCATACTCCTGCTTCACCCAGACCTGATGTCCCAGGACCACGGGTGTCTGCTCAACCTGAACCATGGCTCCTTGCATCTGAAAGCATGGAATCTTCACGGCTAAATCCTGATGAGTGAGCGTGTTCTGAGCAGGTCTGTAAAATCCTCCTGGGCAGCAGAAAACCCTCCACGAGGGCAACTTACTGAGCTAAAAGGCGTAGTTTCTCCCTCTGGTCTTCCCAGTGCGGAGTGCCTCCTTTGGAGGCTTTGTTACAGCTCATCTTGGACTACCTCCTATCTCTGAAAGAGCAGGGCCTGGCCCTCTCCTCGAATAAAGTCCACCTGGCAGCCATCTTGGCGTTCCACCTGAAATTAGGCAATAGATCGGTCTTCTCACATGAGACTGTAATCCACTTCCTTAAAGGCCTGGAGAGGATATTCCTGCAGATAAGGAAACTCATACCCCTCATGGGATCTGAATCTTGTCCTTTCAAAATTGATGGGACTGCCCTTTGAGCCACTAGCAACATGCTCACTGCTGCATCTTTCCTGGAAGGTAGCTTTCCTAGTGGCAATCACATTGGCCAGGAGAGTGTTGGAGATCCAAGCCCTCACTGTGGAACCTCGTTATACAATTTTCTTTAAGGACAATGTTCAGTTATGCCTACACCTGAGTTTCCTTCCCAAGGTGGTGTCCCAGTTTCACTGCAATTAACCCATTTTTCTACCAGGTTTTTACCCTAAGCCACATGCAAATGGAGAGGAAGAATGCCTGCACTCCTTGGACGTTAGACGAGTCCTGGCATTCTATGGTGAAAGGACCAAACCGTTCTGTAAGTCTCCACAGCTCTTCACAGCGATAGCTCAGAGAATTTCATCGTGGATAACATCTTGTATCAGAGTGTGTTACAACCTCGTGGCTGTTCCCCCTCCGCCGCATCTCACCGCTCATTCAATGAGGTCCCAAGCGTCATCAGCAGCCTTTCTGGCTCAGGTCCCTATTCAAGATACCTGTAGAGGGGCAACCTGGTGCTCAGTATATACATTTTCAACACACTATGCCATATGCACACATAGGCAAGAGATGATGCACAATTTGGCCGAGCGGTGCTACAGTGGGCTTGCCCATGAACTCCGAGCCCACCTCCAATACAACTGCTTGCAAGTCACTTAAATCGAACTAGACATGTGCAAGCACTTGAAGAAAAAATGGTTACTCACCTTTCTGTAACTCTTGTTTATCCAACTGACCTGGGGGACACCCAAAAGTTTCATATACCAGAGTGTTTGGATAAATGGAAGTGCTATTAACTCACATAGGGTTACATGGGGGAAACCTACATTTTGTTTTTATGCTCCTCTCTAAAACATAATTAACTCGTAGAACACAATGGGCCACATGCACCAGCAAACAGGAGGCTGCCTTGTTTGTTAGCATTTTGTAAACACTTTATACTTAGAGAGCGGGACAGAGACGTTCCATCCAGATGTAATTCTAAGAGACTTTTGCAGACTGCCTGCAATATTTTGATGATTTTGTTTAAATATTGCAGTTCTTATTCCTGGAGTAATGAAGATTCCTTAGAGAACGTGTTTCTAAACTACGGAGGGTTGATCTGTTCTTGGCAAACACAGGTGGGGAAAACAAGGGGCAACTTTTAACCTTGTTTTGTATCCTTGATAAGGGAATGGAATGAGCACTTCCTGATTAAAGGGCCAGAGAGGTAACTAATGGCTGCCAACAATATATTCAAGGCATATTGTAACATGTAGAATCATAGAATATGAGGGTTGGATGAGACCTCAGGAGGTCATCTAGTCCAATCCCCTGTTCAAAGCAGGACCAACACCAACTAAATAATCCCAGCCAGGGCTTTGTCAAGTTGGGCCTTAAAAACCTCTTAAGGATAGAGATTCCATCACCTCCCGAGGTAACCCATTCCAGTGCTTCACCACCATCCTAGTGAAATAGTGTTTCCTAATATTCAACCTAGACCTCCCCCACTGCAACTTGAGACATTGCTTCTTGTTCTGTCATCTGCCACCACTGAGAACAGCCTAGCTCCATCCTCTTTGGAACCCCCCTTCAGGTAGTTGAAGGCTGCTATCAAATCCTCCCTCACTCTTCTCTTCTGCAGACTAAATAAGCCTAGTTCCCTCGGCCTCTCCTCATAAGTCATGTGCCCTAGCCCCCAATCATTTTTGTTGCCCTCCGCTGGACTCTCTCCGATTTGTGCACATCCCTTCTGTAGTGGAGGGACCAAAACTGGACACAGTATTCCAGGTGTGGACTCACCAGTGCCGAATAGAGGGGAATAATCACTTCCCTCGATCTGCTGGCAATGCTCCTACTAATACAGCCCAATATGCCGTTTGGCAACAAGGGCACACTGTCGACTCATATCCAGCTTCTCGTCCACTGTAAACCTTAGGTCCTTTTCTGCAGAAGTGCTGCCTAGCCATTCGGTCCCTAGTCTGTAGCAGTACATGGGATTCTTACATCCTAAGTGCAGGACTCTGCACTTGTCCTTGTTGAACCTCATCAGATTTCTTTTGGCCCAATCCTCCAATTTGTCTAGGTCACTCTGGACCCTATCCCTACCCTCCAGCGTATCTACCTCTCCCCCCAGCTTAGTGTCATCTGCGAATTTGCTGAGGTGCAATTCATCCCATCATCCAGATCATTAATAAAGATGTTGAACAAAACCGGCCCCAGGACTGACCCTTGGGCACTCCGCTTGATACCGGCTGCCAACTAGACATCGAGCCGTTGATCACTACACATTGAGCCTGACAATCTAGCCAGCTTTCTATCCACCTTATAGTCCATTCATCCAATCCATACTTCTTTAACTTGCTGGCAAGAATACTGTGGGAGACCGTATCAAAAGCTTTGCTAAAGTCAAGGAATAAAACATCCACTGCTTTCCCCTCATCCACAGAGCCAGTTATCTCATCATAGAAGGCAATTAGGTTAGTCAGGCACGACTTCCCCTTGGTGAATCCATGCTGACTGTTCCTGATCACTTTCCTCTCCTCTAAGTGTTTCATAATTGATTCCTTGAGGACCTGCTCCATGATTTTTCCAGGGACTGAGGTGAGGCTGACTGGCCTGTAGTTCCCCGGATCCTCCTTCTTCCATTTTTTAAAGATGGGCACTACATTAGCCTTTTTCCAGTCATCCGGGACCTCCCCCGATCGCCATGAGTTTTCAAAAATAATGGCCAATGGCTCTGCAATCTCATCCGCCAACTCCTTTAGCACCTTCGGATGCAGCGCATCCGGCCCCATGGACTTGTGCACGTCCAGTTTTTCTAAATAGTCCCGAACCACTTCTTTCTCCACAGAGGGCTGGTCACCTTCTCCCCATACTGTGCTGCCCAGTGCAGCAGTCTGGGAGCTGACCTTGTTCGTGAAGACAGAGGCAAAAAAAGCATTGAGTACATTAGCTTTTTCCACATCCTCGGTCACTAGGTTGCCTCCCTCATTCAGTAAGGGGCCCACACTTTCCTTGACCTTCTTCTTGTTGCTAACATACCTGAAGAAACCCTTCTTGTTACTCTTAACATCTCTTGCTAGCTGCAACTCCAAGTGTGATTTGGCCTTCCTGATTTCACTCCTGCATGCCTGAGCAATATTTTTATACTCCTCCCTGGTCATTTGTCCAATCTTCCACTTCTTGTAAGCTTCTTTTTTGCGTTTAAGATCAGCAAGGATTTCACTGTTTAGCCAAGCTGGTCGCCTGCCATATTTACTATTCTTTCTACACATCGGGATGGTTTGTTCCTGCAACCGCAATAAGGATTCTTTAAAATACAGCCAGCTCTCCTGGACCCCTTTGCCCTTCATGTTATTCTCCCAGGGGATCCTGCCCATCTGTTCCCTGAGGGAGTCAAAGTCTGCTTTTCTGAAGTCCAGGGTCCGTATTCTGCTGCTCTCCTTTCTTCCTTGTGTCAGGATCCTGAACTCGACCATCTCATGGTCACTGCCTCCCAGGTTCCCATCCACTTTTGCTTCCCCTACTAATTCTTCCCTGTTTGTGAGCAGCAGGTTAAGAAAAGCTCTGCCCCTAGTTGGTTCCTCCAGCACTTGCACCAGGAAATTGTCCCCTACACTTTCCAAAAACTTCCTGGATTGTCTGTGCACCGCTGTATTGCTCTCCCAGCAGATATCAGGGTGATTAAAGTCTCCCATGAGAACCAGGTGCCTGCGATCTAGCACCTTCTGCTAGTTGCCAGAAGAAAGCCTCGTCCACCTCATCCCCCTGGTCTGGTGGTCTATAGCAGACTCCGACCACGACATCACCCTTGTTGCTCACACCTCTCAACTTTATCCAGAGACTCTCAGGTTTTTCTGCAGTTTCATACCGGAGCTCTGAGCAGTCATACTCCTCTCTTACATACAATGCAACTCCCCCACCTTTTCTGCCCTGCCTGTCCTTCCTGAACAGTTTATATCCGTCCATGACAGTACTCCAGTCATATGAGTTATCCCACCAAGTCTCTGTTATTCCAATCGCATCTTAGTTCCCTGACTGTGCCAGGACTTCCAATTCTCCCTGCTTGTTTCCCAGGCTTCTTGCATTTGTGTATAGGCACTTAAGATAACTCATCGATCGTCCCTTTCTCTCAGTATGAGACAGGAGTCCTCCCCTCTTGCGCTCTCCTGCTTGTGCTTCCTCCCAGGATCCCATTTCCCCACTTACCTCAGGGCTTTGGTCTCCTTCCCCCCGCTCCGGGTGTGTTCGGCGGCACTGAAGGACCTGCCGCTGAAATGCTGCCGAAGACCTGCGGAGTGAGTGAAGGACCCGCCGCCGAAGTGCCGCCGAAGACCCAGAGCGCCGCCCTGTCAGTAAAAGCGCCGCCGGGTGAGTAAAAGCGCCGCAGCGGGTGGCGCCTTTTTTTGTGATCACCTCCCCTGTTCGTTCCACCTGGCTACGTCACTGGGACTGAAGTGAAGCTGTAGTTCCCCGGGTTCTCTTTCTTCCCTTTTTAAAATACATTTGCCTTTTTCCAATTGTCTAGGAACTCCCCCGATCACCACGAATTTTCAAAGATAATGGCCAGTGGCTCTGCAATCACATCAGCCAACTCCCTCAGCACCCTTGGATGCATTAGATCTGGACCCATGGACTTGTGAATGTCCAGCTTTTCTAAATAGTCCTTAACCTGTTCTTTCACCACAGAGCTGCTCACCTCCTCTCCATACTGTGTTGCCCAGTGTAGCAGTCTGGGAGCTGACCTCGTCTGTGAAGACTGAGGCAAAAAAAGCATTGAGTACTTCAGCTTTTTCCACATCATGTGTCACTAGGTTGCCTCCCCCATACAGTAAGGGTCCCACACTTTCCCTGACCACCTTCTTGTTGCTAACATACCTGTAGAAACCCTTCACATTCCTTGCTAGCTGCAACTCCAACTGTGCCTTGGCCTTCCTGATTACATCCCTGCATACTCGAGCAATATTTTTATACTCCTCCCTAGTCATCTATCCAAATTTCCACGTCTTGTAAGCTTTCTTTTTGAGTTTAAGATCACCAAAGATTTCACTGTTAAGCCAAGCTGGTCGCCTGCCATATTTGCTATTCTTTCTGCATTTCGGGATGTTTGTTCCTGTGCCCTCAAAAAGGCTTCTTTAAAATACAGCCAGCTCTCCTGGACTCCTTTCCCTCTCATATGAGCCTCCCAGGGGATCCTGCCCATCAGTTCCCTAAGGGAGTCAAAGTCTGCTTTTCTGAAGTCCAAGGTCCGTATTTTGCTACTCTCCTTTCTTCCTTTTGTCAGGATTCTGAACTCAACCATCTCATGGTCACTGCTGCCTAGGTTGCCACCCACTTCTAATTCCCCTACCAATTTTTCCCTGTTTGTAAGCAGCAGGTCAAGAGGAGTACGGCTCCTAGTCGGTTCCTCCAGCACTTGTACCAGGAAGTTGTCCCCAACACTCTCCAAAAACTTCCTGGATTATCTGTGCATTACTGTAGTGCTCTCTCAGCAGATGTCAGGGTGATTGAAGTCCCCCATTAGAACCAGGGCCTGTGATCTAGAAACTTCAGTTAGTTGTCCAAAGAAAGCCTTGTCAACCTCATCCTTCTGATCCGGTTGTCTATAGCACACGCTCACCACGCCATCACCCTTGTTGCTCTCGCCTCTAAACTTAACCCAAAGACTCTCAAAAGTTTTCTCCAGTTTCATACCGGAGCTCTGAGCAATCAGACCGCTCTCTTACATACAATGCAACTCCTCCACCTTTCCTCCCATACCTGTCCTTCCTGAACAGTTTATATCCATCCATGACAGTGCTCCAGTCATGTGAACTGCCCCACCAAGTTTCTGTTATTCCAGTCACGTCATAGTTCCTTGATTGTGCCAGGACTTCCAATTCTTCCTGCTTGTTTCCCAGGCTTCTTGCATTCATGTACATGCACCTAAGATAACTAGCTGATTGCCCTACTTTCTCAGTATGAATTAGGAGGCTTCCCATCATGTACCCTCCTTGCGTTTCCTCCCAGTATCCCACTTCCCCACTTACCTCTGGGCTTAGGTCACCATCGCCCAGTGAACCTAGTTTAAAGCCCTCCTCACTAGGTTACCAAGCCTTAGGGTGACCAGATCAGCGCTATAAAATATCGGGCCATGGAGGGGGCGAGGCGAGCAAAAAAAAAAGGGGGGGGGCGGAGAAAAAAAAGGGGGGGCATTAGCAGGCCCCCCCGGCGGAGCCTTCTGCCCCCCGGCCCGCCACCCGGCCCGCCACCCGGCCCACCATGGGCATATGCAGCACGCGGTGGGCAGGGGCCGGGTGGGCGGCGCGGGCTGAATCCCCACTGCTGCCGGGGAGCCCCGCACCTCTCCCTCCCACTCGCGGCTGCGGCTCCTTCCCGGCAGGACGCGCCTCCCGCCGCCCCAGCCACATGCGGCGCGCATCCCCCACGCCTAGTCTTCCTCCCGCTGGGAAGGAGCCGCTGGACGCACGCCGCATGTGCCCGGGGCAGGCCGGGGGGCACGTCCCGCCGGGAAGGAGCTGCAGCCGCGAGCGGGTAGGAGAGGCGCGGGGCTCCCCGGCAGCAGCGGGGATTCGGCCCACGCCCCCGCACCGCCCACCCGGCCCCTGCCCGCTCCGCGCTGCCCCCGCTCGGACCCACTGCGCTGCCTCCAAGCTGCGCTCCTGGCCCCGGCCCCGGCCCCCATGTGCAGTGGCCCGGGCACGAGCCCTCTGGCGCGGCAGGGGGCTCAAAGCTGAGCCCCCCGTCTCCTCCCTTGCCAGCCCCCCTTTGCCTGCCCGGTGCCTGGGTGCCAGAGCTGACTCACCAGCTCCAGGATCCAGGCCACCCCCTCCCTCCAGGCTTGCGCCGCCATGCAGCTGCAAGCCTGGGAGGGAGGAGGAATGCCGCGTGGTTGGGGAAGAGGCGGGGCCAGGGCGGGGATTTGGGGAAGGAGCCAATGGGGGAAGGAGGGAGCGGAGCCGGGTGAGAGTCCCTCCGAGAGGGCAAAATTTCTGGTTTGTCCAGTGTCCCGACCAAACATTGGTCGGGACGCGGGACAAAGAAGCAAATATCGGGACAGTCCCGATAAAATCGGGACGTCTGGTCACCCTACCAAGCCTGCCTGCGAAGATGCTTTTCCCTCTCTTTGTCAGGTATATCCCTTACAGTCCACAACTTCCTGTCTCTGCTGTGCTTGGCAAGAATACACTCAACAACCTAGTGCACAACCAAACAATTTTAACAACACCATTACCCAAGGCAGGGGGAAAGACCACAAAAAATATACAACCAGTGTGCTTGGTGAAGCGAAGTGCAAAAAGCACGGATAATGCAAAACAGCTAAATGTCAAAGTGCTTCTAAAGCCACTGTTAGTGGTCGTGAGAACAGCTGTTTGGAACGCTGCCCTGCTTTGCTTTCCCCCTAGCACCATGTCTTGCCAGCCTTGCACAAAGCATGGGTCTGGAGTGCCCTGACAGCACCTGGCCACTCTAACAGAGTCATCAATGTTCTCTGAGGCCTGTACTGGCTGCAGCATGTGCCTCCATGGAGGAGAGTCACTGGTAGTTTGCACTGGTGCATGCACCTGCAGAATCACACACACACTGCAGCCAGGGCTGCCCTGGGGGGGGTGGACAACAGGTGGGGCAATTTGCCCCGGGCCCCGCAGGGGCCCCCACGAGAATATAGTATTCTATAGTATTGCAACTTTTTTTTATGGAAGGGGCCCCCGAAATTGCTTTGCCCCAGGCCCCCTGAATCCTCTGGGCGGCCCTGACTGCAGCTGGCACTGCCATTGATGCTGCAGCTGTCATAGGACATGCTTTGGAGCTGGAAGATGCACCCCCTGCTGGCCCACATATTGGCAGCCACTCCATGAACAATCCATTGAGCCTGGTCCCTGTTCCTCTGCTCTTCCACAAGACACTTCTCCAGGAGTATCTCCTCCCTTGCCCTCGTGCACTTGAGGCGGTCCTCACTGCTGCATGCACTACTCCGAACACCTTGTCGATGGTCCTCTTTTGCTTACCCCGCTGCTAGACAGTCCTGATAGGCAGAATCCTGGCCAGGGGATTGGCCCATCTATTGGAGAAGTGCCTGCCAAGGCAATGAAAGGAAGGGCTTAGTAATTGTATTGTCATGAGGGAAAAAATGAAAGAATCCCTCCCCCTTTGCTTTCCACATCAGCACACAGTTTGTAACGTTAATCAGTGTGGAATGCGCAGATGACTCCTTTATGAATTCTGCTCAGAAATGCCAGATTCCAGCAGTGACACAGTCCAGACACACCATGGGATTAATGGTGTATTAACTAAATGCCAAGCAAGGATATAAAGCCAACTATTAATTTAATTTAAAAGAATTTTTTTTTAAAACACTGGGCCAGGCTGTGGTGGGTGGGGAGAGGCCTGTTAGCAGTACTGGCTGCTAGGGTTGCCAATTTTGGTTGGCCGTATTCCTGGAGGTTTCATCACATGACATAATCTTTCATTAAAGAGTACTCTTTAATTCCTGGAGCTGTCAGGACAGTCCTGGAGGGTTGGGTACCCTAATTGACTCTCACTTTGTTTCAGGCCAGGGATGCCCTGGAAGATGTAAATATTTTGGAAATTCCAGCATGGAGGAAAGAAGTAGCTTTCCAGGCCATTGGTGGGATCCTATCTACCTATGCAAAGGAGATATTTAGACACCCTGTGACTGAACAGCATATCAGCAAGTGGAGAGGTTTAGTGAGTGACTAGGGATAGGCAAGAAAATTCATGCCACCCACAACTCTGACAGACCATCCAGCATTCTTGCTGCATGAGCAATCTTCTATTAGCAGCTGCCAAGAGTGCAAGAAAATTAGCATTAAAATCAACAGGATGCTGATCTAGGATGCATAGGTTCAAGGTGTCTCCCTCCCCCCCACCACAGCCCAGGAATTGTCACAAGAAAGGGCAGGCCAAGAGAACAAAAATTAATCACCACAAAGGACTTGAACTCTTGCTGTATCCCAATGAATTCATAATCCATGCTGGATGGGAGAATGATTTCCTAGTCCAAGTATGAATCCATATAATTACATCAGTTACTGAAGAACTGTCACTGCAAAGATATGCACTCAGACCTGCTAGGCCCCTATGCCTTGAATTGTTTTTCAAGCTATAATTGCAAAGGTAGTTCGAAAGAGTCCCAGTGGTGTGTTTACATGTATTTTCTCCACTTGGCATCCATCTTGGATCACACCTGTCAGGGGAGGGGTCTCTGGCGGTGGGAGGGAAGATTGTGCCCTGTGGGAATGTGGGACGTACCACCCTAAACACAGCTCAAGCAGTCTCCACCATAATTACTGTACTGCTCAGAACCTGGAAATCTCTCCCACAGAAAAATAAGCTTTCCCATGTGACAATAATAAACATGGCAGGTGGCTCTTACTGGGCTGTGGATCAGTCCCCTGTGCCCTGCTCTGCTCCCTAGGGCCAGCCCTGAACAGGTCCTCAGCAAATGGCTCAAGGACCTTCTCTAGCCCAACCAGCAGCACTGGTTGATCTGGGTCTCCTAGTGCTGTGGGTGGTGGAAGCACCCTCTTGCGCTCATCATGGGAGGGGCATGTAGAATGCATGTCACCAGACATCCATGCACATCCTTGGCTTGGTGGTACAGGGATCTCCTGGGCTCAGTCCACTCCCCTGGATTCCACAACAGCTGACAGATGCCCTGCTCAGCCCCCCTGCAAGATTTTCTCATGGAGGTGGAGAGCTCTGGAATGCCTGCTGAGTGCATGGGCTGGGGTGTACTCACACCAAAGGTTAACGCTGCGGGATGGATAGCATCTAGGTAGCATGGTGGGGCTGGGCTGGATTCAGAAAATGGAGCAGGCCATGTGGGAAATGAAGAGTTAAATGCCAGGCAAAGGTATATGAACCGGCAGGTAGCTTCTGGTGCATAGAGGGTGAGTGGGACGTGAATAGGCAGAATGGCCAAAGGCTACAGGAACAGGGAATCATGGGAATGGCAGCAGCGGACGATCTAGGCCCAAGACCAGGTACCTGCACCTCTGCTAACTGCTGCCTGCAAATTGGGCAGGTAACGGGTGGTCTCAGCTCAGCACGTGTTCTGACCCACGCCACCAGACACACATGCCAGCTCGGGTTCAACACATGCAGCTAAAAGCTTTGAGTGTGGCTGATGGGGAGGTGGGGCAAAAACCCATGATGTCAAATGTGGCAAGTGGCATTGTAGACATAGCCAATGTTAGCATGTCATGTTAGTTCTGTGCCTCCAGGTCCCTATAGCAGATCATGCTGTCCATCATAGGGCATGGACTTTGTAATATGTTTACTGCAACTGTGCACTCACTCTGAATTATTAGAGACTCCTGGGTTTCTAGGCAGGGGCCGCTTGTTTGCAGCCCAAGCCCTGCATCTTAGGCTATGTCTACACTACCGTGGTAAGTCGCCTATGCTACGCAACTCCAACTACGTGAATAATGTAGCTGGAGTTGATGTACTTTATGTAGTTACCTCGGGGTCTACACTGCTGGGGGTTGATGGGAGAAAATCTCCCGTCGACTTATCTTACTCTTCTCGTCGGCAGTAGAGTACAGGGGTTGACTGGAGAGCGATCTGCAGTCGATTTGGCAGGTCTTTACTAGACCCGCTAAATCGACTGCCAGTGGATCGATCTCAGAGCATTGATCTCCGCTGTAGTGTAGATCTGCCCTTAGAGATGCGAGAGATGGAGATCTTGGAGCCCACAATTGTATGCTCTATAGATTCAGAATGTTGCTATGAAATGGTGTCATGTGATGACAAGTTTCACAAGGCTATCAGCATTAACAGCGTCCAGGACACCTGACTCCCTGGTCCATTCTCAGGCAAATGATCTAAGAACAGGAGCCCAGAACTGGTAGAAAATATAGAAAAAGCCCTAAGCGTCTTGAAAAAACTCTCTGACCTGAGGCCTCAGAGAACATCACAGTTCCCCTGTATCAGGAAAAAATGATTACTCACCTTTCTGTAACTGTTATTCTTCGAGAACTGTTGTTCATGTGTCCATTCTGATTTAGGTGTGTGCGCGCCCCAAGCATAGCTGTTGGAAAATTTTCCCCAAGTGGTATCTGTTGGGTTGGCTCTGGCACCTCCTGGTGCCATGCATTCATAGCACTGGTATGGAGGGCCCCACTGAGCCGGCGCTCCTCAGTTTCTTTTTATCAACCACTCCGAGAGCGGGATTGGTGGGTGTGTCTTGGAATGGACATGTGGAACACATCTCAAAGAATGGGAGTGTACTGTATGATATCATCCCATCTTAGAAACTGTACATTTGTGTGCCTTGTGACTCAGATAAAATCTCTCCTTGTGAATAATCTGTCCTGTTACAGATGTGAAGTGAAAAGTACTAAATATAACCAAAGAATGTATAGATCAGGCCCACTAGGCTTATAAGAAGTATAAGAGATTTTGTTTGTTTTCTTTGTAAATGACTGTTGTATTCTAGAAGTGATAGGAATTGTACAGCACATGAAGGAAAAAGTAATGTTGAAAGATATAAACACCTAACTAGGGTATAACTTTGGAATATTAAGAGAAGTTGCTTAAAAAGTGGGCGTTCCAATCAATAACGTGGGCTAATACTGAAATATGAACCATGAAATTAATTAAACCTCCCGCTAAAGGGCTCATTGAAGACATTTGTTATACACTAGCACCATCTACTGGTACCAATAGAAGCAGCAGAGAAACTAAGCTGAAAGCTTGAGAGCAATCTAGCCCATGGCCAGTAGAAATAGGAGGCTTGCCCTCCTTCTAGAAGCCCCAAACAGGGCTGCTACTCTGAAATCAAACAGGGTATGTAAATCTGAGCTCACCACGGGGACCATAGAGTTTCCAGACAGACTCTCCTCTCATCCAGGATCACAGGACTAAGAGGAAGTGACTGAACTCATGAAGAAGCTGCAGAAGCCAGAAGTGTGAACAATGCCAAGACCTGCCCTGTGGCAAGGACTCTCTCTTATTCCAGGGTTAAGAGGGTACGAAGAAGTGGTGAGATTTCATTTTAAAGATTGTATTTCCCTTCTGTTCTTTAACAGAAACAGCTGAAGGTTAGTTTATTGAGTTTATACTCTCTAGTGAGACCTCAAGTCATCATACTTTGGATGTTAACTTACTAATGTGATATTCATGTCCTCCTTTATAAGTCCAAGCAAACTGGCCTAAGAGAGATTTAAAACAATAATTTTAAGCAATTGCTTTTGATATTCTCAACTTGTCCTTTTTTCAGAACCAAACCATTCAAATATCATGGACCACGCTCTTAAAAGTGCCTTAAAGACAAGTGCATCTTTATTCATTGACAAAATACTGAAAGCGTGATAAAAGTTGGGTACTAAAGAACTGATGATTGATGTTCATAAGCCAATATTATATGAAATCTTTGTGATTTGCATTGGTTTTTGGTATAACTGCTGAGCCTCGGCCCTAGTGTATGACAGTTGTTTGCAAAGCTGTAGTGGTGTTATTTAGTACATGCCTAGAACATTCATTGTGTCTACATTAGATCAACAAACTGTTGATTGTATGCTGATGTGGTTCTGAGTGAATTAAAACATTGTTGATTGGTTAAAAATAACCAAGTGTCCTGATTCAAGAAATACTGTTCAAGGTAAAAGTTGATTTGAAAAGAAACAAGCATAGAATTAGTAAATCCACTCCCTGGATTCCGTAAAAAGGGGTAATCCTATTAGAGTCCTTACTAATGTTGCGTACAACACGTATCAGATTGGCACGTCTGATTTGTTAGATTTCAGCTTTAAAACTCTAACTGGCACCTGGGCAGATCCATAACATTGACCCCTATTCATGCTTCCAGGACTAAAATTTGAATACAGTTGCAAAATCTCACAAACCACCTTAAGAGGGTTGCATGGTATGGGGAGTATCATCACTTTCGGGGGTGGGGGGGCGGGGGCAGGGCTGGCCTTACAAGTGGGCGGCTGGCCAGGGTCCAGTGGTCAGGGGGGTGCTGTGGTTCTACCTCCCCTCCTCCAGCCAGCCCAAGTCCCTTTATCCCCCAAGCACTGGGCCCGGAGCCAGGGAGGGGCAGATTTGGGGGCAAGAGCGCCAGAACCATTGTAGAAGTGGGGTGGTCACTAGCACCAGAACTGAAGGGGCCAGGGACCATGCCCTCCCACTTTTTAACATGGGTGTAATTTGGGGGGCAGCATTGCCCCCCCCCCAAACTGCAAGCCTCGGGCAGGTGCAGAGTGGCGCTGGCAGAGGCTGCGCTTTGCTGCGGGGGAGCTGATAACAGCCATTAATTTGGTAGGGCATCCAGGACCCAAATTCATCAGCAAGAGACAGGCCCACTGGTTGGGAAGCCATGGCACACAGCAGAAGGGCTCAGCTGCACACACCCAGACCAATAAACTGATTACAGCTAGGACCCCTCCCCTACAAAGTTGCGCATAAGCAGCCTGCTTGTTGCCAGCACGGGTGTTAATGGGCGGGGAATGGTTCCTGGCAATATGCTGCCATTAACCGGACGTTGCTATTATCAGGTTTGCTAGTAGGTAGAATCTACTGTACTTCAAGTCTACCATGGCCATAGGCCTGAGGCTCCAATTTGTAGGCAGATACACCAGCCAGTTCTTCGAGTGATTGCTCATATCAATTCCAGTTAGGTGTGTGCGCGCGCTGCGTGCACAGATGTCAGAAACTTTTACCCTAGCAGCTACCTGTCGGGCCGGCTGGGGAGCCCCCTGGAGTGGTGCCGAAATGGCAATAAGCCCCTGCTGGCCCGACCCCCCTTCAGTTCCTTCTTAACGCCTGTGACGGTTGTTGGAACAGTGGTCTCTTGTCTTATCAAGTGTTCCACTTATCCCTAGCGTTCTCTTATCTTCATTGTAAATAGTTAGTAAGTGTTAATTGTTTTTCTATAGTATTAAGTTTTTTCATACAAGCCATGCCTGGCCAGTCTGTGCTTTGGTTCATTCTTCTTTGCATAGTCCAGGGAATCATAAATCATGCCAAAGCCTGTTGTCTTGCCACCACCAAAATGGGTTCTGAAGCCAAAGACGAAAATTACATCTGGCGTTGTTTTGTACATTTTTGCCAGCTTTTCCCTGATTTCAGTTTTGGGAACTGTGGCCTTTCCAGGATGAAGAACATCAATCACCATCTGTTTACACTGAAGCAGTCAGTTAGCTCCAGAGAGCTAACCGCCGAGATGAATGACACGGTGACCATCAGAACCAGGAAGTTCATGACTAATAGACTGCTTCAGCGTAAACAGATGGTGATTGATGTTCTTCATCGTGGAAAGGCCACAGTTCCCAAAACTGAAATCAGGGAAAAGCTGGCAAAAATGTACAAAACAACGCCAGATGTAATTTTCGTCTTTGGCTTCAGAACCCATTTTGGTGGTGGCAAGATAACAGGCTTTGGCATGATATAGTATTAAGTGTAATTTAGCTGTTGAGGGCAGTCTCGTCAACGACTGCCCTGCGGGGCCCTGGGGCATGCCATCTCAGGGCTTCAAGCCTTGCAACAGGCTCATGCCTACGGGCAACCCCCATGATTCCTGTCTCAGGTGTCTGGGGGAGGGCCATCAAGCAGACAAGAGCAGAATTTGTAAAGCGTTCAAACCTCGCACGCATAAAGAGAGGGAGTTTCGTCTTAGGCAACTCCTCATGGAGTCGGCCCTGCGGCCCTCTCAAGACACGGGCCCGAGCGCCTCGGTGTGGAGTGCCCCTCCAGCGGTACCGTCTTCGGCACTGCAGAAGATCCAGCGCTCATCTCGGGGCCGGCGATCTCCCGGGTCCCAAAAACGCCCACCACGGCACCGTTCCCATTCCCTGGTTGCTGCCAAGAAGCAAGCCGTGGGAGGACCCCCTCTTAGGATCGAGACAGTTACCACGGTCCCAACGGTGCAAGACCCTGGCCAGACCTCTAAACAGGCCATCATGCCTAGATCTCTTCAGGCCACCCCTCCACACAGGACGGTGCAAGTAGAAGAGATCATTCTACCGTCCACGCCGGACACCTTCGAGGCAGCGAGAGGTCTCATCGAGATGATGGCTCCGGTGCCTCTGGTCCCAGCACCGGCCCCAGCACGGGTCCCGGTGCCATCCAAGGGCAAACCAGCGATGTTCGGGCTGTCAGCCCTCAGACCAGCATCTCATTCCCGCTCAGAGTCCCGGCACCGCCCCAGGTCTCGATCTGACTCACGGCACCGGTCTGACTCGTGGCGCTGGTCCCGCGGTCTCGAACCACGGAGCCGTTCTCGCTCGAGGTCGCTTTCGACTGCGCAAACATGGTCCCGCTTGAGGTCCAGGTCACGATCAGTGACCTCAGGGCATCGCTCGGACCGACGAGGTGTGGGTTCCTGATCCCCGCGTCAACGATCGCCGTGACACTGGTCCGCGGTCCACTACCGATCAGCATCGCGGCACCACTCTCCAGCTCGGCACCGCTCACCATCACAGCACTGGTCAACGTCGCGGTACCGGTCAACGTCGCGGCACCGCTCGCCAGCTCGGCACCAGTCGTTATCAGCCTCACAGCACCGATCCCCGCGTGACCTGCGCCTTCCAAGAGACTCCGTGCCTGCTTTGATCCACTCCCGCTCCGCTCCTCCTTGGCCGTCGCGGTCCCAATCCCCTTCTGGCAGGTCGGAGAGAGCCTCAGGGGTCTCGGACATCCCTCATTCTGGCCCAGGGAGCCTCGCCAAGTTCCACCAGCAACCCACTGGCAACCCCAGTGGCAATTTTGGACACCCTGGGCATACCATCAAGCCCAGGGCACTCCCCCAGTTGCCCGACTGCCATCTTGCTCAAGCGCCAGGCCTCCTGAGGCAACCCTTAGCCGTCCTCCTCCTGACACAGACCAAACTGTGGAGCCAGCACCTGCGATAGAAGCTACCCCAGCTCCCCAGGAGGAGCCACCCATGTCCGACCAGCATGCTACATTTGCACCGGCCCTCCCCGTGGAGTCGTCCTCATCCTCCTCAGATGGGGCTGTGGCTGGCACGTCCACATCTGGGCCATCCCCGATGGACTTTAGGGTCCTCCAAGAGTTGCTGAGGCATGTGGCCCTCAATATGAACCTCAAAATTGAGGAGGTTGTGGAGGGTGAGGACCCCATGGTGGAAATTCTAGGCCCGGAAGGGCCCTCCAGGGTGGCCCTTCCCATGAATAAAACCATCCAAAACAATGCGAAGACTCTCTGGCAAACCCCAGCCTCCATTCCCCCCACAGCTAAGGGGGTTGTACTTTGTCCCCACCAGGGGTTATGAATACTTTTTTACCCACCTTGCCCCATGTTCGCTTGTGGTAGACGCGGTAAATGCCAGGGAGAGACAGGGCCAGCAAGGGCCTGCTCCAAAATCAAAAGACGCAAAACGGCTGGACCTTTTTGGGAGAAAGGTTTATTCTACTGGGGGGTCTCTCGCTGCGGATCGCTAACCAGCTATCAATCCTCAGTAGGTACAATTTTAACTCTTGGTCTGCGGTCCTCAAATTCTAAGATCTTCTCCCAGCAGAGGCTCGTACAGAACTGGGGGCCATTGCTGAGGAGGGTAAATTGGTTGCTAGGACCTCCCTCCAGGGTTCCCTCGATGCTGCAGACACGGCTGTGTGCACTCTGGCGTTGGGAATCCCTATGCGGCGGAATGCCTGGCTCCAGTCCTCCGGCCTCCCGCCTGAGGTTCAGCATACCATCCAGGACCTCCCTTTCGATGGCCAGGGCTTGTTTGTGGATCAAACTGACTCCCGCCTAAAGGACACAAGAAACACCATTAAGTCCTTAGGTATGCATACCCCGGCTAACCAGAGGAAGCCCTTTAGGCCACAGACCACCCAGGAACGTCCTTTCCCTCCTAGACCGAGGCAGGACTCTTCTCGTCGCAGAGGTAGATACTCTCGACGTAGACCGTCTCACCCCCCCTCTGGACAAGGTCAAGGACAGTCTAAGCCACCCCCGGGCCCTAAGCGCCCATTTTGAAGGTGCGCCAGAGGACGGATTACCAGTTCTTACCCCGGACAGTTATCCCTTTCTAAATCGTTTATCCCGTTTCTACCATGCCTGGTCCCATATTACCTCGGACCGTTGGGTCCTCTGCATGGTGTAGACGGGATATTCTATCCATTTCCATTCCATCCCGCCCTCCCACCCCCCTTCCCCCTTCAGGGACCCTTCTCACAAGCAGCTCCTCATCCAGGAGGTTCAATCCCTCCTTGCCCTAGGGGCAGTGGAGGAAGTTCCTCAGGAGTTCAGGGGCAAGGGTTTCTACTCCCGCTACTTCCTTGTCCCCAAGGCAAAGGGAGGCCTAAGACCTATTCTGGACCTCAGGGAGCTCAACAAGTACATCATCAACCTGAAGTTCCGTATGGTCTCCTTAGCCACTATCATCCCTTCACTGGATCCGGGAGACTGGTATGCCGCCCTCGATATGAAAGATGCGTACTTTCACGTTTTGATTACTCCGCCTCACAGACGTTTCCTCCATTTCGTGGTGGGCAAGACGCATTATCAGTTCACAGCCCTTCCGTTTGGCTTGTGCACAGCCCCCTGTGTCTTTACCAAGTGCATGGTGGTCATGGCTGCCTTTCTTCGCCGACACCACGTACACGTCTTCCCGCACCTAGACGACTGGCTTATATGGGGCCGGTCTCACCATCACGTCCAGTCGCAGGTACACCTACTCATGGAAATGTTCACTCGCTTGGGTATCATGGTAAACCTCAGCAAGTCCGTCCTCGCCCTTACTCAAACAATAGAGTTTATAGGAGCAGTCCTGTACGTAAACCAAGCGAGGGCTTTCCTTCTGGAAGCACGGTGCCTGGCTATAGCAGGCATAATTACCAGCCTCTGCAAGTTTCGCACCATCACAGCAAGGCAGTGCCTCAGGCTGCTGGGTAACATGGTGTCCTGTACATACGTGGTGCAACATGCCAGGCTAAGGCTCAGGCCGCTTCAGACGTGGTTGGCGTCTGCCTATCGACCGGGACGCGACAGCCTAGAGATGGTCCTCATGGTCCCAAAGTGCACACTCGACTCCTTGCAGTGGTGGGTGGGTCCTCAGATGGTGGGTGCCGGGGTCCCGTTCCATCCCCCCCAACCCACTTTAACTCTGGTTACAGACGCATCTGCCCTGGGATGGGGAGCCCACCTCGGCAGCCTATCAACGCAGGGCTTATGGCAAGAGAGCGAGCTGTCGCTGCACATCAACATCAGAGAGCTCAGGGCGATCCACCTTGCGTGCCAAGCTTTTCTTCCCCACTTGCGGGGCCACTGCGTAGCAGTCCTAACGGACAACACCACGGCCATGTTCTACCTGAACAAGCAAGGCGGAGCCCAGTCATCGCCGCTCTGCCAAGAAGCCCTCTTTCTGTGGGACTTCTGCTTAGCCCACTCCATCAACCTTCAGGCCTCGTGCCTGCCGGGTGTCCAAAACGTTCTGGCGGACACTTTGAGCAGGCGTTTTCTGACTCACGAATGGTCCATACGCCCAGATATCATTCATTCCATTTTCCGCACCTGGGGGTTTCCCTGAATTGACTTATTCTCTTCGCAGACCAACAGAAAGTGTCCAGTTTTCTGCTCCTTCCGGAGTCACAGCCTGGGCTCGTTAGCGGATGCCTTTCAGATCACGTGGTTGGGCCAGTTGCTGTATGCCTTCCCACCATTCCCACTGGTTCACAAGGTGCTCCTCAAGGTCCGTCGGGACAAGGCAGATGTTATACTGATAGCCCCTGCCTGGCCGCGTCAGTGTTGGTACCCAACTCTGCTGGACCTGTCAATCCTGGCCCCTATACGCCTTCCTCTTGATCCCGACCTCATCTCCCAGGACCACAGTTGTCTCCTATACCCGGACCTTCAGTCGCTCCACCTCACGGCCTGGAGGATCTGTGGCTGAACCAGGCTGAACGCGCCTGTTCGGCTTCAGTAAGGCGGGTGCTTCTGGAAAGTTACAAGCCGTTGACTAGGCTTACCTACGAGGCTAAGTGGAAGAGGTTTTCCAGCTGGTGCGCTCAGCGACAGGTGCCGCCACCCCAGGCCTCCATTTCGTGCATCTTGGACCACCTGATGTCCTTAAAGGACCAGCACCTAGCCTTTGGATCCCTTAAGGTCCACCTTGCGGCCATTTCTGCGTTTCACCCAGGCGCGGCGGGGCGCTCGGTGATTGCACACCCAGTCGTGCAGCGTTTCCTCAAAGGCCTGGAGAAGATCCATCCTCCAACGAAGCCACCCGTGCTTGCATGGGACCTTAACTTGGTCCTCTCCTGCCTTATGGGCCCTCCTTTTGAGCCGCTGGCCACCTGCTCTCTTCTCTCTCTCTCTCTCCTGGAAGGTTGCCTTCCTAGTGGCCATCACTTCCGCACGTCGGGTCTCCGAACTACGGGCTCTCACGTGTGAGCCGCCCTATACCATTCTTCATAAAGATAAAGTCCAACTAAGACCTCATCCGGCCTTTCTACCAAACGTGGTGTCCCGCTTCCACGTGAGCCAGGATATCTTCCTACCAGTTTTCTACCCGAAACCGCATGCTGACCTACGTGAATAACGCCTCCATTCTCTCGATGTTAGAAGGGCACTTGCCTTCTATATATACCGGACAAAGCCCTTTTGTAAAACAACTCAGTTGTTCGTTGCCATTGCGGAATGGATGAAAGGCACCCCGGTCTCCTCTCAATGAATATCTTCGTGGATCATTGGGTGTATTCGTGCTTGCTATAACCTGGCAAACATCCCTCTGCCTGCTGTTACGGCTCACTCCATGAGAGCTCAAGCATCATCAGCTGCCTTTCTGGCACACATTCCTCTCCAGGAAATCTGCAGGGCTGCCACGTGGGCCTCGGTTCATACCTTCATGTCCCACTATGCCATCGTCCAGCACTCTCGGGATGATGCAGCCTTTGGCAGAGCGATCCTTCAATCTGCAGTTCCTTGACTCCGACCCCACCTCCGAGGTAAGGCTTGGGAGTCACCTAATTGGAATTGATATGAGCATTCACTCGAAGAAGAAAAAACGGTTACTTACTTTTCTGTAACTGTTGTTCTTCGAGATGTGTTGCTCATATCTATTCCATTCCCCCCCCCACCTTCCCCTCTGTCGGAGTAGCCGGCAAGAAGGAACTGAAGGGGGTGGGGGTCGGGCCGGCAGGGGCTTATATAGATCGCCATTTCAGCGCCACTCCAGGGGGCTCCCCAGCCGGCCTGACGGGTAGCTGCTAGGGTAAAAGTTTCCGACATCCGTGCATGCGGCACGTGCACACACCTAACTGGAATAGATATGGGCAACACATCCCGAAGAACAACAGTTACAGAAAGGTAAGTAGCCATTTTTTGTGAATTGTGGCTGTCCTGGGTTTATACATGAAGCTGAGTTTCAATCTTAATCCCTAAGAGTCACCAGGGAGTGGCTTCATGAGAAGAGTGTCATTAGCTAGCTAAAAAGCCCATAGGCAACCACCTCCCCATGGCAACAGTGCACCAGAGCCTGGTGAAAGGAGCCACCTGGCCAGGATCCTTGGGAGAATGTGAATTCTCTTTTGTCAGTGAGCAAGTCCCCCCTGGAGGAAGATCCAGGAGAGCAGATGTTCTCAAACACAACAGTCTTTGCTCAATCCTTCCTTTCTTCCAGGAGCCAGGAGTTTCATTGAATTCTCTTCCTCCTAAACAACGAGGAGTCCAGTGACACCTAAAAGGCTAACAGATTTATTTGGGCATAAGCTTGTGTGGGTAAAAACCCACTTCTTCAGATGCATGGAGTGAAAATTACGGATAATTTTACAGGCATAAATATATATTGGCAAATGAAGAGAAGGGAGTTACCTTACAAGTGGAGAACCAGTGTTGAAGGCCAATTCAGTCAGGGTGGATGTGGTCCACTCCCAATAATTAATGAGGAGGTGTCAATACCAAGAGAGGGAAAATTGCTTTTGAAGTGAGCCAGCCACTCCCAGTCCCTATTCAAGACCAAATGAATGGTGTTAAGTTTGCAAATGAATTGTAGCTCTGCAGTTTCTCTTAGAAGTCTGTTTTTGAAGTTTTTTTGTTGAAGAATGGCTACTTTTAAATCTGTTATTGAATGTCTAGGGAGATTGAAGTGTTCTTCTGGTTTTTGTATGTTACCATTCCTGATGTCTGATTTGTGTCCATTTATCCTTTTACGTAGAGACTGTCCAGTTTGGCCAATGTACATGGCAGAGGGGCATTGCTGGCACATGATGGCATATATCACATTAGTAGATGTGCAGGTGAATGAACCTGATGGTGTGGCTAGTGTGGTTGGGTCCTATGATGGTGTCGCTAGAGTAGATATGGGGACAGAAAAGGCAACAGGGTTTGTTATGGGGATTGGTTCCTGGGTTAGTGTTTCTGTGGTGTGGTGTGTAGTTGCTGGTGAGTATTTGCTTCAGGTTGGGGGACTGTCTATAAGTGAGGATTGGCCTGCCTCCCAAGGTCTGTGAGAGTGAGGGATTGTTTTCCAGGATAGGTTGTAGATCATTGATGATGCGCTGGAGAGGTTTTAGCTGGGGGCTGTACATGATGGCCAGTGGTGTTCTGTTATTTTCCTTGTTGGGCCTGTCCTATAGTAGGTGACTTCTGGGTACCCGTCTCGCTCTGTCAATCTGTTTCCTCACTTCCCCAGTTGGGTACTGTAATTTTAAAAATGCTTGATAGAGATCTTGTAGGTGTTTGTCTCTGTCTGAGGGATTAGAGCAAATGCGGTTGTATCTTAGGGCGTGGCTGTAGACAATGGATCGTGTGATGTGTCCTGGATGGAAGCTGGAGGCATGTAGGTAAGTATAGCGGTCAGTAGGCTTCCGATATAGGGTGGTGTTTATATGACCATCACTTATTTGCACTATAGTGTCCAGGAAGTGGATCTCTTGTGTGGATTGGTCCAGGCTGAGGTTGATGGTGGGGTGCAAATTGTTGAAATCCAGGTGGAATTCTTCAAGGGCCTCCTTCCTATGGGTCCATATGATGAAGATGTCATCAATGTAGCGCAAGTAGAGGAGGGCCGCTAGGGGACAAGAGCTGAGGAAGCGTTGTTTTAAGTCAGCCATAAAAATGTTGGCATACTGTGGGGCCATGCAGGTACCCACAGCAATGCCGCTGACTTGAAGGTATACGTTGTCCCCAAATCTGAAATGGTTGTGGGTGAGGACAAAGTCACAAAGCTCAGCCACCAGGTGTGCCAGGGCTTCATCAGGGATAATGTTCCTGACAGCTTGTAGTCCATCCTCATGTGGAATATTGGTGTAAAGAGCTTCTACATCCTTGGTGGCCAGGATGGTGTTTTCAGGAAGATCACCAGTGCATTGTAGTTTCTTCAGGAAGTCGGTGGTGTCTCGAAGATAGTTAGGAGTGCTGGTAGCATAGGGTCTGAGGAGAAAGTCCAAATAGCCAGATAATCCTGCTGTAAGAGTGCCAATGCCTGAGATGATGGGGCATCCACGATTTCCAGGTTTATGGATCTTGGGTAGCAGATAGAATACCCCTGGTCGGGGCTCTAAGGATGTGTCTGTTTTGATTTGTTCCCATGCTGTCGCAGGGAGTTTCTTGAGCAGATGATGTAGTTTCTTTTGGTACTCCTCAGTGGGATCGGAGGATAGTGGCCTATAGAATGTGGTGTTGGAGAGTTGCCTGGCAGCCTCCTGTTCATAATCCGACCTGTTTATGATGACTACAGCACCTCCTTTGTCAGCCCCTTTGATTATAATGTCAGAGTTGTTTCTGAGGCTGTGGATGGTGTTGCGTTCTGTACAGCTGAGGTTATGGGGCAAGTGATGGTGTTTGTTCACTATTTCAGCCTGTGCATGTCTGCGGAAGCACTCTATGTAGAAGTCCAGTCTGTCATTTAGACCATCAGGAGGAGTCCATGCAGAATTCTTCTTCTTGTAGCATTGGTAGGAGGGTTCCTGTAGGTCAGTGCTCTGTTCACTGGTATGTTGAAAATATTCCTTGAGTCGGAGACAGCGAAAGTAGGCTTCCAGATCACCTCTTCCTCCGGGGTCTGCCAGAGGCCAGCTCTCAGGCCACTGGGATTTCCCCCTGCCCTGTGGACACATGGTTGCTCACAAGTATTGTGATATTTGGTGCTTTTCTTAAAGCCCCAGCTCCCGGAGTCATGTGATGTTGAGAATCTTCAGTTTTAATTAAAATAAAAAATGTCAGCCTCCTAACCCTCCTTCCTCCTGCACCTGCTTCCCAGCCTCCAGACCCCCTCCCCCTGCACCTGCTTCCGAGCTTCCTGACCCCTCTTCCCCCTGCACCTGCTTCCCAGCTTCCTGACCCCTCTAAAATGCATAGAAAAATGTGTCCTAGAGGAAAGCCCAGAGAAAAGTGATGAAGTCCTAGAGACCACTGTGGTTGTTAAGGATTCCATGGGCTCTGTAGCTGGAGGCAAACCCAATTCAAAGATGGAGAAGGGTGCAGTGTTTGCCAGTGAAAAGACTGTTCTGGCTGTTAGTTGTGAGCCACCAGCTGAATGGGGGACAGATTCCACTCTAGGGAGCCCAGGGGTGTGTGCCCTTGATGGGGGCCCAGAGAAGGAAGTTAAGAAATGTGGGGTACAGGAATATCTCCTCACTGATTACATGTGGAGGAGTTGCCCAGGAGAAATTTGCTAGATCTGCATCTGTGATCCGGGGCACCTCACCCATGGCTCAGGTTTTAAGAGGGTACTGTGTATCTGACCTCCCTGAGGGGAGTAGCCATACAGCTGAGCTCTGGAGAGAGGGGTGTCCGAGGGTACCCCAATCCAGGTCCCACTTTTGCAAAACGTTCCTGCTGTACTTGTGAAAACTAACTCTGTCCCTTTAAGGTGGTGGTGGTGGGGTTCTAAGCATGCTGGTGTAAATGAGCATGCTAATTAACCATCTGACAAGGGGAGGAGTCCGCCATTTCCTGGGCAGGTAAACCCCTCTCAACAGCTAAGTATCAAACACTGAGTGATGGGGGTGGACAAACCAAAGGAATTGGGGGGGGGGGGGATGAATGCTTCACATGGGCTTAACCCTGGAGAGGAAATGCAAATCCACAGGGAGTGGACCAGTAATATACACGATCCCCATACACCCTTTCCTTGCCAAAACTCCAAAGACATAATTAAAGTAAAAACCTGTACTGAGTGGATGAGGAATACAACATATGCTGAACAAACTGGTCTGTTTAGACAGAGGGTGTGGTATGATAATCATACTTGGAAGGGTCTCCCTGTCATGAATTTTCTGGTAATTTTATGTCTCTTACTATGCACTCTATGGGTTAAAAAGAATTTTTTTTTGTACTAATGGTAAATGCTTTAAAAATATGTAACCTGCATGGTTTTTGGAAGAAACTTTGGTACAGGCTAGAAGCGATAACAAGAAAGTCCTATAAGACTACTACTTCTCAGCTAGTACCTGTGAACAGGCTTAGATCTTGGCACAGCAGAGAGATCATAACCAATCTAGACTGCTGTGTGGAAGGGGAAACTGAGGCACATTGCCTCCTGGCATTGGTGGCTAAATGCCAAGACATCTACACTTTAAAAGATATTGACATCTGCATTATGTTAACAGTGCTACACACCAAAATGTTTTCAGGCAACCTGGGAACAGAAACCCAGAACTTTGCAAAAATGCCTATGGATAACATTACAGTGTTTGGTAACAGTGGGAGGTTGTATAACCAAAGCCAAAAAAAGATTTTAGACACACTGCCTCCGCATTGGTCTGTGATCAACCCTCTGGCAGTAAACTAAGGGGAGAGATGTGATGTTACACTCCATATTCTTCATAGAAATATGATTATGATATGAATATGGCATAACTAAGATATATGTTATGCAAGATGGCTCATGTAAGGTATCATTGGAAAGATAAGTTACTGAATGCGATTATCCAGTTTGTATGCATGTATCATTTCTGTATCTAAAGTTAGGAATATGGACTATGTAACAATTACAACTAGGTGTGTAACAGGCAACAGACAACAGGCCATCAGCCTTGATGGGCCATTAGGAAGAAACAACAAGACAGCGAAAATACTAATCTCTCTCCTTCCTGAGAGTTGTCTTGGGATGTTGCTGTGATATTACTAGGTCAGGTGATCCTGTCACTTGACACTAAACATTATCTTGGACTTCTAGTAATTTACCACTAACAGGAGGGGGAGGTCAAGTTTGGGAAACAAAAGATTCTTCCCACAGCTAGGGAGGAAGGCAAACAGCACTCTCCTCCATTGCCTATTCAAGAAGAAAGACTGCTGAAAGTACCTGAGGGGAAAGGCAGGGGTGAGTCCAGGCTGAGACAGAGGTCCAGGCTAGAAGAAGAGATAGCTGGAACTCTAAGCTACAGAAACTCTGCATCCTGCCTAATTCAACATTTACAGTGAGAAATTACATTTTGTAACCTGTTTCTTTAGTGAATCAAGCTTAGTTTGCATATTTTGTTTTATCTGCTTAGTAATCTGCTTTATGTTTGCTATCCCTTATAATCACTTAAAATCTGCCTTTTGTAGTTAATAAACAAACATAAAATGCCATCATGTGCCAGCCTTCTGATCCCCCTTCCACCTGCTTCCTGACCCCCTTCCCCCTCCACATGCTTCTGAGCCTCCTGCCCCCCCCCTTTCTCTGCACCTGCTTCCTAGCCATCTAACCCGCTTTCCCCCACACCTGCTTCCCAGCTTCCTGATCCCCCTCCCCCTGCACCTGCTTCCCAGTCTCCTCACCTCCGTTCCCTCTGCACCCACTTCTCAGCCTCCTGACAACCCATACCCCTGTACCTGCTTCCTAACCCCCTTCCCTCTGCACCTGCTTCCCATTTCCCACCTCCTGACCCCCCTGCACCTGCTTCCCAGCCTCCTGACCCCCTGTAATGAAGCGGCCTCTTGGTGGGATACAACTGAGAGTATCAATTCATGACAAATTGCTTAGAGTAGGGCAGTTATAGCCCAAGGCTGGGGTTTCTTTACTACTGAGGCAAACCAAACCAGCCAAACAGAGAGGAGTTCGGTTTTACCCCACTGCCTAACCAGAAGTCATACAAGCAATTCCCTCAGACACACCAGTTTCCCAGTATCACCACCAGGGCCACTCCTTATGGGGATGAATGGTTATGAAAACCAATACTTCAGTAAAAGGAAAAAGGTTCTCCTGATCCCAAAGGACCAAGCCCCAGACCCAGGTCAATATACCAGTCAGATCTTACCCAAAAATCACGCTGTTGCCAATCCTTTAGAATCTAAAATCTAAAGGTTTATTCATAAAAAGAAAGAAATATAGATGAGAGTTAAAATTGGTTAAATGAAATCAATTACATACAGTAATGGCAAAGTTCTTGGTTCAGGCTTGTAGCAGTGATGGAATAAACTGCAGGCTCAAATCAAGTCTCAGGATTACATCCACAGCTGGGATGGGTCATTCAGTCCTTTGTTCAGAGCTTCAGTTTGTAGCAAAGTTCCTCCAGAAATAAGAAGCAGGATTGAAGACAAAATGGAGAAGATGCAGCTGCCTTTTATAGTCTCTTGCCATGTGGTCTGTGCTTCCTTTGGTCCAAACACAAGCTGCCCAGCACATGGCTTGAAAGCCTTAGGCATGGCCCTGCATTCCTTGCTGAGTCATAAGGAGTATCTGCCTTCTCTCAATGGGTCAGTTGTATAGCTGATGGTCCTTAATGGGCCATCAAGCAAGCTAGGCAGTGCTGATGCCAAACTGTCTGGGGTGTCACCCAGAAGCATAGCACAAGTTTGAAATACAGACAGTATAGAGCCAATACTTACAACTTTAAATACAAAATGATACCTGCATGCAGATAACATAATCATAACGAGCAAATCATAACCTTGTCATAGACACCTTATTTGACCTTCTTTGTACAAGATTTAGTGCAACTATAGCAACTTGGTTGCAACAATGATCTATACAGTCACAGTTCATGTTAATAACATCACCCCCCCTTTCCTGTGCACCTGCTTCCTAGCCTCCTAACCCGCTTTCCACCGCACCTGCTTCCCAGCCTCCTGACCCTCCCCTTTCACCCTGTACCTGCTTCCTGGCCCCACTTCCCCCTACATCTACTTACCACCCTTCTGACCCCCCTTACCCCTGCACCTGTTTCCCAGCCTCCTGATTCCCCTTCCATTTGCACCTGCTTCCCAGCCTCCTCACCCCCTTCCCCCTGCACCTGCTTCCCAGCTTCCTGCCCCCCCTTCCCTCTACACCTACTTTCCTGCCTTCTGACCCCCCTTACCCCTGCACCTGTTTCCCAGCCTCCTGATTCCCCTTCGCCCTACACCTGTGTGACAAAGTGGGGATTTTCCCTTGTTATGTTGTATGTGAGTCTTACTGTGTTGCATGAATGCTGTGTGTGCCTCAGTTTCCCTGTGCCTTGCACCAATGTCTAGGTGGTGGGAATAAGGGTGTGTGACTTTTGTGGGGGTTGCTCCAACTGCCTGCACAGATGTTATGACTGCCCCTTCATAACCTGAGACCCAGGAGGGGCATGCGACCAGATGACTCTTGGCCCAGGAAATGAGACAAAGGCCGGCAGGGGAGCAAGGGACAGGGCAGGGGCCAAGCAGCTGGAAGTGAGTCAGTCTTGGCTGGCTTGGGGCACAGGGGGAGGACCAGAGCCCTGACTCTGGGCTCCCCTCACACCAAGATGGACTTGGCTGAAAGTCACAGATTTCTGTGCTAACAAGTTCTGTCCTATGCTGTGTTCCTGTCAACTAATAAACCTTCTGTTTTACCGGCTGGGTGAGAGGCACGTCTGACTGCGGAGTTGGTGTGCAGGGCCCTCTGGCTTCCCCAGGAGCCCTGCCCAGGCAGACTCATTGCAGGAAGCGCACGGTGTGGAAGGGGATGCTGAATGCTCCAAGGTCAGATCCAGGAAGGTCAAAGCTGTGTAAGCTTCTTGCGCTGGAGACAGTATGCTCAGAGACAGGAGGCATGATCCCCCAGAGTCCTGACTGGCTTTGTGTGGAGTAGTTTCCAGAGCATTGGCCTGGTGACTCCGTGACACTCCCCTCCCCCCTACACCTGCTTCCCAGCCTCCTGACCCCCTTCCCCCTGCACCTGCTTACCAACCTCCTGACCC
>NW_020664561.1:913219-914872 GCF_002925995.2 Terrapene triunguis | reverse complement strand
CCTCCTGACCCCCTTCCCCCTGCACCTGCTTACCAACCTCCTGACCCCCTTCCTCCTCCACAGGCTTGCCAGCCTCTGGGCCTGTTGTATTTATTTAGATGGTATAGATTGAAAGGTGGTAACATAACCCAGTCACTGTCCCACATTAAACAGGCTTAGACAAGGTTGGGGTTGGTGCAGAGAGACCAGCTCAGTACGTTGGCGAACACACTATTAAAAAGCCTTTTAACTTTTCCTTAGAGATAAAGAAAAGAAAGAAAAAGTGTGAAAGCATTTGCAATGTAAGGTATTAAGTCAGGCTTCATGTAACATCAGCCCTTGTGTGCTTTCCCTTCAGCTGGAGAGCATTTTTGAATGAAACCCCTCCTGTTTGTCAGTCTCTTATATGGGATCAGAAATGGTAGGAACTGTCCTTTTGGGGAAAAGAGAAGTTAATTGAGAGTGGCTGGCGCCTGTGTTGTTACAGTCTGATGCCGTTTCATCCCAGGTATTGGCTGGGGTTAAGCTGGAGCCACTAGAGGTGGTGATGTCATATGGGCAGGAGGCACTGGTAGGGAGGGGTGGGGAGCTGATGAGGGGGCTACCAGTCAGTGCTGAGCACCCACCATTTTTTCCCTGTGGGTGCTCCAGTACCAGAGCATCCATGGAGTCAGTGCCTGTGATTTTGTCCACCAATTAGGCCTAATATTTGACAATTTTGGTTCATTAATTTCCAGACCCACATTTTCCTGTTTACCAGACATGATCTTAACACAGTCCTTGAGTTATATCCATAGACCTTTTTGTTTAGACTCATTCAGTCTGTCTCCCTTTCGTACCTTTTCCCATCAACATTTGGTATTATAGGTTACTGTGACACTTTATCAACTTTTCCATTCATTTTACAGATGAGTTCACAAGCAGGGTAAATTTGTCAGACCAATTATCACAACAGGTCCCTTCCCCTGCACCTGTTTCCCATCCTCCTACCCCCTCCCAAGCTGTTTCTCCCTTGGCCATGTTTTCTGGCTGCCACACTCCCTTCTCCTCTGCTCCCTTGGCCTTTCCTGTCCTGCTGAACCTGTTGTCTCTGATCTCACAAGTGGCTCCAGTTCTCAAAGGCAGCTCCACTTTCCTCTCCTGCCCCTCTTGTAGTAGTAACCCCTATATACCAGCTGCTAGGCTGATCACTCCTTCTTGTTCACATCTCCTGGAGTCAGGTGACTGCATAAGAACTTTGACTTGGCTTTTAAAAAGTAAGTTTCTCACTCTCCCAGTTGTGGAGAAAACCTGGAACATGTGACATAGGGTGACCAAATGTCCCGATTTTATAGGGACAGTCCCGATTTTTGGGTCTTTTTCTTATATAGGATCCTATTACCCCCCCCACCCCGTCCCGATTTTTCACACTTGCTGTCTGGTCACCCTAATGTGACACCCCCCCCGCCAAGGGCACTGAAAAAACAGAATCAGTGTAAGCAGGGTCTGAATGAGCTCTCCCCTGACATCTAGTGACACACTGGGGTAAAAGGCTTCAGGAACAGACCATATTTGCATAGACACGATATTCTGCCTACGTGCACAGCATGATGGAGCTGCTTTGCCAAAGTGATCATTTTTGATGGGTTGTCAAGGCTGTATCCCCACTTTGAACTTTAGGGTACAAGAGTGGGG
>NW_020664561.1:897352-913209 GCF_002925995.2 Terrapene triunguis | reverse complement strand
TAGTAAAAGGTACATTTACAAGTTGAGAAAACAAAGTAAAACTAAGACGCCTTGCCTGGCTTTTTTTACTTACAAGTTTGAAATATGAGAGACTTGTTTAGAAAGATGGGGAGAACCTGGATTGATGTCTGGTCCCTCTCAGTCCCAAGAGCGAACAACCCCTTAAACAAAGAGCACAACACAAAAGCCTTTCCCCCCCCAAGATTTGAAAGTATCTTGTCCCCTTATTGGTCCTTTGGGTCAGGTGTCAGCCAGGTTACCCGAGCTTCTTAACCCTTTACAGGTAAAAGGATTTGGAGTCTCTGGCCAGGAGGGATTCCATAGCACTGTACACAGGAGAGCTGTTACCCTTCCCTTTATAGTTATGACATGGGTGTTAGATTACACGGGTGTGAGATTACAGTGTGCACTGCCCACAGTGGGGTCTGCCCGGGCAAGGCTCCTGCGGAAGCTGGAGGGGCCCTGCACCCTAACTCTGCAGTCAGCAGTGACTCTCAGCCAGTGTTGTAAAACGGAAGGTTTATTAGTTGACAGGCACACAGCATAGAGCAGAGCTTGTTAGCACAGAAATCAATGACTTTCAGCCAAGCCCATCTTGGGGGAATCCCGGACCTGGTGTCCTGAATTCCCCAGTCTGAGTCCCAGACAGGAAACTGACCAGTTCCAGTTGCCTGCCCCCAGACATGCCTGTTGCCCCTCCTCATTCCTTTGTCTTTTTCTCCAGGCCAGCAGGTCACCTGGTCTGCAGCAACACCTCCGGCTGATCCTTACAGAGGAAGGGGCCCAGCCCTCAACTGCCAGGCTACAGAGTATCAGTCGCAGTCACACACCTTCTTGGGCTGCTGCAATGATCACACACTCTCTCCCACCACCTAAATACTTGAGTAACACATAGGGGGAAACTGAGGCAAACACAGTATTCAGAGAAGACATTAACAACATTCCCACTTCGTCACAGCTAGCATAGCAACAATCACAGACTATAAAGGCCGAGTAGAACAGAGTTCACCACACATTCAGGCCATCCATTAGTAAGGCAGCAGCTTGTTCCCATGCTCCAGTTCCAGGGTCTTTCAGAGGGATGTTGTTATGCTGGAAGATGCTAGCAACTGCTATCAGGTGGGTCTCAGACCCAAAGACAATCACAGACCTCATTATGTTCCGCAAATGGAGCAACCAAGCCTGCCTATGTAGTAAAACCAGCCGCAGCCAATGAGGGTGCCTGCACAAGACACTGAGCCATGTGGCCAGGCCACAGGTAACAGAGATAGATTAACAGGGGTTTCCCTGGGTGCAGATGCAGGGGCTAGGCTCTCTGTTGCAGGCGATGTGTGCTGGGGACAGAAAGCCTGGAGAAGGAGTTGTCAGCATGACCCTGAGAGGCAGCAGAGGCGCAGGGCATTTTGGGCGCAGAGCTCGTTGGAGAGGCAGATGTGAGGATTTGTGAGCAAAGAAACTGCCTGCTGTTGTGTTCAGGGACACTGGAGTGTGTGGCCACTCTGTGACACCAGGAATACCCCTGACTTGTAGCAGCCAGTCCTCAGCCTAACGCGAACAACCCTGCAAGGCCCCAGATATTGTGAACCCCCTCGGACCAAAGAGGCAACACTAATTGGTTTAGTGTACTTAAGTTGTATATAAGACAATTAAATTCACATCCAGCCTAATATTTTGAGTCTCTTGGATGGGCCGAGGGAGGCGAAAACTCAAGGCACAGATTGGAAAAGGAATGTACCATACTCTTGTTCTCAGCTGGCAGGAATATTCTATCATTTATTATTTGTATTATCATAGCACCTACAAGCCCTAGTCATGGACAAGGACCCCATTGGGCTAGGCAATGTACAAACAGGCCACAAACAGTCAATCCCTGCCCCAAAGAGTGTCACAAGATACAAACATGGCTGCATCAGAAGAGCATGCCCAAGTCCTGCCTCTGGACACCAGAATCAGATCATTAGGGGTGGAGGGAAAGCCTTCCCTAGTAGTTAGAGCTTTGGGGTTCAGGAGAGCTGGGCTGATCCTCTGGGTAACCTTCAGCATGTCACTTAACCTCCCAGCCACAGAAAGATTTTTAAACACGGCCACAGGCTCCTTCCAACTGCTGCCTATGCCTGCAGCTGTCCGCAGAGAGAGTCCCTGCAGAACCCTGTGCCTGGGCCCAGGCCAGTAGGAGCAGCACTGCATGGGCATCCCCACATGGGGCACACTGCACCCAGGAGGGCATGGAATGTGGCCTGGGACTTGCAGAGCCCCAGACCTTGGATGATACTCTGGGTGGTTTTGGGTGACTGGGAACAGTGAGGAGATGCTCCACTTCATTCCAGAGGAGTGAGATCCACAGGTGGTCTGAACTCCCCTGCTCTGCCATTGCAGGGTTGCCATACACCGTGTGTACTGCATCAGTGAGACCATTACCAGACACTGTGTCCCTTCTGGGGCCCACACCTCTACAAGGATGCTGAGATGCTGAAAGCGTTTGGAGAAGAGTCGCGAGACTGATTTGAGGTCTGGCAATCCTGCCTGTGAGTGAGTGAGAGAAATTCAGCTCAATCTCTTTAGCTGATCAAAGAGAAGAAGGTTAAGAAACCACTTGATTATGGGCTACCAGTACCTCCATGGGGAGATGATTTCTGAGAGAAGAGGGCTCTTCAGTCTAGCAGACACAGGTAAAATGAGAGCCAAGAGCAGGAAGTTGAAGCTAGATAAACTCTGATTGGGAGAAAGTGGCAACTTATTTACAGTGAGGGTAAAACACCTTCCCAAGGGCTGTGGTGGATTCTTCCTCAGATGAAATCTTTCCGTCAGGAGGTGGTGTCTCTTTCAAAAAGCTAGGCTGTAGCTCAAGCAGAAGCTGTGGGCAGTAGCTGGGCGAAATTCCCTGGTCTGTCTTAGAAAGGTCAGACTAGATGCCCCAGTGGCCTTAGTGGCTATAGATATTCAGGCCTGTCTGCAAAGGCCTATACTTTAAGAATTTAGGTGTATTCTTATCACTTAGCTAGTTATAGAAGTACAAAACAAGAATCAAAATCAGTCTGCCTGTTTATAGGCCTTCTCTCACTATGATAGTCTAAGGCCTTGTTCTTAGGCTAAGGTCTTTAACTAAGCAGCAGAGGCAACCATAAACTGGGAAGCGAAGGGTCACGGTCCTCACCAGTCACACTAGCAGTTTTGGGCTGTTAAAAAGGTGATCCAATCTATCACCTCCAGAGAAAGGGAAGAGCCTAGAAGATTTAAAGAAAACTTATTTTGATAGCATCCTGTCTGGCAAGAACTCACTTATCAATAGTTGGGGTGTGAAATCCTCATTTCTTTGTTGTTCTATCACTGTAGTCTCCATTTCCCTATTGTTTGTCTGTATAATTTCTGTCTGGTTCTGTGATTGTTTCTGTCTGCTGTATAATTAATTTTGTTGGGTGTAAACCAATTAAGGTGGTGGGAGATAATTGGTTAGATAATCTTGTTACAATATGTTAGGAATGGTTAGTTAAATTTCAGTAAAATGATTGGTTAAGGTATAGCTAAGCAGAACTCAAGTTTTACTACATAGTCTGCAGTCAATCAGGAAGTAAAAGGGGGGAATTGGAATCATGTTTTGCTAAGGGGGGGAATGGGAATAGGGAATGGGAACAGGGACACAGTCAAGGCTCTGTGGTGTCAGAGCTGGAATGGGGAACACTAAGGAAGGAAATTGGAATCATTGCTTTCTGGAAGTTCACCCCAATAAACACTGAATTGTTTGCACCTTCGGACTTCAGGTATTGTTGCTCTCTGTTCATGCGAGAAGGACCAGGGAAGTGAGCGGGTGAAGGAATAAGCCCCCTAAGACTTACAATCTACGACTTTATAACCCCGGCTAGCTGGCTGTTCCAGACAGCAGGGCAGACCACCTTTTCCTGTGGCTGACCCTCACAAGCCTCCCTTAGGGGAAGGAGCCATCATTCAGGGTTGTGCTGCTCCTGGGGGGCTGGGGTCTAAGCTGTTTTCATGCCCAAAGATCTCTTGCAGGCTGAGTTCCTTCTCTGAGGCTGGAATGCCCTTGTGCCGGATATACCGGGCCTTCCTGGCTTCAGCATACAACTCCAGAAACCCAGGCCTGCTGTGCATGGGTCTGAGGTGGCTTCTGTCGGGGGCATATGGATCTGTATCAGAACTTAGCTTCTCGTGGCCAAGGGAAGGCTTCCTTCTCTCTGTGCAGCTAGTGGGCTTGGGCATGGTGTCACTGCCATCCACATCGCTGGCCTCTGTCTGTCCACGGGGCAGCACTGTGGGGCCTGTACCCAGCTCTCCTTGGCTGTTGGTTTCTTCCTGCTCTGCCAGATTGGCAGAGGTGCTCAGCCGCCTAGCGATGGAATGCCTGAGGTCTGACAGGCTGATGTCTGTGATGGAGCTTGCAGCTTTGGCCTGGGTGCGTGTTGAAGTTGACCCATGCCTTCCAGAGGACTCCTGCCCCGCATCATCCAGGACATCATGGTCGCATGTCTGATGCTGCAAGGGTGATTGGGCTGCCTGTCTGGGTCCCTCCATCTTGGGCAAAATACTTCTCGGTGCTCTATAAAGGAGGGAAGAGAGAGGGGTGGAAACCTGTGCAGTCACTAACCAGCAGCTCTCCCTTAATCACCTCCCTTTGCTTGCCATCCTGACCCCAGAGACCAGCTGCTCTGCCCACCCATCGTGGTTAGCTGCTCTGCCAGGTGAGTCTCCTTCATGGAGCCGTAAACACAGGTGTGTACCTGGCGTGGGTCACTCCCCTCCCTGACACCTGCCCCTTCTGCAGTGAGAGGGAGACCCTGATGCACGTCTACCTGGAGTGCGCCACGCTGCAGCCCCTTTTCCTGCTCCTCTAGAACCTTCTCCTCAGGCTCTGGCTGCACTTCTCCCCGCACCTCCTGCTCTATGCACATCCCATCCGTGGCCCCATAAAGTCACGAGACCTCGCCAACTACCTCCTGGCGCTGGCCAAGGTGGCCGTCCATTGCACCAGGAGGAGGCTGTTGGATGAGGAAGTGCTCTGCACCTGTGGGGCCTATTTCCGTTCCTCTCTCAGGTAACATCTCTGGGCAGAGTTCCTCTGGGCTGCATCCGCTGGCTCCCTCGATGCCTTAGAGGAGCAGTGGGCGCTGTCCAGGGTTCTCTGCTCACTGTCCCTCTCTGGCTCCCTGCTTATGATTCTGTGACCCTCACTCCCATCCTTGTTTTTCATTAGTTGTCCCCGGCATTCACTAGAGTCCTGGATCCAGTAGCTCTTCCCCTTAGGCTGGGGGAGGGACCTTCAGCTGTGGACGGGCTTGTGCCAAACCACCTTCCCAGGACTTCAACAGGTGCTCTGCCAGGTGAGCCCAACAGTACTCCTTCAGCCAAGATTCCAGATGCTCATATATATGGGCTGGGCATTGCTCCCTTCAGCCCAGACAGGCCATATGTTTCCAATAAATTTTTTTTTTTTTTCAAAAAATGGGGACTTATCCACAACGCACACACATTTCTTGCAAAGAGAGTTTGTGTACAGTAACATTTTTCATTGTTTGAAAAAAATATTGAAGTGAAAAATGTATTTAAAAAGTACAAACATTTTTGGGTATTTGCTACATTTTTTTGTTTCAAAATTATTGTAAAATGCCCACTTAGTATATTTTACTCTCTCCCTGCTGTTTTTTCACTGAAACAAAGGAGGAAAAGGTTAAAAATGAAAAGAAAGTGAGAAAATAAACATTTTTTCACTTCATTACTTTTTGCACTGGCAAATATGAGAAACCCCCCCCCAAAAAGTGGAAAACCTGGGGTGTATGAAATCCTCCATTTCCCTTTCTCTGGTCACTGAGTGTGACAGATTAAACAATATCAAGGGTTTGTTTCTTGTCACTTTTTGCTGCCTCTTTTCCGTTTTTCCTCTCTGTAACTTCAAAACACCCTCAAGCTTTGACAGGAATTCAGTTTGCCCTTTGCTGCCCTGTCCCTTGCCAAAATCAGGGAAGTTTTGAAATTAGTGAGTGGAAAAAGGAAAAACGCTACAGGAATGAGTGACAAGCAGCTATGCCTCCACCGTGCCCCTCCCACATTATTAAATTTATTGCACTCGAAGGCAATGGGGGGGGGGACAAATTTGAAATTTCAAAAATCCAAAATTTTGAAGTTTTAAAAATTCAAAGATTTTTGAAAACTGTCATGAAATTAAAAAAAACAACAACAAAAAAAACTATGGCTCCGTTTCACACCCTGTGACAAAGGGACAATGTCACCATTTCAACATGTTTCATGAACTTGCTTTTCCAAATTCTGACCAGTTCTGTTAGCCAGTAAGTGCCATCAGAAGGTTTCATGTGGGGCTAACCTCCGTCAGGACAAGACACTCAGCCTGGGATAACCTCGTCCAGTCTGGGAGTTACCCTCTGTTCCCTATCCCCCGTCTTGTGATGAGCATCTCCAGCCATAGGCTGCTCAGCATGTTTGTAACCATTTAACTCCCTCTTGCCACCCACCCTCATCCACCCCGAGGCTTACTTTACCCAGGGGCAGGAGATGGCTGCAGCACTCAGTACAGTCCTCGCCCCTGCCTGGTTGGGCACTGTGGTTTAATGGACATTTGTGTGTGGCGAGTGACTCGGGTTGCCAGGCTGCAGAGAAAGGTTACATTACACACATCCTTACCTCAGTTGCTCCACTTGTCTCTTGCTGTGCTGCTGCCCTGACGAAGTGGGGAGCATGGGCAGAGCTGGCCTTTTACCAACCTCCTGGGAGAGGTCCCCGAGAGTCGCATGGGCCTTCTTCTGGGAATTGCCTAGGACATGAGCAAACACTGATCACTAATCGTGGAGAATGCTGGGGAGCAGCACAGGAGAGCCTAGAGCCCACACAAAGCCACCCCTAGAAACGCACAGCTACCAAGGCATTGCTGAGGGCCAGGCTGGCTGGCTGGAAATCTTACCATCCATTTCACCCTTCCCTTTGGCCACCTCCACACGCTGTGTGCAATCCTCTCTCGTCACTGGGGCTTTCACCTGCGTCTCCCACCCTCAGCTGTATGTTTTTTCCCATGCCGCCCCTAGCCACTTGGCACAGCTGTCTAGTTCTCCCCTGCCAGGTGCTCTCTCCTCCTTAAAACCCAGCCGTTCACACAGTCCCAGCCCTCCCCATTCTCATTGCCAGTGCTCTCCCTCTTGGGCCTGATTTTTTGCCTGGGCAGTCTAACAGTGCCTTTGGGCACTGGCTTAGCCAATGTTTGCAAAGTAGCATGAACATTTATGATGGCACAGAAGTGATTTTGAAATCAAGTGATAATTCATAACTAAACTCAGACACTTATGCCAACCGTGTATGGCACCAATGGTGCCATGAACAAACTTCCCAAATAAATCTAACTAAAGTATAAAAGTAGAGCAAACTTACTATTACCACCAACCCCCCACACCCCTGGTTTCACTTGGTCTGGCGACATGCCTGAAACCTAATTGACAGCCACATCAGGGAGGGATAGCTCAGTGGTTTGCGCATTGGCCTGCTAAACCCAGGTTGTGAGTTCAGTCCTTGAGGGGGCCATTTAGGGAACTGGGGTAAAAATCTGTCTGGGGATTGGTCCAGCTTTGAGCAGGGGGTTGGACTAGATGACCTCCTGAGGTCCCTTCCAGCCCTGATATTCTATGATCTTCCAGAAACATTGCCTCCCCTTTCCACTTACACCCCCCAGCAGCTTAGAGTGCTGCAAAAATGCCATGATGTGGAAATGCAAAGGCTGCGTGAGCTGCTCATACACCTAACCTATGAATGGAACTGATATTGACACGAGCAAGTTCCGGCGTGGAAGACAGGCAAGTGCAGTACAGCTACGTAGCACAGACACCAATACCAAATATCCCAGTCCAGTGGCTCTTTAACTGGCCCTTTCTGCAGGTTGCCTCACAGATTCTCTCCTTCACTTGCACTTCCCCCACTGCTTGGATTGCTGAGCAGGATCTCTTCTTACTGCATGTCTAATTTTGGAGGGTTTCTTTGTTACTGGTGCTGGGCTGGGGGCTTTATTTGGAGGAGATGGGAAAGGAGCCTCACCTTGTTGCAGTTTCTGTAGCTCCTTCTGGATCTGCCTCTGCTCTTTGATCATTGAATTCATTTGGTAGAGTCGTGCTTCCTCTAAGTCCTGCAGCCCATGGCTGAGCCGGGCTTCAGCCCGCTTGACATCCTGTCTCTCCAGCTCCCAGCGCCTGGATGGGTCTCCCTCTGCCATAGACCGATGTATGATGCCGAGAGCTGCTCCCCTCCTAGGCTGGGAAGTCCCAGATAACAGCACAGCACCACGGAAGGGACCTGTCAAGGCTGATTTCCCACTCTGGCACTTCGAGTGCAGGAGGTGGGGGCCTGCAAGGATTCGAAAAATTAATACTGGCCACTCCAGGCTTGTATTAAACTCCCAAGATTACAGCTTCTCTCTGACCTTGGATGGGTAGATGCTGCCACCACCCAAAACCCCTTTAGACCCAGGAAGGCGCACTTGGGAATTCCTCCCTGTGGGGTACCCTCAAGCCTCTCCCCCCCGCCCCCGGGAATTGCTGAGAAAGAAAACAAAGGAAATCAGCTGTTGCCACCAGCTAATTTAACAGCATATGCACAAACCTCTTAGGACACAAAAATCCTAATCCTGTTCTTAAAAAAGGTAAATTTTATTAAAAACAAAAAGAAAGAAAATACATCTGGAACTTAGGCTATTGCTAGATTTTAAAAAGAGCAAATATAATAATTAAGCATCAAAAATGTTTTTCTTGAGGTCCAGCTTAATGGTTACAAGCAAAACAAAAGCATTTGGGGGTTAGCACAGAGAAGTCCACAAGCCATAAAGAAATAAAAGAGATAAACCTATTCACATCTTCCTAGACATTTCCTGATCTACTTACATATCTGGGGTTTCAAATGAGTAGTTTCTAGGTATGATTTAATGATTTTCCATACCTAGCGCAAGCTCTTACAGCATAGTCCAGCCCTGTCCCGGCTCTCCGGGAGAACAACCACACACAGACAAAAGTGGAGTCTTGTTTCAATTTTAAAAAGTTCTAGCCTTCCCATTGGCTCTTTTGGTCAGGTGCCCACTCACTTCCTTATACCTATGCATGCAGTCAGACTTTTTAACCTTTTATAGGTAAAGCAAGTAGAGAACAGCTACCAAGAAGGATTTTATAGCTAATTGGCTGGCTGGGTCCATTAAAGGAAGCTACCCTCCCTTCATTTATCACAGGACCTGAAACAGGAAGAGCTCCGCAGGCAAAGGAGCACTTTGCCATGAGAGAATGTCTCCATCTCCCACCACAGGAGCTGAAGCACTTTCCTGACCTGGCTGGCTTCACCCTCACCACGCTGAAGCAGCTATTCTCACCACCCTCAATTTGCCAAGTCAGAAAGCCATTAGAAGACTCACCCAACAGGCCAGTGTCGCGGGCCATCTTTAATCCCTTGACAGGGGGCATCTCCCAAAGATGGACTGATTTGGGATTGCTAGCCCTATGGCGTCCCCCCTTGGCCCAGTGAATGTTGGTACTGCCCCCAGTGTCACTGGGCCACTCTGGGTGAGGAGGACCTTGTGCAACGGGAATGTTGAGATGTTTAAATGCACAAACCCCACGACATGCCTATGGTGTGATCGCCATAAGCATGTCCCCCAGCACCGAGCTTACAGCCGTGGCGCAGTGGGGCTACCTGAGCAAGAGGCCGCCTTTCAATCGAGGAGAGCTTTGCCTGTCTTTGCTCTGCATGCACTCTGCCAAGCAGACATTCCACCCTGGTGCCCACAGCCCTGGGCCCCTCCTCTTTGCTGTGAAAGCCTCCCTGTAGCTATTAAACTGTTGCTGGGTATTATATTGCCAAGAAGGCATTGCCAGTTTGTTTGTAATGGAAGCTCCACTGTGCAGAGGCTCAAGGGCAGCAGCAGCATACATCACCCTTATTGGATTGCCATAGGCTTCTCCAGCACGTAGGCAGCACAGCTCAGCCACCAGCTCAGCCCACTCTGCCTGCTTAGCTCCCTGCTGTGGGTATTTCTAAGGCACCTGTCCCCTGGGTATCTAAGAGCTTAGCAAGATTATTCCTTTCTCCTTGTTTGCTAAGGAAAAAAGCAAGTGTTCTCCTGTGGTGGGCAGGGCCTTCTCCTCCTCCCTATTACTATCATTAGCTATGCAGTGTTGTTATAGCCTGTTAGTCCCAGGATATTAGTTAGACAAGGTGGGTGAGGTAGTATCTTTGATTGGACCTACCTCTGTTGGTGAGAGACAAGCTTTCCAGCTTACACAGAGCTTTTCCTCAGACCAGACCTCTTATCATAGAATATTAGGGTTGGAAGAGACCTCAGGAGGTCATCTAGTCCAACCCCCTGCTCAAAGCAGGACCAATCCCCAACTAAATCACCAACTCTTGGCTGCTCTTGTGGCTGCATGTTTTATACACAAATCAGACCTGAGGAAGAGCTTTGTGTGGCTCGAAAGCTTGTCTCTCTCACCAGCAGAAGTTGATCTAATACAAGATATTTCCCCCACCCCACCTCTCTCTGTAGTTATCTGTGTGTCTGAAGGTAGTGCTCAAAAGCCCCAGTACAGGACACGGCTCCATGGTGCTAGGTATATAAACACACTGACACAGCCCCTGGCCTGGCAAGCTCACCATGTAAATATCTGAAGGGGGGAGGGGGGGGGGAGGCAATGAGCTACAAAAGGCCCACAGAATAAATGAAATGTAGAGCTGGAAGGACTTCAAGACATCAAGTCCAGCCCCCTGCACTGAGGCAGGACCAAGTAACCCTTGACCTGCCCTGACAGGGGTTTGTCCAGCCTGTTATTAAAAACCTCCAGTGACAGGGATTCCACAACCTCCCTTGAAAGCCTGTTCCAGAGCTTAACTGCCCTTATCGAAAGAAAGATTTTTTCTAATATCTAATGTAAATCTCCCTGTTGCAGATTAAGCCCACTACTTTTTGTCCAACCTTCAGTGAACATAGAGAACAATTGATGGCAATCCTCTTTAAAACAGCCCTTAACATATTTGATGGCTGCTATCAGATCCCCCCTCAGTCTTCTAAACATGCCCTTTTTAAAAACTTTCCTCAAAGGTCAGGTTTTCTAAACATTTGATCATTTTTGTTGCTCTCCCCTGGTCTCTCTCCAACTTATCCACATTTTTTCTAAAATGTGGTGCCCAGAGGGACAATGGGCATGGCTGGTTAGCTCCATTTTTTCTCTATATTCTGAATTTGACCCTGGTGCAGAGAATAATACAGCTTGCTAGGAAAATTCTTCAACAGGAAGCGCCCACGTTAGCATGGCCCACTTTATTCATTGAAATAAACTGAGCTCAGAAGCTTCTGTATGGGTAGGGCTGGTTGAAAGTTTTCCATCAAAACTGTATTTTGATGGAAAAAGTTTCAATTAAATGCAACTTTTCACTACGTGTCTGCTTCTCATGGAAAATTTTGACTTTTTGTCGAAAAGCTGGACAGCCAAACATCAGCAAATTTTTGGTTTTTAGTTGAAAACTGGAAATTTTCAATTTGGAAATGCCACTGCTGTGCTTCCTGGGAGTTTTAATTTGGCTGCCTTATATCCCCAATATGAGACAGGTTCCCCAGTCAGATTACATCTCCCTCGACACACAGTGGCAACTCAGTAAGAGGGGAGAATGTGGTGCATGATGAGAGACATAATCTGGCCAGGGAGCCCAGCCCATAGAGGGGAATGGGGGTGTGAGGCATCCAAACTACAATGCCCATGAGGCACTGTGGCAGTGGCATTTCTGAATTGAAATTTTCAGTTTTTAATCAAAAGATTTTGGCCATAAATGTAAAGTGTTTGATTTTTTTTACTGAAAAGTTGAATTTTCCATGGAAAATGTTGACCTTTATATATCTATATCAGCATGTTCATTTTTATCTTCCCTGGGAAAAACCTCTTTTCTGACCAGCTCTACTTGGGGGTCAGCAGATCAAAAAACTGGCAACCTTAGCGGTAAATCTTTGACCTCAGTGGCCCCGCTTAAAGGATATGAGGCTGAGAGGGGCCAAATCTAAGAGGTTTTGGCTGGCTTCGTCCACCGTCAGCATGCAGCGTGAACCTGAGTGGAAGTTAAACTAGGAGACTTGGTCCTGACAAAGCTGTGTGAGAGAGACATTGGAGAAAGCCAGCCTTTGTTCCTGGCTGTAACTGAATTCTGGGACCTGTATGGCCACTCAGTGCTGAAGTAACAGGCAGCAGCCCCAGGTGCTTCCAAACCCAGCAGTATAGATTTGTGGCCCTGGTAGCAACAGTGCCCACTGTTAGTGCTGAGAGGAAATCCTGTGGAGAGAAGTCCTAACCCTTCCAAGTGACCCATCTCCTCCAGGCCAGGTGTTAGCCAGATCTGGACAAGCAGGGAAGCTGGCACCTCAGCTATAATTTGTTGTTAGAGACTGATGCTGGTTACAGATTGTTTCTAGAGAAACAGTGAGGAAGGCATGAGGATGTGTGTACTGTGTGTTTTACCTGTCGCAGGGAACAAGGCCTGGGAGGTGGGAGGGGAAGGTTTAATCAAGGAAAGGCTGAAACATGGACTAGAGTCTCTCTAGTCTAGTGGTTTCATTGCCAGCCTGAAGGGGAGCCAGGTAAATCATGAGCACTGATCTTCTTAGATCAACAGTGTATGTTAGAAGAACAGGAGTACTTGTGGCACCTTAGAGACTAACAAACTAACAAATGTGCCACAAGTACTCCTGTTCTTTTTGCGGATACAGACTAACACGGCTGCTACTCTGAAACCTGTCATTATGCAAAGTGTATGTTAGGAAGACAATAGGGCATTTTCAGGCAGGTTAAATGATGCAGTTCTGTGAGCTAACGTACAGCCAGTGAGTCACTGTACCACTTTCAATCCGCAGGCACCCACCCGCGGGGCGCAGAGCAGCTGCAAATTCAGTTCAGCTCCAATGGCTAGTCAAGCACAGCACGGACAGGTGCTGTAAAAGCACCTCCCTATGCACCTTCCTCTCAGTCTGCAGCAACCCAGCTATGCCAGCCCTGGCTGCCCCATATAAAACTTTGCCAATGCACCTCAGCCCTGACTGGCAGCCCTCCAGCTATGCCAGTCTTCCCTTCCACCTCTCACCTGCTGACCTATTACTATTATTGGTATTTATTGTACTGTGGTACCCCTAGGAGCCCCAGTCATGGATCTCACCAGTGCCACTGACCCTCTATCTTGACTTTATCAGGCCTTGTTGGAGCCTCCCTCACCCCCAGTTCTGCCAACATACCTCACTCCTGGTTCTGGAATACTAAAGACACTTCAGTGTATGCAGAGGCTATTTGATCTTTTGTTAAGAAGTGTTTATTTTACACTGAGCTGAGGCGTTCCCTTGGACTCCCTAGCAGGCCGGCTCTTGTAAGCTGGAGGTGATTGTAGCAGGAGGTTGAGTTTCTTGCAGACACTTGAGCAATGGGCTCTCTGAGCTCCGTTGTCTTGGATTCTTACCGAGGTGTCAATAAAATGCTCCCTGTGTAAACAAGACACTCTCTTCCAGTCCAGCTCTGGACCACCCTCACCCAGTCCACCCACGCACACGCAACTATTCCTGCTTTCTGCACAAACAGCTCTGCCTGTGGACTCCTGCATGACCTCCTACATTTCCAGCCCTGGGCACCGCAGCAGGGCAGCCCAGCCCTGACCCACAGCAGCATTGGTTATTCCAAGAGACAGAGGGACAGCCCTGCAGACAGAACACGAAAGGGTCCAATTCTCCTCTCCCATACACTGGTGTGTGCTGCATGGGTTAATGAGTGTGCGGAGAGGCCATGACTTGGAGCCACTGGACATGGAAGTTTTGGGGTGGTTTCCTTTGGTTTGGTCAAAAAAATTGGTCAAAAAATGTCTACCAAAACAGTCTCAGTATTGCCAATGTCAAGAGATCAAAACTGATGGTCTGGACACCAAAAAAACACCAGATCTGTTTTTAAGAGGACTACATGGTGATTTGTGGTCTGTCCTTTGGTTGCTGAATGCCCCCTGCCCAGCCCCAGTGCATGTGAAAGACAGTGTTGCCAATGTTCCAGATATATTGGATCAGGGGTTTCTGGCCCCTGCTGCAGGAGCTCTTGCCCCAGAAGTAGCCATCCCCCAGCCTCCCCTTTGCTCCTCTTGGGGCACTTCACACCAGTCTCCCAGGCCTGGGGAGGGGGGGCTGCATGGGGTCCCCTCTCTTGCCAAGGTGTGGGGGAGGCTCCAGAGGCTCCTCACCCCCTCTCCCTTTGCCCAGGCATGTGCTGCAGGGGAGCCAATTCCTCCCTGATGGCAGAAGAGCCGCAAGAGTTGGGGCAAGGCCTTCTGCCATCAGAAAGGGGTCTGCCATGACTGCTCCATCCCCAGCGGGATCTTCTGTCAGGAAAATCAACACCAAATATTTTGTTTAATTTCCTATCAATGTTAATCTCTGTTTCCAACTGAGACACTGCAGTGCCTCATGGGAACTGTTGTGGGTCCAGGTCCCTTGTGCCGCTGTTCACCATTTGGGAGTTGCTCCCAGGCTGGACTCCATTTCCCATGATGCACTGCAGTTTCCCCGTGGCTGAGCGCCCACAGTGCATCTTGGGAGATGTAGTTCAGCCACCAAGCGCATGGGCGGACAGGAAGGCTCCATGCGCTGCCCCTGCCCCGAGTGCCGGCTCCGCAGCTCCCACTGGCCGGGAACTGCGATGAATGGGAGTTGCAGGGGCCAGCATGCAGAGCCTTTCTGGCTGTCGATGTGCCCAGGGGCTGCAGGGATCTGGCGGCTGCTTCCTGGGAGCCACGGTAAGCACCGCCAGAACCCCGCACCCCGAAACCCCTCCTGCGCCCCAACCCTCTGCACCAGCCCTGAGAGCAGGATCGGCTCTAGGCACCAGCAAACCAAGCACGTGCTTGGGACGGCACATTTTCAAGGGCAGCATTCTGGCCGTCTTTTTTTTTTTCCTTCTTTGGGCGGCAAAAGCCTAGAGCTGGCCCTGGCAGCAGCAGTGCGTCGTGCCCTGGGGCCGCTGCGGTTCGCGCCGCGGCAGAGCAGCACCTGCACCTTGTGGCTGGGCCGGGCAGGCTCCTAGCGGGGGACACTTGGGCTGGGGGCCGCCCCTCAGGGCACACGGAACCACCTGCAGATGCTGCAGGGCGGCCGCCCCCCAACGCCGCAGCCGGGGCTGGGCGAAGCAGCCCGAGCTGCCCAGGGACTGCGGCAGGGTGGCCAGAAGCAGCAGCAGCAGCGGGACCATAGGGGGCGGGGCACTGCCGTGCGGGGCTCCGCTCCCTCTGCGGCTATCCTGCTCTGGCTCCTCAGCCCCCTGCTGGGGCGGTCCTCCGGCTCTGCCCTCCTGGGTCCTGGCCGGTCCTGGAGGCAGGATCCCTGGCTGGAGGGACGCTGGGCTGAGGCGCGGCCAGGGAGCCTCGCTGCTTACCCCAACCCTGCCAGCGCCGGACCGGCTGGAGGTGAGGGGGGAGTGGGCGGAGTCAGCAGTGGTGGGGGGGAGCCCAGGGCTGGGGCAGCAGGGGGTGCGGGTGGGGTGGAGAGCCCAGGGCTGGGGCGGCAGGGCGTGCGGGTGGGCAAAAATCCTAGAGCCGGCCCAGCCTGAGAGCCCCCCTGCACCCCTGTGACGTTATTGATATAATCTGGGACCATATAGATCATTGTTGCAACCAAGGTCCTGTAGTGGCACCAAAATCTTGTATAAAGGGGGTCAAATGGGGTGTCTTAGACAAGGTTATGGTTTACTGGTTATGATTATGCTGTCTATATGTGTGTATCAGTTTTGTAGTTGAAGTTATGAATATTGGCTCTATACTGTCTGTATTTCAAACTTATGCTATGCTGCTGGGTGACATCCCAGACAAGCTGG
>NW_020664561.1:871110-897342 GCF_002925995.2 Terrapene triunguis | reverse complement strand
CTGAGTTGGCACTCTCAGTTGGGTTCCGCCAGAACCGCATTGTCACAACCCCACACCCCTAGCCAGAGCCCTCACCCCCCTTACACCCTAACCCCCTACCCCAGCCCGGAGCCCCCTCCTGCAGCCCATACACCTCATCCCTGGCCCCTCCCCAGAACCCGCACCCCCAGCCAGAGCCCACACCCTAACCCTCTGCCCCAGCCCGGAGTCCTCTCCCGCACCCCAAACCCCTCTGCCCCAGCCCCACCTCAGAGCCCGCACCCCCAGCCAGAGCCCTCACCCCTCTCCCGCACCCCAACTCCACTGCCCCAGCAAGTGAGTGAGGGTGGTGAAGAGCGAGTGACAGAGGATGGAGTGAGTGGGGGCAGGGCCTCTGAGATTAGAAAGTTGGCAACCCTAAACCCAGGGCTAGTAGCTATTTTAGGCTCTTGTGCTCTCTCCTGCTGGAGCTGTTCCACTTTGTATAAATAATTAACTATTCATTGGACCAGCAAGAAAGACAGACTCTATAGCTTGGTAATTAGGTACTCATCAAGAATGTGAGAGACCCACATTTAAATCAGGCAGGCCTGATAGGAAGCTAGAACCTGGGTCTTCTCTATGTCTGGTGAATGCCCTCATCACTAGGCTACCAGCTATAACAAGGTAGGAGGGTCTGGAATTTTCTTGTTTAATCACAAAAAAATGTGAAAGGTCTCTATTTCATCCTGCTATGGATTTGTGAAATGGAATTCCTGTTTTCCAGCCAGCCCTAGTTCACATTGTCTAGACGGCCTTTGCTAGGGTAAAAGCAGATCAAAGCCCTTTTGCACAAACCACAATCCGTTCCTTTAATGTGAAACGTGGATTCTAGGAATATGCCAGGAACCCTCCCACACAACAGGGAACTTTGGAGCTGAGGGGTGGGGAGAGGGGGGAGCACTGCCAGGCCCCAGCCCAGACTAGAAAGCAAAGTCCCAAGGCAGTGCAAAAGCCTGCTCTTGCCATGTGTAAAACCCACAGCTTTGCTAGTTACTCATCCTAAGTTCACAGTTGTGAAAGCAAAGCCTGAACCACTGGCAGGAACAGACCCCGACAGAGGCGACCAGTGATGGAGCCAAAGGGACAGGGGAGTGGGAGTTAGGAGCTTACAGAGCAGGGAGGGAAACACGCAGGCACAGTGCCCAGTAGGCAAGGTGCTGCTATGCCCTGCTCCTGGGCTAAGGCCACCACTAACCAGGCCTGAGGGTGCAGGGACAGCACAGGTACTTACCTGATCTGGTGCTAGCAGAGGGAGGCTGTTTCCTAGCAGAGCAGGGAGCTGGACAGGATCAGGCTCACAGCTCAGGGCACAGATGCAGCACTGGAGCAGGGAGTTTTCTGAAGGCAGGCTCAAGTCACGCCTCTTTTGCATGGTTCACTCCTTTCCCTCTCATTGGCCTGCAGGGAAGAGCCCACGCCCCCCCGGACCGCAGGACACAGCAAGGAAACACCCAAAGCACCTGCAGCTGCTGGGAGGCTGGCAGCCCCTTTGTCTCCCTGCCAGCAGGAGAGGAGCAGCTCTACCTGGCCCCACAGCCCAGCCTGCCCCCGCCCTGCAGCGGGGCTGCTCAAGTCACTATTGCTCCTTCCCCAACCCCAGCATGCCTGTTCCCTGGCTCTGCTGCTGCCTGGAGATGGCTAATCGCCTAGGAGGTGGAGGCTGGGCCAGAGCCAGACAGTAGGCATGGGGCTCTGGGAAGGAGCTGCACAGCACAGATTACTGCATGGGAAGCTGGCTTGGGAAGGAGCTGAAGCAGAAATGATCCATAGGAAGCAGCCAGCTGAGAAACTAGAGGGCAAGGCCCAGCCTTGGCCCCGTGAGAATGCCCCTGGGTAGGTGTGGCAACCCCACCAACCCAGTGAGCGTGCCAAGACTCGGGAGACAGAGCCCATGGCAGGAGCATCCCTAGGTCCCGACAATCCCAGCTCCCTCGGGACATACATCCCTTGCTGGGCCCAGAGCACAAAGACAGCTCACAGCCCCTGTGCGCTGAGCCATGCCAAGTGCAGCAGGGACCTACAGATGCTCCTGTTCTTTACACCAGGCCAATGTCCTCTCTCTAGCTGAATGGGTCTGTGCGGGTGTCTAGCTGAATGGGTCTGTGCGGGTGAGTGGCATTTGGGAAAAAGCCACCGGGCTGAAGGGCGGGAGAGGTAGGAGTTCACATTCAGCTCAGATTCTAACGACCTCTTGTGGGAGACACTCGGGCTCAGGGGAATCGGTCTCTTTGTAAACACCATGTGCTTTGCTCTGGAGACGCATCCTCCAAAGAAGGCCTGCAGCTAGCGGCTCAGTCCCCAGCACATGTGATGAAGGAAAGAGTAACTAGAGTATGCCAGCCAGGGTCCCAGAGACAGATGCTGGATCACAAAAGCAGCAGCTACAGACTGTGAAGGGCCGTTAGCTCCACTGGCCCATTGCCCGTCCAGCCACATATTTTTCTCCAGTGCATCTATAGGTGCCTCGGACAATGGCCATAGCCAGAGTAGCAAGACAAGGTGGGGGAGGCAATATTTTTTATCAGACCATCTTCTGCTGGTGAGAGAGACAAGCTTTTGAGCCCCACAGAGCTCTTCTGCAGGGCTGGGAAATGTACTCACTGTCACAGCTACATACAAAGTGGAACAGACTGTTTAGTAAACCTAGTTAACATATATTTCAAGAGACCATTCAAGGTGGAGTGACCCAGTGACACCTCTGCAGTCTTAGGGGGAATGGGGGAAAAAAGCTGGAGAGGTGGTTTAAGTGGGTTATGGCTTGTTATAATAAGTCATAAATCCAGTGTCTCTGTTCAGGCCAAGATTTTTAGTGTCTAGCAAAGTTATGAATTTATGCTCCCAGGCTCATCTTTTGAAGGCATGCAGGTTTCCTTTGAGGATGAGGACTGTAGAGTGATCGCTTTGTGAGAAGGGCTCACCCACAGGTGATATGGTGTTTTTGTCTATTATTTTTCTGTCATCTATATCCCTTTGACCACTACATACACGTCCAAATATGCTGAACAGCTCTGCACAAGGCCTTGAGAAAAAATGAGGAACAACTTGCTGCACCTCAGACACTCCAGAAGGAATCATGTCAGACAAGAAATCAATACAAGCTCCCACACACTGGAAGAAACTTACCTGGAAATCATGCAAGAAACCCAAAACAACCATTCAAAAAACCTGATGACAGCCATCAAACCCAAAAACAAAAAGTGGAACCAACTACAACAATTCCACAACCCACAAAACACCACATCCAGGAGAAACCATAGTGCCAGGACCTTCCACAGAGGCACTATACAACAACCCGACCTCATCAATTTATCAAGACTTCCCCTAACCAGAGCTAAATTATCTGTACTCTCCAAAGGACTGAACTTCTGCTCCACCACAGAACCTGAATCCATACTAACATGTGGAAAATTAGAAGAATTCTTCCGCTGGCTCTGCCTCAAAGAATTCTTTCATAACAATGTCGACATCACCCACACCTACCATGTCCTGACCAACAGTCATAAGAAAAAAGAATTATCTGACTGAACACCCCACAGAGTGGATGAAATCACACTCTTGATCGTTACATCAATTGCTTCAGGAAAAAAATGACTGAAATCCTTAACAAACTTCACATCCACTATAATCGCTCCACTGCAGAGAGGACAGTTATAGAGTCCCTGAAATCCAACCACCAAATAGTGATCAAACCAACAGACAAAGTGGGCACCCCTGTAGTCCTTAACCATGAAGACTATGGCAACAAGGCAAATCAACACCTTTCTGACCCCACCTACTATAAAGAACTCAAAGAAGACCACAATTCACCCAGGAATTTAAGGATCTCATCAAATCCTTCCCCCAAACAACTCCAAGAGAAACTCTACAACCTCGTCCCCCATGAATCCACCCCATGGACCTTTTACATGCTTCCCAAACAAGGGAACCCAGGCAGATCCATCATATCTGTCCACGGCACTCTTACCAAAGGAATATTGGGACTCATAGAAACCATCCTCAAAACACTCACCACACAAAGGGGCAGCTTCCTCCAGGACACAACTGACTTCCTCTGGAAACTCTGCAACATTAGCAACCTCCCTACACCATCTTTGCCATCATGGATGACACTTTTTTATACGCCAACATCCCTCACAATGATGGCATAGCTGCTTGTCTCAAATATTTACCAGATAATGGACACTCACCTCAGATATCCACCCCAAACAATTGCCAAACTCATCCTCACCCACAACAATTTTACATTCAACAAACACTTTGTCAAAACCATGGGAACAGCCATAGCACTAGGAAGATTCCCCACTGTGCCAACTTCTTCATGGGCCACTTTGAAGAAGAATTTCTGGACAAATGCAACATGAAACCAATGATATACTTGAGTTACATTGATGATATTTTCATCCTCTGGCCAGATGATCCAAACTCCCTCACAGATTTCCACCACAACTTCAACAACCACCACCCGTCCATTAAACTCAGACCACTCCTACACCAACATTAACTTCCTGGACACTACGATCAGCTTCAACAATGGAACCATACAGACAACTACATACAAGAAATCCACGGACCACCACATCTACCTTCATAGATCCAGTAAGCATTCCAAACACACCAAGAAATCTGCTATCTACAGCCAGGCACTCAGATATCACAGCATATGCTCTTAGGAGAAAGTCAGAAAATCAGGTTCCAGGCAGTAGTGAGTAAAATAGAGTCATGTAGCTGCCACCAGGTGGCACTGTGCTCTCATCTTGGGAATCTCGGAGAGACCAGGCTGCAAAGCAGCAGCTGGGGGAGAGCGGGAGTCTCAATCCTTGGCCTAAAAAAAGAACAGGAGTACTTGTGGCACCTTAGAGACTAACAAATTTATTAGAGCATAAGCTTTCGTGGGCTACAGCCCACTTCTTCGGATGCATATAATCCTTGGCCTGTGTTCAATGGGCTGTGACAGCCAGGACCTGAAAATGTGCTCCCCTATTGCCAGCTGGGGCTGCTGTAGAACTCCTACACAGCCCAGTTTGGGGAAAGGTGTGCCCCAGCCAGGGCCGGCTCTAGGTTTTTTGCCGCCGCAAGCAAAACATTTTTTGGCCGCCCCCCACCCCAGCCCTGGGCTCTCACCTCCCCACCAGTGTCCTCCCCCACCCGCACCCCCTGCCGCCCCAGCGCTGGGCTCTCTCCCCCACCCCACCCGCACCCCCTGCCGCCCCAGCCCTGGGCTCCCCCCACCAGTGCTGACCCCGCCTGCTCCCCCCTTGCCTCCAGCCGGTCCGGCGCTGGCAGGGTTGGGGTAAGCAGCGGGGCTCCCGGGCCGCGCCTCAGCCCAGGGTCCCTCCAGCCAGGGATCCCACCTCCAGGACCGGCCAGAACCCGGGAGGGTAGAGACGGGGGACCGCCCCGGCAGGGGGCTGAGGAGCCAGACCAGGGTAGCCCCAGAGGGAGTGGAGCCCCAGAGAGCGGGCCCCGGGCCCCGCACGGCAGCACCCCGCCCATTATGGCCCCGCTGCTGCTGCTGCTTCTGGCCGTCCTGCCGCAGTCCCTGGGTGGCTCGGGCTGCTTCGCCCAGCCCTGGCTGCGGCACTGGGGGGCGGCCGCCCTGCGGCATCTGCAGGCGGCTCCGTGTGCCCTGAGGGGCGGCCCCCAGCCCGAGTGTCCCCCGCTAGGAGCCTGCCCGGCCCAGCCACAAGGTGTGGGCGCTGCTCCCCCGCGGTGCGAACCGCAGCGGCACCAGGGCGCCCTCCGCGCACGACGCGCTGCTGCTGCCCGGGCTGGCTCTAGGCTTTTGCCGCCCAAAGAAGAAAAAAAAAAAAAGATGGCCAGAATGCCGCCCTTGAAAATGTGCCGCCCCAAGCACGTGCTTGGTTTGCTGGTGCCTAGAGCTGACCCTGGCCCCAGCTTCAGAGGAGGGGGTGAATGGGGGTATCCTCTCATGTCTGTGGGAGCTATCACAGGATATTGATGCATCTGAAGAAGTGAGGTTTTTACCCACGAAAGCTTATGCCCAAATAAATCTGTTAGTCTTTAAGGTGCCACCAGACTCCTTGTTGTTTTTTTACAGGATATTGGGCCTCCGATTGCTATGATCTCTTATAAATAACTTTTCAGTATGTAATGCTCACCCTGCCCTATACTGAACCACTAACCTGATAAACCCTAACCATTCACACGGACCCTCACCTCTGATCCAAACTAATCCATTAATCTCACCCTGTCACTCATCCCTGAACTACATCTTAGCTCCAGCCCCTTAATGCTAACTATAGCACAACCCTAAGATGGCATCAGCTCCAACCCTAAAGCACAGGTCTGTTGGGTCCATCAAGCAGTGTGGTAGAGAATGTATGGGTCCCTAGTGATGAATGGCACACAATGGTGTGTTGTTATGTTAGGGTCCAACAGGACATTACTTCCAATATGGCGGGAAGTGTTTGGATCCTAGCATAGCTTCTATTCCCCCAATGGCATTGCCCCTCTGCAAAAACTGGGGAAGTGGGAAACCAAGAAGGCAATCAGGTCAATGCAGGCAGAAGTATTAGGGTCCTGTTATCTTTTTCCCTACAATGTTAAAAACTTGTTATCCCCCCTATTGGATTGCATGGGGTGTGAGGATCCAGGAGGAGTCTGTGCAATATACCAGGAAGGTGGGAGTTCAGTCTCTGACTGTGGTTTATATTTTTAACTCATGAGGAAATATTGACTAGTTCAGCAAGAACAACGCTTGCCCTCAGCTACACAGCGAGGGATTAACTGTAGTGGCTGCACTGCACCCAGTTCCAGGATACCCTGGGCCCCTGCTGGCCCCACCTTGTCTTTCATAAAGTTTCCTTCCTCTAACTGGTGTTTTGTGGGTCTTGGGTTTGTTTTAAATCAAAGCACTAGGATTCACATGGCCAGTCGAGGGCTTTAGTTATAGCTTGTTCCTCTTTATTGGCTAAAACGGGATCATCACTCCTGAGCCAGCACCATACACAAGGCCTGTGCCCAGCCCCTCTCTCTACACCAGGGGTCATGCAGCAGCTGAGCCCCTCACAGCCGTTAATGGCTTTGTGTCTTCCCCACAGCCTGGTGAGATAGGGCAGTGTACTGGGACTCAGGAGACCTGGTTCAATCCCGGGGTCAGCCACAGACCCCTGTGCATCCTTGCACTCGTCACTTGTGCCTCAGATCCCCATCTGTTAAATGGGGACAGCCGCCTAGCTAATAGGCCACCAAGGAGTGAGGAACTAATGACATCCAAGTCTAGGTGCTTGTCCAGGGATCTCACAGTGGCCAGAGAACTTGATGTGCTCAGTCAGCATCTCTACAAAGGCCTGAGAGCAGCAAGCCAGAGACATTGAATCATTAACCACAGGAAGTCCTCTGGCTGGCCTGATGCCCTAATGATCGGGGCCTTCATGTAAGCACGACAAACTACAGGTGCTGATACAACGAACTTATCCCTTGATATCAGACCAGCCAGCTCGCAGAGCTGAGCCTGTGACCGTATAGAGCCTGTGCCTTGACATAAGCCAAGAAAGGTTCACACTGACAGGAGTGAGCTGGTCACCTGCACAGAAGCCAGCTTTGACATCAGCCCAGAGTGGTGAAATCGCTGAGCTAGTGACGTCCCCGGACAGCAGGCCAGCAAGCCAGAGGAAGGTGCTAAGTCAGTGACTTCACAGAGCCTGAGCCTTGAGCCAGTAAACTTGGAGAGGCTTGTACCTTGACAACAGCCCAGCAAGCCGGACGTGCGGAGCTGGATACTTCAGAGAAGCATGTCCCTTCCCTTCGCACAATTGTGCTGGATATCAGCCCAGCAACCGAGAGCTGCTCTCAGGGCCTGCCATTAGTGCTTAGCCTGGCTCAGCTGTGATTAAAATAAAATGGGAATGCTGGAGATCACAGGTCCTGTCCTCCACTAAAAGCAGAGGGAGAGTTTCTTCCCTTCTCCCTCGTTTGAGCTCAGCTCTCCCTGAACCTCCCTTTCTGCCTCTTCATGGGCTGCTTGGGGAACTGCAGTGGGAGCAACAGGCTGCATTGGTGCTTGGCAGAGGAGTTTTCTGGGACCCAGGCCTTCCCACCAGCACCCTCTCTTGCCACTCCATGGCAGGGTATGAGGGCATCTAGAGGGGAAGCAGAAAAGATGGTCTTGCTTTCAGGCCAGTGGCTGCAGAAGGCCAACCCATGGAGTTTTTACAGAACCCAGAATTGCCTTTTCTGAGGTTTCGCCCACCTCACATTCCCACTGGCTGTCTGGATTCTGGCTGCCCAAAATTTCAGGCCAGTGAAGCAGGTAGGGCTCTGTCCGGCTCTGGAAGAGACCACCAACAGCTCTGGCTCCCTCCACACTTCCCCTGACAAGGGAGGACACTGCTTATGTCTTGCTCTTGTTCCCAGCAAATCTTGCAATGTAGAGGCCTACATTTTCCATGTCCCTGACTCCCCTGGGGACTACGCTTCCCAGAAGTCCTTGTGGCGGAGAGGGGAGCCTTGCCCCACCTGCCTTCAAGGCCTAGGTTCCTGACCCTAGAATCTGAGTTTGAGCTGTGTCTCAGACCAAACCGTCACCCAAGGGTTGAGTCTTTTGTCCCATGGGTCTGTCTTTGCAGTACGACTTCTGGAACAAGGCAGAACAGCTTCAGAGACTTCCCTGCTCAGCTCTGAAGGGCCAGTATTCCCTGCTCTGTGCGTGCCATGCACACTTTTGCGAGGCTAACTATGGGCATGTTTGGGGACATGGTCTCTTTTCAGATACTGTTATTCCATTGGCCCTGTTCTCCTTCCTGTGTTGTGTCCTATCACACAATATGACAGAGGGTCACTTCGCCATGTGCTAGTGCCCATGATGACATACAGCCTCCCGCACTGGGAAAATCCCCCATTTATTCTGATCTTTAACCACTGCCCTCATATTTCACCCTCCATAGCTCTTCAGCCTAGCTGGTGCTTTCACTCTCCAAATATCTGCAGAGTGCTTTCATTTCCGTCACCCTCCATACACACCCCACTGAAGTCTTCACTTAGCCATACTACACATATTTTAATCTGTCCTCATCACTCAGTCCCTCTATCACACTGTGGCTATAGTTGCTTTCCTCTGAACTGCTTCCCACTTGTCAGCTCTTTCTGTTGGAGCCCAACATTAAATACCCTAGTCCAGGTGTAGCTGCACAGAGAGAAAAGGTGAGTAAATCCCCCTTCTATGATGTGATGCCTTTGCATATGCAACCCAAAAATGGCACTGCCCTTTTCTGAAACCATACTGTATTGCAAATGCATGTCTTTTAGGGCTGCAGTGTTGCCCACCTGAAGCATTCAAAAGCCATGAGCCAGGTTCCAGAAAACGCAAGATTGGCTTAAAAAACAGGAAATTTTAAAAAACATCTAGGTTCTGTTTATTTGCCTTCTGGTGTCATAGCCTTTAGGGGCTGTGTTTTGAGGCATTATGGTGCAACCAAGAGGGCTAGAAATGGACTTTTAAAAATGAAAGCTGGGATTCAAGTGTATTCCCATGACTCCAGGAGCTGGGGCTTAAAAAAGCCATAAAAAACCAGAAGACATGATAAAACTGCAAGAAATACCACACAGTGGGGCCTACACCACATGTCCAGCCTCCTGTGTGACACTCACCGTCTGTCATGCCTGCCCACAGGATTGCTTGCAGTTGATTCTCCCAGTCTCTGGGGCTGTTGAGACCTGCTCTGCAGGCAGGGGACTGGCTCTCTCTCCCTCTTCTGAGTGCTCCCACTGCCAGCCAGCCCCACATGTTCGGGGGAGAGACTCAGCTGGCAGTGCAGGGCAGCAGGGACCATCCATAGCACACTAGTAAAGGGTGCTGCCTGCAGTGATCACTTTGGACATTTGCTCCCCTCTGCAGATTGGCTGCTGCCTCCAACTGCTCCAGCTGCCCCACATTCTCCCCCTCCCTCCTGCTCCCCCTGCCCGGTCCCCTCCCTCCAGGGCCAGCCTTAGGGAAAATGGTGCCCTCGGTGAACTTGTATTTTGGTGCCTTTGACCCCCATGAGTGCTGTGCCTCCCCCATTGTCCCTGGCCCTTGTGGGTGCCTCCCATTGTCCTTGGCCCCCATGGGCTCTTCACCCCCCTTCACCCTTAATCCCTGCATCCCCTTCCTGCGATCACATGGGAAACTGACCTGGATGCACAGAGCGACTGGCTGCTCCCCCCTTGAATGCTGCTCCTCTGTGCATGGCTAGGGGGCTCTGAGAGGGAGCAAGGAACATCAGCACTCTCTGCATCCAGGTCACTTTCGCCACCTGGTCTGCGTAAGGGAAGGACAGCAGTTCCTGATGCTCACCTCACAGAACAGCCCAGGTGGGGAAAGTGACCTGGATATATAGAGTGCTTGATGTTGCTCCTCGCTCCCCGACTCACAGCCCCCTAGGGGGCTGCAGAGGAAGGTTGGGAGGAGGCGAGCAGTATCTGTGTGCCATTGCTCGCTGGCGCGCCCTCCCCCACATTCCTCTGCTGGGAGGAATCAGGGAGAAATCTAGGCATCCCCCCACGTAGCACTCCCCTGCCAGGTGTGAGCAGTTTCTGACTACACCAGCAGCACACACCTCTGTCCCCTTGACCATGGCACCTCTGGGTGATTGCCTGGGTGGCCCACCCCTAAGGCCGGGCCCACCTTCCTCCTTTGTCTCTGACCCTTCCCAACTGATTAACATACATGAAAAACAAACATCCCCTCCAAAAAACCCAGGCACAACAGGATGCTAGTTTGCTCTGCATGGGCTGTAACCTTCCCCACCCAAACTTATTGTCTGCCTCGGCTATTCAGGCTGTGAGCGTATGGGGGCAGAGATCACCTCTCATCTTGCATCTGTGCAGCACCTGGCACAAGGGGCCTGGATCTCAGGTGGCCTTTATGTGCTGTTAGTTCTAATACTATTATCTCCTGACACGCTGCTGCGCAGTTTCCCCAGAACCCTCCCCACTAATCCAGCATTAACCTCACCAGCACCTCTCCAGAGCTACCCTCAGAAACCTCCCCACCAGCTACCCCTCAGTCGGGCAGGGACAAGCACAGCACTAACCCCCTGACAGATGTAACCCACACACCTTCTGGGTATTCTGCTCTGTCCCCTCTAGTGGCACTGAGACCACTTAGAGACTAATGAGTCTGCTCTATAGCCTTAGCTAAGGGCCATGTGGCTTTTAGCTCATGCATTTAGCTCCAGAGGTCACTGGTTCGATCCCGCCTGCTGATGACTGGGGTCTGTCTGTGTTACACAGACACTTCCTAGCTACCCACAGCCACACCAGTGCCCACCTACCCCAGCTCTTACACACAGCTCCAGCCCCAGTCAGGTAACCCCCAGCAACCACTTGGCTACCTCCATCGGCCATCCAGAAACCCTGGTTCCCCCACTACGCATACAGCGCCCATCCAACATCTCACCCACCCAGCAGTCCTTGCCTCCCTCCAGCCCTAAGCAGCCCTTCTAGCTGCCTCCCTCACCTTCCCTGGAGATGGGGGAAATCGCACCCGGAACCCTAAGCTGTGTGAATGCGCTCTGCTGGCGGCCAGCACAGTGCCTGCCACCCCTAAGCTCCTGCACCAGGACCCATACTGTGCCGCAGAGGTTCTCTGGGGCTCCCCCTCCTGCATGGATGCTGTTGTGCCTCCCAAGTCTCTGCCAGAGGGATGGGTGAGAGCTCCCCTCTCCGTTCCCTTCCCCTGGAGCCCGCCCGTTGTCTCTGTCTGTGCAGGGGAGCCATGTGCCAAGCCTGAGGTTAGGGCCTCGGGCACAGCCTCTCGCACCCGCTCTTGCATTAACCCATATAGTCCCTCTCCTCAGCTGTGGCCTGCCTGGTGACTGTCACAGTGCTCAGTGCTAGGCTGGCTGGCACAGCTAGTGTGGGGACCAGCTGCCACTGTCCTGTGGGCAGCTGGGGAGGGGTCCCTGGCTGGACAGAGCATTGATGGGATTGGGGTGGGGTGGCAGCCCCAGCCCCTCAGCGCAGGGGAGGGATGGCAATGCCCTCGTGCCCAGGGCGCCCCCATCCCTTTGATACAGGGCTCTGGGGAGATGGCAGCCCAGCGGGGATGGGCTCACTGCCCTGGGCTCTGCCGAGCGCCCTCTGAACGCTGCCCCAACCTGCCAGCCCCGGTGCACGGCACCTGCCCGAGGTGAACGGGCAGCCACGGGGCGGAGGGGTTCAGACCCTTGGGGCGGGCGCGGGACCTCCAGCTTCCAGGCGCCGGTGCCAACCGCTAGCCCGGTCTGCTCCTCCTCTGTCCTTGCTTCGGCCGAGCAGAGACACAATAGCCAGGCTCCTCCTCCCGCCCCCTGCCCTGCAGCCGAGCACAGCCAGCCGCCAGCCCGGCGCGCTCTGCCGACACTCGCCAGGGAAGCGCACCCGGCTGCGCAAGCGGAGCCCTGCGCCCTCCCCGGGGGGCATGCACGGCGCGCCCCGGCAGCGGCCCTTGCCGCGCACCTAGCCTGAGGGAGCGCTCGGAGCCGAGATCTCCGCTGAGGCCGCCCTGCCCGCTGCCTCCATGGCTCAGCCCCTGGTGCTGCTGTGCTGCTGCGCTGCGCTCGTGGCTGCGGGCAGGGGCGCCCCCCCGACTGCGACCCCCGCCCGGCCCGGCTCGGCCCGCACCACGCAGCCGGAGGGGGTCCCAGAGGAGGAGCCCCTGCAAAACGAGGCGGACAACCAAGAGAACATCTTATCTCAGGTAACCTTTCTCCCCCAGTGTGCAGAGCCGAGCTGCCCTGGCACCAACCGGGCTTGGGGATCCCTCGCCAGGGAGCTGCGTGCGGGCGTGTCACTCTCCCGGCTCTGCACAAAGGCGCTGGGACTTGGCCCTCTGGTGCCAAGTTTCCCTAAAGGACGCTGGGGCTTTAACCCTTCCAGCCCCGCTTGCTCTAAGGTGTGGCTCCCGGTCAGGCGTGAGGCGGCAAGGCAGCGAGTGGCTAAGGGAGAGCCAAATTCCTGTGGCTTTACGAATCCGAACTGTCTTGCTCTCCCGTTTTGGGAACTGGATTAGTTATTGGAGCTGAGAGCAGGAGAGGTTTATTATTCTGATTATTGCTGCATATAATTAATTGCCAATCTGCATAGTGAATTTATTAGAGCATAAGCTTTCGTGGGCTACAATCCACTTCTTCGTGGGTTGTAGCCCACGAAAGCTTATGCTCTAATAAATTTGTTAGTCTCTAAGGTGCCACAAGTACTCCTGTTCTTTTTGCGGATACAGACTAACACGGCTGCTACTCTGAAACCTGTCAATCTGCATAGTTAATTCCATTCATCCTTTTGTTTATTTGCAACTGCAGCAGAATAATTGTGCCCTGGATACAGATGAACTGCTGTATAGGGAACTGGAGAATCAATTCACAGCTTCTCTGTATCATAAAGAAATGATTGAAAATCAAGAGTATTCCATGTATGCGGTGTTGTAGCCTGTTGGACCTAGGATATTAGACAGAGAAGGTGGGTGAGGTCATATCTTGTATTCTGTTGGTGAGAGAGGCAAACTTTCCAGCTTACACAGAGGTCTTCTTCAGACCAGACCTCCTGGCTGCTCCTGTGTCTGCGTGTTTTATTCGCAAATCAGACAGGAGGAAGAGTTCACTGTAAGCTTCAAAGCTTGTCTCTCTCACCAACAGAAGTTGGTCCAATCAAAGATATTCCCTCCCCCACCTTGTCTCAAGAATAGTGCATCTGGAGTAAAGCAGCAAAGTTCAGGGTGTGTTCTCTGTTAGATTTGGCAGATGTACTGTGCAGTATTATCTATCCTTGGAAATGGCTAATACAGAAGAATATTGAAAACATACTGTCAAGTTATTTTTATATTTCAATTTCATGACTGATTTCTGTGAATGTCTATAAAGGAAACCCGTGGAATTGTAGGAGACTATTAGAAATTATATATTACCAGGAAGTATATGGGTTACTTTTATGCATTATTCCAGATCACGCATTGACTCCCTTAACTCCTAAAACCCACCCACGTAGAGCACCTTGTATGTAGTTGCAAAGAATTCAGTGGATTAACTCTGATAGAATCAGTGTATTTAATATAAATTGTGGTGGCTCTGTCCCTTTGTTTAAATTTTAATTTTGCCAAACCCTTTGTAGATAAGGACTGTTTGGACTTGAGCAGTTTCTTTTCCAATGGTGAAAGGAAATACCCCATCAGAAATCCCTCTTTCCCAAATATCTAAGTAGCAAAAAACCAAGCACTCTCGAAGAAATGTTAGTCAGCAATTTGTGTAAGCAGCAGTGACCTATTTCTGCAAGGTTCAGAGTATCTGAGCCTTTCTCAAAAACTTTACAAAGCAAACCAAAAGTAAAATCTTATGTTAGGAGCAAACTGATGCATTGTGATTTTTTTGTGATTAGTTGCTAGGTGACTATGACAAGGTGAAAGCAGTGTCTGAAGGCTCCAACTGTCAGTGTAAGTGTCTGGTCAGACCTCTGGGCCGAGGCGCCTGCCAAAGGATTAATGAAGGCGCTTCCAAAGCAGAGGATTTTTACACCGTAGAAACCATCACTTCAGGACCTGATTGCAAGTGTGCCTGCGTGGCTCCACCTTCTGCTCTGAACCCTTGTGAGGGGGACTTCAGGTTGAAGAAGTTGCGGGAAGCAGAGAGCAGTGACTTAAAGGTATCAGTATAGTTCCTTTTCAATGGGAGTGCAAGTTTGCAAAAGACGTTGTGCAGCTGAAACAGGTTTGGCTTGCCCTTTGTAGGTTCAGCCCCGGAAGAAGATCCGTTATAAGGTGTACAAACCTAGATTGATTACCTCAGCTGGCAAAGCTGCTGCTAACACTTTGGTGCCAAGTTTTGGCTGTGATAATGTGCAGGAAATGAGGCATCTACACTAGGGAAATTGTTGCCACCAGCTAGCAAGTGTTAAAATATCCACAGACGAAAGAAAGGCAATATTTTCCTGAACACTATGTACAGCATATCTCCTATCCACAAAGCAGTGATTTGCACTTATTCAGTGTAGAACAGGGGTTCTCAAACTGGGGGTCAGGACCCCTCAGGGGGTCGCGACATTATTACATGGGGGGTCGCGAGCTGTCAGCCTCCACCCCAAACCCTGCTTTGCCTCGAGCATTTATAATGGTGTTAAATATATTAAAAAGTGTTTTTAATTTATAAGGGGGGTCGCACTCAGAGGCTTGCTGTGTGAAAGGAGTCACCAGTACAGAAGTTTGAGAACCACTGGTGTAGAACTACTGCTGACATCAGTGGAAGTCGCACATGCAGACATGAGCAGTGGGTATCTTAGGCCAGGGGAGGCTAAGCCTCCCCAAACAGCCAGGTGTGGCCCCACCCATGCTCTGCCCTGAGACCCCGTTCCCGCACTTCCCCCATGGCCCCACCCACACTGCTCCTCTTCCCCGCCCTTGCTCAGCCTCACACTGCTCCTCTTCCCCACCCTTGCTCAGCCTCTCCCCCAAAGCTGGCTGGGGCTAGGGTGGGCGGGCTGGCGGGCTAGGGGTTGGGTGGGCTGGCGGGCTGTCCGACTGGCCGGTGCATGGGCCAGCCGGCGGTGGCTTGGGGCTCAGGGTGGTTGGGGCTCAGGGCTCTGCCGGGGGAGGAGGGGGCAGAAGGGATGGGGTAGGGGAGGGTCCTTGGGCAGAAGGGGCAGAGCTGGGGGCTACTCTCCCTGAACAGGGGGCTCACGCGCCGCCCATGCATGCAGAAGAGTACAGAATATGCAACAGATCTGAAATCTGCAATGTTGAAAAGATATTAACAAGTGGATTGGAGAGGAGAATGTTGCCCTGAAAAGCACAGAGTATCCACAGCAGATGTTGCCTATTCCAGTCTGAAATAAAATCCAGTTAAAAAGAACCGGTTATAAACTTTGCCAACTCATAATAACATCAGTAGTATCATTTAAAACTCTCTTTTTCTGATCTTATTGCACTTTAATTATCTAATACTTTTTTACAAATGTTATCTCTTGGCTGCTCTTGTATCTGCATGTTTTATACACAAATCTAGCTTAAATGAGCCATAAAGGAGTGATTTAAATGAACACACCACAGTGGATTTACTCCTAAAGTTGACACTCAATCCTTAAGTCAGGTTGTTTTCTCTGTTTGCTATAGCTCTTGCAATGTGAAATTCTCATTTGCTGCTCTGTGGATTCAGAGAACACAGAATGAGCTGAGCCAAGGATGGCGTGCATATTTGTCACTTGTCATAAAATGCTGAATGGGGTTACTTCACTTTGTTAAACTGCTAGTCCATTTCACTCGATTGGAGGCTAGTGTGACCCTGGCAGATCAGTCTGTAAGGCATTTTGGGTTCCTTTGGGACGAAGGTTACTACAATGTAAATATAAGATTGATATTGCAGTGAACAATCTTGCCGACCGGTAGGGGACAGGCTAGGTGACTTAACAGATCAATAGGTCTTTCCCATTTCAAATTTTTGTGGTTCTACAGTAACATATTAACCCTTTCCTTTCCAAATGACATAGTGAACAGTTATGAACAAGTTTGGGGACTTAACAGTTGGAAGTGACAGAGGAGGAGAATGACCTGGGGGTATTGGTTACTCACAGGTTGACTATGAACTGCCAATGTGATGCGGCCATGAAAAAGGCTAATGCCGTCCTCCTAGGATGTATCAAGAGAGAGATTTCCAGTTGAGATTGGGAAGTGTTCTTACCATTGAACAAGGCATTGGTGAGACCTCATCTGGTATACTGGGTGCAATTCTGGTTTCATATGTTTAAGAAAGATGAAATCAGACTGGGACAGGTGCAGAGAAGGGCTACTAGGATGATTTGAGAAATTGAAAACCTACCTTATGAGAGGAGACTCAAAGAGCTTGGCTTGATTAGCCTAACCAAACGAAGGCTGAGGGGAGCTATGATTGCTCTCTATATATACATCAGAGGGATAAATACCAGGGAGGGAGAGGAGTTATTTAAGTTAAGTCCAATGTTGACACAAGAACAAATGGATATAAACTGGCCATCAAGAAGTTTAGGCTTGAAATAACATGAAGGTTTCTACCCATCAGAGGAATGTGGTTCTGGAACAGTCTCCCAGTGGCGGCAAAAAATCTAACTGGCTTCAAGACTGAGTTTGTGAAGTGTCTGGAGGGGATGGTAATGATGAGACTGCCTACAATGGCATGTAGCTGACCTGTGACTGCTAGTAGCAAATATCTCCAATGGCTGGAGATGGGGCATTGAGTTACTACAGAGAATTCTTTCCCGGGTGTCTGCCTGGTGGGTTTTGCCCACGTGCTCAGGTTCTAACTAATCACCATATTTGGGGTCAGGAAGGAATTTTCCCTTGGGTCAGATTGGCAGAGACCCTGGGGGTTTTCACCTTCCTCTGCAGCGTGGGGCACGGGTCATTTGCAGGTTTAAACTAGAGTAAATGGTGGATTCTCTGTAACTTGAAGCCTTTAAACCAGGGTGGATTTGATTTAAAACAACAACGTTATGTATTCTGGATATTTTTCTTCAACAGCAAACATATAATATTTTAACAAAACAAGCATATGAATTTTTGAATTTAGTTAAACATTCAAGTTTTTTAAAATCAGGTTTGCTTTTGTTAAAATTATTTTTACCTAAAATAGTTAAATGAAATATTAAAAAAAAAATTAAATCAACTATGTCAGCCAGGTCAACATGAGAAACTTAAAATATTGGATTCTGCAGCTAACTTAGTCGACTTCACCTTCATTTTCCTGTTTGTTCTTAATCTGGAAAAGAAAAACAAGATTTCCTGCTTTTTCAGGTCCCAAATGATTTCTCAGTTTGGAATGAATTAGTCCAAAGGAAGAAAATATTCTTTCTACACCAGCAGAAGAAGCTACTGCTGTTAAAAGTGAGATCATCATTTCAACAGTCTCTGAATCCAAGTGCTTAAGTGACTTCCACCAGTTCACTGGTGTGACTTTATTTAAAACATCATCAGCAAACATATATTTCACGAACGGTTCATCCTTAGCTCTGAAGTTTATTATAGTTGGCATTATGGAGGGATGATTGCTGAAGGTCCATGTCATAGCCAACTCCTCTTCTTCAGCAGTTAAGGTTTGACCCTGGTACCGAGTATTGAGAATATTTGTAAGAAAATGAGCTGGAGATAGTGCTTGTCCCATTCGGTTTTTTAATGCTTGTAATTTAACTCTGTCATTGCATATTTCTCTTTTTAAGATCTCACTCAGTTCCTTCCAAATTTCAACAACGTCAGCAATAAAACAGCTATTTCCCTGCATTTTGTTCAAGGCTACAGAAATAGGCTTCAGGATACTCAGCATGTGTTCAACATTTCTCTTAAGCCCAATGTTGAGAACTTTGGCTGTGACAGTGCCATTTATTTTTTCATTATTTTGTTCACAAACTGTTATCAGATTAGGCCAGTTCTTGATATAGTGCTCAAAACAGTCCACTACTGAGTTCCATCGCACGTCTTGTGGGAGAGTTGGCTTGGTTCCTCCCACTTTTTTCAGAGCAGCTGCTGCAAAGTGGTTGTTACAGAAGTATTTTGCAATTTCAACAACATTAGCCTTTATTTCTGGAACACTGAAGTCTTTGGCCAGGAGGTGCATCAAATGAACACTGCAACCGTATGTTATTAGCTTGGGACTCTCTTCTAAATTTCTTCTCATCTTGGATACATTTGCAGCATTGTCTGTGACTAACCTGCGTACTAGACATTTGAATTTTTTTTCACAGTTTGTTATAGCTTTTACTGCTGCTACTTGTAAGCATTCTGCTGTGTGTACATTTCCTGATGTATTAATTGTTTCTGTAAGGAAGACATTCCCTTCTTCTGTTGTCACACAAGCACATACAACAGGATCATTGTGGACATTGCTCGACCCATCAAGACTCAAGTTAACAATTTCACCCTCTAGACCTTTTGCACACTGCTCAATTTCTCTTTCATACACTTTATCCAGCAATTTGCCTGCGACATCTGCTCTGTTGGGTGGACTGTATCCTGGTCTTAATGACTGAACCATGTTAATGAAGTGTGGGTTCAACTTCTCAATCATACGGAAAGGAGAGTTTGTTGCATAAACAAACCGGGCAACTTTTTCATCAATTACCTCTTTTTGTAATCTGCTGGTTCTTATCACAAATTTATCTATGGTTGTTTCTGGATGATGGAGATTTTTTCCCCTTTTTGCTACAGGTGATATACTGTGGCTATGTGACATACATGATGTGACTGAAACACTATCATTGGCAGATAACTCTGAAACTATAGAAAATGATGGTGATCTTGAAGGTGGATAGTCTTCAGAATCCTGTATGTTGAGGATGGATTCTCCTAAACAAAATAAGTCAATGCTGTTATTTAATTATTATTACCATACTGCTCATTTAGTATTATTAATTGCATTCACTGACACTCAGTACTACTCCTCTACCCCGATATAACGCTGTCCTCGGGAGCCAAAAAAACTTACCGTGTTATAGGTGAAACCACGTTATATCGAACTTTAGGGTTACCATATTCAAACATTTAAAAAAGAGGACACTCCACGGGGCCCCGGTCCCGCCCCCGACCCTGCCCCAACTCCGCCCCTTCCCCGCCCCCTTCCCCGCCCCAACCCCACCCCTTCTCCGCCCCCATTCCATCCCCTTCCCCAAAGTCCCTGCCCCAACTCTGCCCCCTCCTCTGAGCACCCCGCATTCCCCCTCCTCCCTCCCGCTCTGATCTTGGTTGGGGGTTGCTAAGTGCTTCCCTGCTCCCCACTCGCCCCGCAGCCCCTGCAGCCTCTATGCCCTTGCCTGCCCTGCTCCTCCTCACCCTGCAGCCTCTGCACTCCCCCGCCCCTGCAGCCTCTGTGCCCCCTGCTCCCCACTCGCCCTGCAGCCTCTGCGCCCCCTGCCTGCCCTGCCCCTACAGCCTCTGCGCCCCCTGCCTGCCCTGCCCCTGCAGCCTCTGTGTCCCCTGCTCCCCACTCGCCCTGCAGCCTCTGCGCCCCCTGCCTGCCCCGCTCCTGCTGCCTCTGTGCCCCCCCGCCCCTGCAGCCTCTGTGCCCACTGCTCCCCACTCGCCCTGCAGCCTCTGCGCCCCCTGCCTGCCCTGCCCCTGCAGCCTCTACACCCCCCTGCTCCTGCAGCCTCTGTGCCCCCTGCTCCCCACTCGCCCTGCAGCCTCTGCGCCCCCCCGCCCCTGCAGCCTCTGTGCCCCCTGCTCCCCACACACCACCCCCCCGCCGCCTGCCCTGCTCCCCCCGCTCACCCGGCAGAGGGAGAAATGCGGGCTCCACGTGGACTCAAACACTTCCGAGCTGCTCTGTGGGGGAGGAGGGAGCGGGGGAGGGGGAGGGACTCTGGCTGCTAGAGGCCCTAGTGGCTGCGAGCGGCTTTCAATCAGGCCAGGCGTCCAATCAGCCGCGCCGCACTCCGCAGGAGAGGAAATCCCGGACATTTCTACTTCATTAGAAATCCCCCCCGGACGGCCATTTAAGGCTGAAAAAGCCGGACATGTCCGGGGAAACCCGGATGGATGGTAACCCTATCGAACTTGCTTTGATCTGCCGGAGTGCGCAGCCCCGCCCCCTCGGAGCACTACTTTACCGCATTATATCCAAATTCGTGTTATATCGGGTCGCATTATATCGGGGTAGAGGTGTATTTTAAAGGTGAAATTGTAAAAGGAAGATCTGTCTACTTCAGCTATTTATTTTTTATCACAACTGCATCTAAAATGATAGTACCATAGAGTAACAACTATATTTTTTGCTCAAACATGAGAATTCAAGAATAGTCCAGAAGGAAGACAGGCAGTCCTTAAGAAAGAAGTATGAAATAAAAAAGTTTACCAACCTGAAGATCCTGCATGTTCAGACATGTTCCTTTCATCATCTTCAACGCAGCTTCCTCCTGAGAAGGAACACTTCTCTTGATGTTGTTTCATTCGGGCAACCAGGCCTTGCATTTCTTTGTTGCACTGTTTGCATTTTGCATGCATGCCTGTCTTACCCACAGGTAGAGGAACTTCATTAAAATATTCCCAAACTGGGTCTCTTTTACGGCCTGTTGCCATTATAAGTTTTCCCTTCTAATGAGAGAATGGTATGGTAGATCTCAAATCAATGAAGGCTACACTCAGAAAGACCTCAAGACTTCTGGAATATGCTGCTCAAACAGTTTCACTTTTGTTTCAACTGCCTGTCCCTCCCTTCTCACATTTATCTCCAGATTTCTTCTCCTTGTCCAGATCTATTCCACCCCCAACAATCTTCTATTCATTGAACTTTGTGAAACTTTGCACTTTTAGAGAGAGGTAAGTGATTGACTCTGTGTACACAAATTTGCAGATGGACAATAGAGTTGAGGTCCATTATTTCTCACCTCTATATATTATTTATTTAAAAAGATTTTTGCTGTTAACAAGCATGTTATCTCTGGAGACACAAATCCACAGTTTGAGAACTGCAAAACTAAGCATCTCTGATGGTATCTTCTAGACCAGAGGTGGGAAAACTACGGCAGCCTGTGGGACCCTCTTGCCTGGCCCCTGAGCTCCTGGCCCGGGAGGCTAGTCCCCGGCCCCTCCCCTGCTGTTCCCCTTCCCCTGCAGGCTCAGCGCACCGCGCTGCTGGCACAATGCTCTCGGTGGCTGGGCAGCACAGCTGCAGAGCCGCAGCCTGACCCGGTGCTCTGTGCTGCACGGTGGCAAGGCTGGCTCCAGCCACAGCTGCGCCGCCAGCCACTGGTGCTCCAGGCAGCACGGTAAGGGGGCAAGAAGCAGGGGGGGCTGGATAGAGGGCAGGGGAGTTTGGGGTGGTGGTCGGGGGCGGGAGTGTGGATAGGGGTCGGGGCGGTCAGAGGGTGGGGAACGGTGGGGTTGAATGGGTGCAGGTGTCCCGGATGGCAGTCAGGAAGCAGGGGGGGGGTTGGATGGGGCAGTCAGGGGCAGGGGTTCCGGGGGTGGTCAGGGAGAAGGGGTGGGTGGATGGGGCAGAGGTCCCGGGGGGAGGGGGGCACTCAGGAATGACAGGAGGGGTTGGATGGGGGCAGCAGGGGGCAGTCAGCGGTGAGGGTTCCGGGGCCGGTCAGGGGACAGGGAGCGGGGTGTGTGTGTGTGTGGATGGGGCAGTGGTCCTGGGGGGACTATCAGGGAACCGGGGGGGTTGGATGGGGCAGGAGTCCAGAGTGGGGGCCGTCAGGGGGCAAGAAGCAGGAGGGAGATTCCGAAACCCGATGCGGTCCTCAGGCCAAAAAGTTTGCCCGCCCCTGTTCTAGACTGAGCACTGAGTCCCGTTGGGTAGATAGAAAGATTAACCTAAATAATCTATACAGAAGCCCCTGGAACCCCCTTAAGATTGGGTCCCTAATCCATGAACTATTGGAACTCATTTACAAAACTTTTCTTAAACATTACATGAATATATTGTCTCATACTATAGAATTAGAATTTATAATCCCTGTTACATTATAGCTCAAAGATATCTCATCATGGATCTTAATTAAAACTATCTAAAGATAGTTTTTTTTCCTCAAAAAGCATTTTATCAAAAAAAATCAGATTTAAATAAAAAAAATCCGATTTTTTTGATTTAAAAAAAGTGTCATTGATTTTTATTCCTCGATTTGAGGACTTCAGTAACTCAGCCAGAGGTTAGGGGTCTATTACAGGAGGGAAAGGGGGGGTTCTGTGGCCTGCGTTGTGCAGGAGGTCAGACTAGATGATCACGTTTGTCCCTTCTGCCTTAAAGTCTATGAATCTGTGAGACTTTGCAGCCAATGTCCAATGTCAGTGGACCTACAACTTTGCTTACATAGGCCACGGGGACCCCTCTCCAAGGAGCTGTTACTGTGGATGGTGTCAGTGCATAGTTAACAGTACCCAGTGCATGGATAAGCTATATGTTATCCAGCTTTTTGCACAGTACTATGTTTGGTTTTGCACGGTGACTCAGTTCACTGTAATGGCTCCATTACCGTGTTTGCAGTCACAGCTCAGACAAAGTGAGAAGTATGAAATCATTATGATGATAAAAGGCAAACTCACTCTGGGTCTCTTTGTTTATTGTGAATTAGTTTGAGACTCAAGTGACAGACCCAGACATTGAAGTTCTCTTTATCCACAGACATGTTTAACAGCAGTGTGAGCTTCCCGCACAGCATCCACATACAGCAGCCTGTCCCAAGCCCAGCAACGAGGGCCTGCCTCTAGGAGGAGTTCATTCTCCATGGCTAGTTCAGTCCTTGGCCTCTGCTGAGACTCCCCCCAAGGAGGTATTTACAGCCAGTTGTGGCGTGGATACTTGTCATCTAGGAATGGGCTGAGCCCCGCCAGCTCAGTTCAGAAAGATCCATCAACAGGGTTAGCCAAACATTTTTTTTTTGCTGAAGAAATCAAGCTGCAGAAGCTGTGAGAACAGGCTCTCTCTCACAATGGGCAATGCTTCCTGGTGCCAGACAGGCCAGCAATATATAGCCACAGTGCGGAAGCCATGCACGGTAAAGCCTGGCAGGGGGAAGACCTGCACTTCCGATTTTTAAACTTTCGCCATGGGAAATGAATAATTGAGTCATAGATTTTAAGTCCAGAAGGAATCACCTAGGCTGACCTCCTGTATATCACAGACCATTACATTTTACCCAGTTACCCTGATACTGAGTCCAATAATTTATATCTTCCAGAAAAGTTGAATTGGCGAATCCCCCACTTCCCTGGAGAGTTTGTTCTAATGGCTAATTTCCCTCCCTGTTAGAAACGTGGGCCTTATTCTCATTGGGATTGGTCTGACTTCAGCTTCCAGCCGTTGGTTCTTGTTCTGCCTTTCTCTGCTAGATTAAAGAGACCTTTAGTATCCAGTATTTTCTCCCTGGGAAGGTATTGGTACACCATAATCAAGTCACTTCTTGATTTTTTTATTAAGCTGAAAAGATGGAGCTCTTTAAGTCTTTCATTATCGGGCATTTTCTCCAGCCCTCGAATAATTTTAGTGGTTCTTTTTTGCACCTTTTCCAATTTTTCAACATCCTTTTTAAGATTTGGACACCAGAACTGGATGCATAATCCAGTATTGGTCTCACCAAAGCCGTATGCAGAGGTAAAATCACCTCCCTACTGCTACTCTCCTGTTTATACATCCAAGCATCACATTAGCCGTTTTTGCCACAGAGCCACTCATTTTTAGTTCCTCATCCACTATGACTCCTAAATCTTCCCAGAGTCACTGCTTGCCAGGATACAGGCCCTCCTCTTGTAGTTATGGCCTGCATTCTTTGCTTTCAGATGTATGGTCGTGCATGACTGGATGGCTTGGAGGACTTTTAATGGACTCTACAACTTTTCTTTGCTAGGTCAGTGGTGCGTATCCAGCCTCTATCAACAATGTGACTATCTGATGGCTGTTTGGTGGCTTATGTAAACTCTGTTGATGGTCTCAGTCCAGTTCCTAGTGGAGAGTAAATGCATATCCACAAAGCAGACTGTGTTACAAAAAGCTGCCATGTCATTTAGCAGAAAGTCTCCCCTGCTGGCAGGTTTAGCAGAGTAGCCACAGGGCCTGGACAGGAAGGACATTGGGTGCCGCTCAGCTGGACCTGAGAGAAGCTTGCAGAGTGCTGCCTGTATTAAATGCTGTGTTCAAGGGTGTCTGCTGAGCACTTGACTCCCAAAGTACAGGGGCGTGGGGAGAAAACTTTTTTCAGAACCTAAGATGATAAAATTTTGCATTTCTGTAGCAACGGAAAAATACTATAAACCTACTGCTCTCATCACCTCACAGTGACATAGTGAGTCTCCACACAATAAGATTTGAAATCACGTTTCCCAGGGGAGGAAATTGAGGCACAGCCGAGTGATTCGCCCAAGGTCATGGAAGGAATCGTTGTCGGAGCTTTAACCAGAAGACCTTCCTCCCAGGAATTGATGTTTTCATGACTTTTTCCCATTTCAAAGGGAGCAGTTTTGCAGAGGGATGTAAACATCCCCTGGCCAGGATGAGAACAAAACTGTTAGAATCTTGTATTACAGACCCCCAGACCATGCAAAACTCATCTTACTTGGCGTTTTTGTTATAAACTCAAAACTCAGCCTAAATTATGCCAAAAAATTGCTGAAGTGCATGAATCTTTTGAGGGACTCTGGCCAGTGTATGATTCCTACATGAAATGGGTGAAACACAGCAGTTGTTGCTGAGTTTTACTGTGGGTTTTTAGGACCATTTCAATTCAAAACTCAAAGCAAAGTCTGAGTGTGGATCAGTGGGAATTGGAATCAAAGAGGAAGTTCCTATAAACCATTGTGGCTTCTGCACTCTCCAACTGCACCTAGACTGTAGCTGTGGTTCCAGGTGTATATTTATTATGTGGATACTTGTCCATTAAGACATGTATTGAAAATACCAGTTCATTTCACCCTGAGCCAATGCTGAGGGGGACACATCTATCCGTGGCTCGAGGGAGGAGGCGTGTGAGAGACGTCAGGGCATGGGGCTGGAGGGAGTAGGCGTTTTTGTGATGTCGGGGCACGGGGCTGGAGGGAGCAGGTGCGTGAGAGACGTTGGGACACAGGGCTGGAGGGAGAAGGGGCGTGAGACACGTCGGGACGCGGAGCTGGAGGGAAGAGATGCATGAGAAACATCGGGGCACGGGGCCAGAGGGAGCAGGTGTGTGAGAGATGTTGGGGCATGGGGCTGGAGGGAGCAGGCACGTGAGAGACATCGAGTCTCGGGGCCGGAGGGATCCGATAGAACGTGGAGCCGGAGGGAGTAGGCATGTGAGACATGGGAGGCAGTGCCAGAGGGAGGGGGCATGTGAGAGACGTCGGGGCGTGCAGCTGAAGGGATCACGCGCCTGAGAGATGTCGGGACACAGGGCCGGAGGGATCAGGCGTGTGAAAGTCGTGGGGGCGCAGGACTGAAGGGAGCAGGCACGTGAGAGACATCAGGGCATGGGACTGGAGGGAACAGGCGTGTGAGAGACATTGGAGCACAGAGCTAGAAGCAGCAGGCGTGTGAGAGAGGTCAGGGCGCAGGGCTGGGGGGAGCAGCCGTGTGTGAGAGACTGGGCACGGGGCTGGAGGGAACAGATGCGTGAGAGACGTCAGGGCACGGGGCCAGAGGGAGCAGACGTGTGTGAGAGACGTTGGGGCCGAGGGCCCGAGGGAGCAGGCCACTGTGAGAGATGTCAGGACACAGGGCTGGAGGGATCAGGCATGTGAGAGACATCGGGACGTGGAGCTGGAGGGAGCAGGTGTGTGAGAGATGTCATGTCTGAGGGCCCAAAGGAGCACGC
>NW_020664561.1:812353-871100 GCF_002925995.2 Terrapene triunguis | reverse complement strand
GGAGGGAGCAGGTGTGTGAGAGACATTGGGGTGCAGGGACAGAGGGAACAGGCACGTGAGAGACATCAGGGCTAGGGGCCGGAGGGAGCAGGCACTTGAGAGATGTCAGGGCGTGGAGTTGGAGGGAGCAGGCGCGTGAGAGACGTTAGGGCTAGGGGCCAGAGGGAGCAGGTATGTGAGAGACATTGGGGTGAGGGGCCGGAGGGAGCAGGCATGTGAGAGACGTTGGGGCACGGAGCTTGAGGGAGCAGGCGTGTGAGAGACGTCGGGGTGTGGAACTGGAAGGAGCAGGCATGTGAGAGAGGTCAGGGTGCGGGGCTGGGGGGAGCAGGCACGCGTGAGAGATGTCGGGGCACGGGGCCGGAGGGAGCTGACGTGTTTGAGAGATGTTGGGGCACAGGGCCGGAGGGGGCCAGCGCATGAGAGACGTTGGGGCTGAGGGCCCAAAGGAGCACGCACCTGTGAGAGACGTCTGGACACAGGGCTGGAGGGATCAGGCCTGTGAGAGACATCGGGGCATACAGCCGGATGGAGAAGGCGCGTGAGAGACATCAGGGCATGGGGCCGGAGGGAGCAGAGGTGTGTGAGAGACGTTGGGGCCGAGGGCCTGAGGGAGCAGGCCCCTGTGAGAGACGTATGGAGGCAGGGCTGGAGGGATCAGGTAAGAGACTTCGGAACCCAGAGCTGGAGGGAGCCAGTGTGTGAGAGCTGTTGGGATGCGGAGCTGGAGGGAGGAGGCATGTGAGAGAGGTCGGGGCATGGGGCCAGAGGGAGAAGGCGCGTGAGAGACATCGGGGGCACAGGGCTGGAGGGAGGAAGCATGTGAGAGAGGTCGGGGCATGGAGCTTGAGGGAGCAGGCGTGTGAGAGACGTCGGGGTGCGGAACTGGAAGGAACAGGCATGTGAGAGAGGTCAGGGTGCGGGGCCGGGGGGAGCAGGCATGTGAGAGACATCAGGATGCGGAGCTGGAGAGAGAAAATGTGTTAGAGAGGTTGGGAGGAGGAGCTGGAGGGAGGAGGCACGTGAGAGACTTCGAGACTCAGGGCTGGAGGGAGCAGGCACATGAGAGACATCAAGGCGCAGGGCCAGAGGGAGAAGGCGCATTAGAGACATCGAGGCGCAGGGCCAGAGGGAGCAGGCACTTGAGAGACGTTGGGTCGCGGAGCTGGAAGGAGCAGGCACGTGAGACACATCAGGGCGCAGGGCTGGAGGAAACAGGCATCTGAGAGACGTCAGGATGCGGAGTTACAGTAAGTAGGCGCGTGAGAGACGTCAGAGTGCGTGGCCAGAGGGAGCAGGCGTGAGAGAGTCATTGGGCACAGGGCTGTAGGAAGCAGGGATGTGAGAGACTTCGGGGGTCTGGGCTGGAGGGAGCAGGTGTGTGAGAGACTTCGGGGAACAGAACTGGAGGGATCAGGTGTGTTAGAGATATCAGGGCACGGAGCTTTAGGAAGTAAGCACGTGAGAGACAAGCCCAGATCCGGAGCAGCAGGTTCGTGAGAGACGTCAGGACTCGGGGCCAAAGGGAGCAGGCGCATGTGAGATGTCGCGGCGCGTGGCTGGAGGGAGCAGGTGTGTGAAAGACGTTGGGGCGCAGGGCTGGAGGTAGCAGGAGCGTGAGAGATGTCATGGCACAGATTTGGAGGGAGCAGCTGCATGAGAGAAGTCGGGTCGCAGAGCTGGAGGGAGCAGGCATGTGAGAGACATCGGAGCGTGGGGCTGGAGGGAGCAGGCGCGTAACAAATGTCGGGACACGGGGCCAGAGGGAGCAGGTGTGGGAGAGATGTCAGGATGCAGGGCCAGAGGTATCAGGTGTGTGAGACAGACGTCGGGGCGCGGGGCGGAGGAAGCAGGTGTGTGAGAGACATTGGGACGCGGGGCTGGAGGAATGAGGGCACATGAGAAATGTCAGTACACAGAGCATGAGGGAGCAGGCCTGTGCGAGATTTTGGGGTGCGGGCTGGAGGGAGGAGGCCTGTGAGAGACATCGAGGTTCAGAGCTGGAGGGAGCAGGTGCATGAGAAATGTCAGGGCATGGGGCCGGAGGGAGCAGGCGTGAGAGAGACATTGGGCACAGGGCTGGAGGAAGCAGATGTAACGATGCTGCCTCTGGCAGGACACAACTGAGAGTATCAATTCAGGACAAATTGCTTAGAACAGGGCAGTTGCAGCCCAAGGCTGGGTTTCCTTTACTATTAAGGGACACTAAACCAGCCAAACAGAGAGGAATTCCGTCTCACCCCACTGGCTAACCATCAGTCATACTAGCAATTCCCTCAGACACTCCAGTTTCCCAGTATCACCACCAGCGCCACTCCTTATGGGGATGAATGGTTATGAAAACCAATACCCCGGTAAAAAGAAAAAAGGTTCTTCTGATCCCAAAGGAGAGGACCAAGCCCCAGACCCAGGTCAATATACAAGTTAGATCTTACCCACAAATCACGCTGTTGCCAAACCTTTAGAATCTAAAATCTAAAGGTTTATTCATAAAAAGAAAGAAATATAGATGAGAGTTCAAATTGGTTAAATGGAATCAATTACATACGGTAATGGCAAAGTTCTTGGTTCAGGCTTGTAGCAGTGATGGAATAAACTGGAGGTTCAAATCAAGTCTCGAGTACAGCCACAGCTGGGATCGATCATTCAGTCCTTTGTTCAGAGCTTCAGTTTGTAGCAAAGTTCCTCCAGAGGTAAGACACAGGATTGAAGACAAAATTGAGGGGTTTCCAGGGCCTTTTATATCCTCTGCCATGTGGAAGGACCCCTTTGTTCTTACTTTGGAAAATCACAGCAGCAAGGTGGAGTTTGGAGTCACATGGGCAAGTCATATGTCCATGCATGACTCAGTTCTTTACAGGTAGAGCAGCCATTGCTCACATGCTACCTTGCAGGTTCCCAGGGAGGCTCCTCATATGTGTATTGGAGTCTCCCAAGATTCATTGTCAGTTAAGTATTTCTTGATTGGGCACTTCATCTGAAGAGTCCCTTCTCAAGAAGCTGGCCAAATGCTTCACTGGTGCTGCTTAGAATCAAACACATTGAGATACAAGTACATAGCTAATATTCATAATTTCAAATACAAAAATGATACACACATGCAGGCAGCATAATCATAACCAGCAAATTACAACCTTTTCAAAGACACCTTGACTTCCTTTGTACAAGATTTGGTGCAACTATAGGATCTTGGTTGCAACAATGATCTATACAGTCCTAGTTCATGTCAATAACGTCACAGCCTGCTCCCTCAGACCTCACACCCCAACGTCTCTCATGCACCTGATTCCTCCGGCCCTGCGTCCCGACGTCTTTCACACACCTGCTTCCTGTGCCCCACGCTCTGAGGTCTTTCAAGCAGCTGATCCCTCCGGGCCCGAGCCCTGATGTCTCTCACGAACCTGCTGCTCTGGATCTGGGCCCTGATGCCTCTCCCGTGCTTGCTTCCTACAGCTCCATGCCCCGACATCTCTCATATGTCTGCTCCCTCCAGTCCTGTGCCCAATATCTCTCTCACGCCTGCTCCCTCTAGCCCCACACCCCAACGTCTCTCACACGCCTGCTCCCTCTAGCCCCACACCCTGACATCTCTCATGCGCCTGCTCCCTCCAGCCCTGCGCTCCGATGTCTCTCACACACCTGCTCCCTCCTGCCCCGTGCCCCAATATCCCACATGCCTGCTCCCTCTGGCTCCGTGACCCGACGTCTCTCATGCGCCTGCTCCTCCAAATCCTCCCTGTGACATCTTACACGTGTCTGCTGCTCCGGATCCACGCCACGACATCTCTCACACACCTGATCCCTCTGGCCCCGCATCCTGACGTCTCTCACATGCCTGCTTCCTCCAGCCCTGTGCCCAATCTCTCTCTCATGCCTGCTCCCTCCGGCCCCACACCCCAACGTCTCTCACGCACCTACTCCCTCTAGCGCCACGTCCTGACGTCTTTCCCACGCCTGCTGCCTCTGGCCCCATGCCCCGATGTTTCTCATGCACCTGCTCCCTCCAGGCCCGCGCTCCGATGTCTCTCACATGCCTGTTCCCTCCAAGCCCGAGCCCCGAGGTCTCTCATGCACCTGCTGCCTCCAGCCATGTGCCCCGACATCTTTCACATGCCTGCTCCATCGGACCCCGCGCCCCGATGTCTCGCATGTGCCTGCTCCCTCCAGTTCCGCATCCCAACATTTCTAATGCACCAGCTTCCTCCGGCCCCTCTATGACGTTATCGACATGAACTGTATCCATATAGATCAAGGTCCTATAGTTGCACCAATCTTGTACAAAGGAGGTCAAGTGAGGTGTCTATGAAAAGGTTATGATTTGCTGGTTATGATTATGCTATCTGTATGCATGTGTCCTTTTTGTACTTAAAGTTATAAGTATTGGCATTATACTTGTTTCAAATGTTGGCTCCTGGGGTAACAACCACAAAGTAATCAACCAGATATGCCATGTAAGATATCTGCAAAAATGTTATAATTTGCCAGATACGATAATCTTGTTTATATGTTTGTATCTCCTTTGTATTATGAGTTATAGATATGTATGTTTGTCTATATTTCAAACTTGTGCTATGCTTCTGGGTGACAGCCCAGACAGTTTGGCATCAGCACTGCCTAGCCTGCTTAATGGCCCATTAAGGACCATCAGGTATACAACTGACCACTTGAGAGAAGGCAGATACACCTTATGACTCAGCAAGGCATGCAGGGACATGCCTGTGGAGAGAACTCTAAGGCATCAAAGCCATGCGCTGGGCAGCTTGTGTTTGAAACAAAGGAAGCACAGGCCGCATGGCAAGAGACTATAAAAGGCAGCTGCATCTTCTCCATTTTGTCTTCAGTCCTGCTTCTTATCTCTGGAGGAACTTTGCTACAAACTGAAGCTATGAACAATGGACTGAATGTCCCATTCAAGCTGTGGATGTACTCCAGAAACGTAACTTAAGCCAGCAGTTTATTCCATCACTGCTACAAGCCTGAACCAAGAACTTTGCCATTACTGTATGTAATTAATTCCATTTAACCAATTTTAACTCTCATCTATATTTCTTTCTTTTTATGATTAAACCTTTAGATTTTAGACTCTAAAGGATTGGCAACAGCGTGATTTGTGGGTAAGATCTAACTGGTATATTGACCTATATTGTCTCTCACACACACTTGCTCCCTCTGGCCCCATGCTCTGACGTCTCTCACATGCCTGCTCCCTCCAGCTCCACAACCCAAGGTCCCTATGCGCCTGCTCCTCCGGCCCAGTGCCCCGACATCTCTTATGCACCTGCTCCCTCCAGCTCCACGTCTCGACATCTCTAACATGCCTGCTCCCTCCAGCCCTGCGTCTTGATGTCTTTCGTGAGCCTGCTCCCTCCAGCCCCATGCCATGACATCTCACATGCACCTGCTCCCTTCGGCCCCAAGCCCTGACGTCTCTCACGAGCCTGCTGCTCCAGCTCCGCACTCCGACATCTCTCACACAACTGATACCTCCAGCTCCGTGCCCCGATGTCTCTCCCATGCCTGGTCCTTCCAGCCCAGACCCCCGACGTCTCTCACATTCCTGCTTCCTCCAGCCCTGTGCCCAATGTCTCTCACACCTGCTCCCTCTGGCCCCACACCCCAACATCTCTCACATGCCTACTCCCTCTAGCTCCATGTCCCGACGTCTCTCACACGCCTGCTCCCTCCATAAGAACATAAGAACAGCCGTACTGGGTCAGACCAAAGGTCCATCTAGCCCAGTATCCTGTCTACCGACAGTGGCCAATGCCAGGTGCCCCAGAAGGAGTGAACCTAACAGGTAATGATCAAGTAATCTCTCTCCTGCCATCCATCTCCACCCTCTGATAAACAGAGGCTAGGGACACCATTCCTTACCCATCCTGGCTAATAGCCATTAATGGACTTAACCTCCATGAATTTATCCAGTTCTCTTTTAAACCCTGTTATAGTCCTAGCCTTCACAACCTCCTCAGGTAAGGAGTTCCACAAGTTGACTGTGCGCTGTGTGAAGAAGAACTTACCTTTTATTTGTTTTAAACCTGCTGCCTATTAATTTCATTTGGTGACCCCTAGTTCTTGTATTATGGGAATAAGTAAATAACTTTTCCTTATCTACTTTCTTCACATCACTCATGATTTTATATACCTCTATCATGTCCCCCTTAGGCCTGGTCTACACTAGGCTTTTATGTCGAATTTAGCGCCGTTACATCGAATTAACCCTGCACCCGTCCACACCACGAAGCTATTTAGTTCGACATAGAGCTCTCTTAAATTTGACTTCTGTACTCCTCCCCAACGAGAGGAGTAGCGCTAAATTCGAAATGGCCATATCGAATTAGGCTAGGTGTGGATGGAAATCGACGCTAATAGCTCCGGGAGCTATCCCACAGTGCACCACTCTGTTGACGCTCTGGACAGCAGTCCGAGCTCGGATGCTCTGACCAGCCACACAGGAAAAGCCCCGGGAAAATTTGAATTCCCTTTCCTGTCTGGGCAGTTTGAATCTCATTTCCTGTTTGGACATCGTGGCGAGCTCAGCAGCACTGGCAACGATGCAGAGCTCTCCAGCAGAGATGGCCGTGCAATCTAATAGAAAGAGGGCCCCAGCATGGACTGATCGTGAAGTCTTGGATCTCATCGCTGTGTGGGGCGATGAGTCTGTGCTTTCAGAGCTGCGCTCCAAAAGAAGGAATGCTAAGATCTACGAGAAGATCTCAAAAGCCATGGCAGAGAGAGGATACAGCCGGGATGCAACGCAGTGCCGCGTGAAAATCAAGGAGCTGAGACAAGGCTACCAAAAAGCCAAAGAGGCAAACGGACGCTCCGGATCCAAGCCCCACACATCACGTTTCTACGAGGCACTGCATTCCATCCTAGGTGCGGCCGCCACCACTACCCCACCACTGACCGTGGACTCTGAGGATGGGATATTGTCCGCGGCCGGTTCCTCGTCGGACATGTTAGCGGACGGGGAAGATGAAGAAGGAGATGAGGAGGACGAGGCAGTCGACAGCGCTGGCACCGCTGATTTCCCCGACAGCCAGGATCTCTTCATCACCCTTACCGAGATCCCCTACCAACCGTCCCCAGCCGTTAGCCCGGACACAGAATCAGGGGAAGGATCAAGCAGTAAGTGCTTTAAACATCTAAACATTTATTTTTAACAGAACTGGAATATTTATAATATTAACAATGTGTTTTTCATGAAGCGATTTAAACATCTAAACTTTTATGTACAACAGAACTGGAATATTTATAATATTAACAGTGGGTTTTTCATGATTTCTTTGCCTTAGGCGCTTAACTATTTAGTCCCAACTATTTAAAAAAAATCAAACAATGTCCGGTTTTTCATGATTCTCCAGCCAAAGACGCTCCACTCTTTACTTCCTGCCAGTGCAGCTACACCAAAATACGGTCTATATGGCCGGGGATCGAGACGAAATCCTCATGGGAGATCTCTACGTAGCTCTCCTGGAGGTAATGTTCAAGCCTGGTCATCAGGTTCCTGGGGAGAGCGATCTTATTTGGTCCCCCATGGTACGAGACGTTTCCCCGCCACGACACAATCAAGTATTCTGGGATCATCGCACGGCAGAGCATGGCAGCATACGGCCCTGGTTTTTGCATGCTTTCCCTAAGCATGCGTTCCTTCTCGCTGTCCGAGATCCTCATGAGGGTGATGTTGCTCATGATGCCCTGCTTTGAATTAGGGAGGGGAATGTTAGTATTGGGACTGCTTTACAGCCACGCGGTGGAGGGAGAGGGGCAGCATACAGGGATCTTTCCCTGGGACAGCCGCGAGGGGGTGGGACAGGGGCAGAGTTCATGCTAGCCTGATTGCTGCCAGCAGAGACTGGCATTGCTTTCAATGTGAAAGGAGGCCAGTGCTACTATTAAAGTTTTAAGCAGCCACAAGTCTACGGCTTACCATGTTTGCCTGCTACAGAAGTTCAGGTGTCCTGCCCCGCTTCTCAGATCGGCAGTGCAAGACCCCAGGCACTGAAGACGAGGGCCGAAAATTCGACCTTGTCCTGAGTGCGCATGTGAGAGGTGCAGTGCATGGTCTTGTTCACAGAGAAAGACTATATTCTTTGTTCACAACAAAATTTATCTGTCTCAGGAATTCACTCCCTTTTTCCCATTCCCACAGACACATCTGCGATTGTCTCCCAACCCAGCCTGGCATCACACTCCCAGAGGCTAGCGCAGATTAGGCGGAGGAAGAAGAAGACGCGTGAGGACATGTTCTCAGAACTAATGGGCTGCTCCCGAGCCCAGGCAGCCCAGCAGACACAGTGGAGGGAGAACTTGTCCCAAATGCACCGAGCAATCATGGAACGGGAGGAGAGGTGGCGTCAAGAGGACCAGCAGGCGACTCAAACGCTGCTTGGACTAATGAGGGAGCAAACGGACACGCTCCGGCGCCTTGTGGATGTTCTGCAAGACCGGAGGCAGGAGGACAGAGCCCCGCTGCAGTCTATCTCTAACCGCCCTCCCCCGCCACCAAGTCCCACACCCCCCTCACCCAAAGTCCAAAGAAGGAGGGGCGGCAAGGGCCGTTAAAACTTTCAGTCAACCCCTGCAGACTGCTCAAAATTTGAAAAGTCCTTTCCTACCCACCTCACACAAGTTTCCCCCCCCCCCGTTTCATGTGTGGTTCATAATAAAATATTCGTTTCTGTTAATTACTGTTTCCATTATTTTCTTTTGGAGGAGAGTCTGTCTGAAGGGGGGGAAGGGGCTTGGTAATTGGACAGGACAGTCACCTTTAGCAGGGTACAGAGGCGGGGGCAGGTCCAGCATCAGGACACATACACAGTGCAGTCACTAGTTACCCTGGTCAGTCTGGGAGGTGGTTTTCATGTTCTGTGGGGGGGGGTGGGGTTGCTCTGTGACTTTGTGGCGGGGGAGGGCAGTTACTGATCTTATGCAGCGGTCCTTATCCTGGATCACAGAGCCACGCAGCAGGGGATCTGTAACCCTCCTCCCACTGCCAGAAAGTCACCTAGCCGACACATACACGCAGTCCCGCCCAGGAGTGCTGGCAGGCTCCGTTGAAACAACCAGTCCACCACTGCGGAGCCTGTCATTCCTGGAGTTTAGAAGCATCATTTGCATCAGAACACTAAACCCGCCCCCCGCCACAGTCTGCGTCCCTGGTTTAAAACATTCCCGCGAAAACAGTAATAAAGACAACGGTGTTCATTAACAAAACAGAACAGATTTTATTTTTTGGGAAGGGGGTGAAGGGGGTTTGTAGCTGGAGAGGATAGTCAACATAAACTGGGTAAAGAAACGGGGGCAGGTTCAGCTTCTGTGTCCACAAACTTAACAGTCACTGGTTACCCTGCTCAGTCAGGAACCTAGCTTTCAAAGCCTCCCGGATGCACAGCGCGTCCCGCTGGGATCTTCTAATCGCCCGGCTGTCTGGCTGGGCGTAATCAGCAGCCAGGCTATTTGCCTCAACCTCCCACCCCGCCATAAAGGTCTCCCCCTTGCTCTCACAGAGATTGTGGAGCACACAGCAAGCTGCTATAACAATGGGGATATTGGTTTCGCTGAGATCACAGCGAGTCAGTAAGCTTCTCCATCTCCCCTTGAGACGGCCAAAAGCACACTCCACCACCATTCTGCACTTGCTCAGACGGTAGTTGAACAGTTCTTTTTCTGTGTCCAGGGCGCCAGTATAGGGCTTCATGAGCCAGGGCATTAGTGGGTATGCTGGGTCCCCGAGGATCACTGTAGGCATCTCCACATCCCCAAGAGTTATTTTGTGGTCCGGGAAGTAAATACCTTCCTGCAGCCGTCTAAACAGACCAGAGTTCCTGAACACGCGAGCGTCATGAACCTTGCCCGGCCATCCGACGTTGATGTTGGTAAAACGTCCCCTATGGTCCACCAGTGCTTGCAGCACCATTGAAAAGTAGCCCTTTCTGTTAATGTACTGGCTGGCCTGGTGGTCCGGTCCCAGGATAGGGATGTGAGTCCCATCTATAGCCCCACCGCAGTTTGGGAATCCCATCGCGGCGAAGCCATCTATGATGACCTGCGCGTTTCCCAGGGTCACTACCTTTGAGAGCAGTACCTTAACGATTGCGTTGGCTACTTGCATCACAACAACCCCCACGGTAGATTTGCCCACACCAAAGTGGTTCGCGACTGACCGGTAGCTGTCCGGTGTTGCAAGCTTCCAGAGGGCTATGGCCACTCGCTTCTGGACAGTCAGGGCTGTTCGCATCTGGGTGTCATTGCGCTTCAGGGCAGGGGACAGCAACTCACAAAGTTCCATGAAAGTGCCCTTCCGCATGCGAAAGTTTCGCAGCCACTGGGATTCATCCCAGACCTGCAGCACTATGCGGTCCCACCAGTCCGTGCTTGTTTCCCGGGCCCAGAATCGCCGTTCCACAATATCCACATGACCCATTGCCACCGTGATGTCCTGGGCGCTGGGTCTCGTGGTTTCTGACAGCTCTGTGCTACTCTCCGACTTCAGGCCCTCACGGTGGTGCCGTAGCCTCCTCGCCTGATTTCTCTGCATCTGCCTCAGGGAAAGGTGTATGATAAGCTGCTAGGCGTTGATAACGGCCACAACTGCAGCGATGGTCGCAGCGGGATCCATGCTCGCAGTGCTGTGGCGTCCGCGCTGTCACTGATCAGAAAAGTGCGCGAACTGATTTCCCGCCGGCGCTTTCAGGGAGGGAGGGAGGTCGGTAGTGACGGACGGATGACAACAGTTACCCAAAAGCACCCTCGACACATTTTTTTACCCAGAAGGCATTGGCGGCTCGACCCAGAATTCCAATGGGCAGCGGGGACTGCGGGAACTGTGGGATAGCTGCCCACAGTGCACCGCTTCCAATGTCGACGCTTGCCCCGTTAGTGTGGACTCACAAAGTCGAATTACTGTCCTTAGTGTGGACACACACGTTCGACTTTGTAATATCGATTCCACATATTCGATTTAAGTGAAATCGAACTACCCTCGTAGTGTAGACATACCCTCAGTCTCCTCTTTTCCAAGCTGAAAAGTCCTAGCCTCTTTAATCTCTCCTCATATGGGACCCATTCCAAACCCCTAATCATTTTAGTTGCCCTTCTCTGAACCTTTTCTAGTGCCAGTATATCTTTTTTGAGATGAGGAGACCACATCTGTACGCAGTATTCAAGATGTGGGCATACCATCGATTTATATAAGGGCAATAATATTTTCTCTGTCTTATTCTCTAGCCCCTTTTTAATGATTCCTAACATCCTGTTTGCTTTTTTGACCTCCTCTGCACACTGCGTGGACATCTTCAGAGAACTATCCATGATGGCTCCAAGATCTTTTTCCTGATTCGTTATAGCTAAATTAACCCCCATCATATTGTATGTATAGTTGGGGTTATTTTTTCCAATGTGCATTACTTTACATTTATCCACATTAAATTTAATTTGCCATTTTGTTGCCCAATCACTTAGTTTTGTGAGAGCCCTAAGCCCCGATGTTTCTGATGCGCCTGCTCTCTCCGGCCCCTCGCCCCAACGTCTCTCACATGCGCCAACTCTCTCTGGCACCGTGCGCTGACATCTCTCACACACCTGCTCCCTCTGCCCCTGAGCCCCGACGTCTCTCATGTGCCTACTCCCTCCAGCTCCACGCCCTGACATCTCTCACATGCCAGTTCCTCCTGCCCCACTCCCCGAGGTCTCTTGCATGCACATGCTCCCTCCAGCCCCACGCCCCAACACTCTCACACACTTTCTCCCTCCAGCCCCACGCCCCGATGTGTCTCATGTGCCTGCTCCCTCCAAATATGCGCTGTGACATCCCACACATGCCTGCTCCCTCCGCTCCGTGCCCTGATGTCTCTCTCATGCACCTGCTCCCTCCAGCCCCGCGTCCCGACATCTCTCATACACCTGATCCCTCCAACCCCGTGTCCTGACTTCTCTCACATGCCTGCTGTGATGTTATTGACATAAACTGTGACCGTATAGATCATTGTTGCAACCACTGTTATATATTTGCAGCAAATATTATACAAAGGTTGTTGTGTGAGGTGTCTGTGACAAGGTTATGATTTGCTGGTTATGATTATGCTGTCTGTATGGGTGTATCATTTTTGTATTTGAAGTTATGAATATGGGCTATGTAGAATCATAGAATATCAGGGTTGGAAGGGACCGCAGGAGGTCATCTAGTCCAATCCCCTGCTCAAAGCAGGACCAATTCCCAACTGAATCATCCCAGCCAGGGCTTTGTCAAGCCTGACCTTAAAAACCTCTAAGGAAGGAGATATTCCACCACCTCTCTAGGTAACCCATTCCAGTGCTTCACCACCCTCCTAGTGAAAAAGTTTTTCCTAATATCCAACCTAAACCTCCCCCACTGCAACTTGAGACCATTACTCCTTGTTCTGTCATCTGCCACCATTGAGAACAGCTGAGCTCCATCCTCTTTGGAACCCCCTTTCAGGTAGTTGAAAGCAGCTATCAAATCCCCCCTCATTCTTCTCTTCTGCAGACTAAACAAGCCCAGTTCCCTCAGCCTCTCCTCATAAGTCATGTACTCCAGCCCCCTAATCATTTTTGTTGCCCTCCGCTGGACTCTCTCCAATTTTTCCACATCCTTCTTGTAGTGTGGGGCCCAAAACTGGACACAGTACTCCAGATGAGGCCTCACCAATGTCGCATAAAGGGGAACGATGACGTCCCTCGATCTGCTGGCAATGTCCCTATTTATACAGCCCTGGGAGGGGGAGTGAAACTGCTACTCCTCTCTGGGGAAGGGAATAGCGTGGCAGAATCATTTTAGATTCTGAAGGATTGGCAACAGTGTGATTTGTGGGTAAGATGTAACTGGTATGTTGACCTGGGTCTGGGGCTTGGTCCTTTGGGATCGGGAGAACCTTTTTTCTTTTACTGGGGTATTGGTTTTCATAACCATTCATCCCCATAAGGAGTGGCGCTGGTGGTGATACTGGGAAACTGGAGTGTCTGAGGGGATTGCTTGTATGACTTCTGGTTAGCCAGTGGGATAAAACCAAAGACCTCTCCGTTTGGCTGGTTTGGTGTGCCTTAGTAGTGAAGGAACCCCAGCCTTAGGCTGCAACTGCCCTCCTCTAAGCAATTTGTCCCAAATTGATAAGAGTAGTGTCCCTCCAGAGGCCGCTTCGTTACAGTGGCATAGTCACATGATCCACAGAACCAGATCAATTAAGCTTTGGATCAGAACCCCAAGCTATCCAAATTTGAATTTTAGGAATGAGAGTTTGTTGGGTTAAAAATCAGTGACCACGAGCCAAAAAGCATCAGCAGAAGCAATGATATTGCAGGCCCTGAGAGACAGCCTGCAATTTGAACATAATCAAAAATTGGCAGAAATTCGAATGAGAGAAAAGCAAGCCTTGGCCCAGTTGGAAAAAAAAGTGTATGGGGGCATATGGAACTGCTGGTTGCTGAGGAGAGGGTTCGCCAGATGCAACAAGAAATTGCCAGACTTAAGCTCCAAGTCAAAAAAGCAATGGAAGAACAGCAGAAACTGTATTGTCTTAAAAGTCCAATTTATAACAACGTTGGTATGTTGTATTACTCTGAACAGTTGTCTGTTTAACCAGTTTTGCTATGGCCAGGGAGAGGATGATTGAAACCTGGGAAAGGTGGCAAATAGCTGTTTGTCTGTGAATGAAGTTTCTGAATGTCTGTCTAATGTCTCAGAAGTGAATCTGGAATTAGATCAAGCACAGTGTGACGGGTTGGATCACAGAACCCCCCCTTGGGAACTGCCAACTGATGTGCCAAGACTACTTCTGCCCCTGCTTTCCCTGCCAGCTTGGGACCCCAGCACCCTGTCTTGCTGAGTCAAACACGCCCGTCTGCTCCATCACAGACCCAGGGTCTGAATTACTTGCCCCAAAGCTGCAAGTTTACCTGAAAGCAGCTTACAGATGTGTTCTTGTCATTAACACTCAGATGCCCAACTCCCAATAGGGTCTAAACCCAAATAAATCCGTTTTACCCTGTATAAAGCTTATACAGAGTAAACTCATAAATTGTTCGCCCTCTATAACACTGATAGAAGGTATACATGGCTGTTTGCCCCCCCAGGTATTAATACATACTCTGGGTTAATTAATAAGTAAAAAGTGATTTTATTAAATACAGAAAGTAGGATTTAAGTGGTTCCAAGTAGTAACAGACAGAACAAAGTGAATTACCAAGCAAAATAAAATAAAACATGCAAATCTAAGCCTAATACACTAATACAATTGAGTACAGATAAAATCTCACCCCGAGAGATGTTTCAATAAGTTTCTTTCACAGACTGGACGCCTTCCTAGTCTGGGCACAGTCCTTTCCCCTGGTACAGCCCTTGTTCCAGCTCAGGTGGTAGCTAGGGGATTCCTCATGATGGCTGCCCACTTTGTTCTGTTCCAACCATTAATATATCTTTTGCATAAGGCAGGAATCCTTTGTCCCTCTCTGGGTTCCCACCTCCTCCTTCTCAATGGAAAAGTACCAGGTTAAAGATGGATTCCAGTTCAGGTGACATGATCACATAGAATCATAGAATATCAGGGTTGGAAGGGACCGCAGGAGGTCATCTAGTCCAACCCCCTCCTCAAAGCAGGACCAATTCCCAACTAAATCATCCCAGCCAGGGCTTTGTCAAGCCTGACCTTAAAAACCTCTAAGGAAGGAGATTCCACCACCTCCCTAGGTAACCCATTCCAGTGCTTCACCACCCTCCTAGTGAAAAAGTTTTTCCTAATATCCAACCTAAACCTCCCCCACTGCAACTTGAGACCATTACTCCTTGTTCTGTCATCTGCCACCACTGAGAACAGCTGAGCTCCATCCTCTTTGGAACCCCCTTTCAGGTAGTTAAAAGCAGTTATCAAATCCACCCCCCATTCTTCTCTTCTGCAGACTAAACAATCCCAGTTCCCTCAGCCTCTCCTCATAAGTCATGTGCTCCAGCCCCCTAATCATTTTTGTTGCCCTCCGCTGGACTCTTTCCAATTTTTCCACATCCTTCTTGTAGTATGGGGCCCAAAACTGGACACAGTACTCCGGATGAGGCCTCACCAATGTCGAATAGAGGGGAATGATCACGTCCCTCGATCTGCTGGCAATGCCCCTACTTGTACAGCCCCAAATGCCATTAGCCTTCTTGGCAACAAAGGCACACGGTTGACTAATATCCAGCTTCTCGTCCACTGTAACCCCTAGGTCCTTTTCTGTAGAACTGCTGCCTAACCATTCGGTCCCTAGTCTGCAGCAGTGCATGGGTTTCTTCCATCCTAAGTGCAAGACTCTGCACTTGTCCTTGTTGAACCTCATCAGTTTTTTTTGGCCCAATCCTCTAATTTGTCTAGGTCCCTCTGTATCCTATCCCTACCCTCCAGCGTATCTACCACTCCTCCCAGTTGAGTGTCATCTGCAAACTTGCTGAGAGTGCAGTCCGCGCCATCCTCCAGATCATTAATGAAGATATTGAACAAAACCGGCCCCAGGACCGACCCTTGGGGCACTCCGCTTGATACCGGCTGCCAACTAGACATGGAGCCATTGATTACTACCCGTTGAACCCGACGATCTAGCCAGCTTTCTATCCACCTTTTAGTCCATTCATCTAGCCCATACTTCTTTAACTTGCTGGCAAGAATACTGTGGGAGACCGTATCAAAAGCTTTGCTAAAGTCAAGGAATAAAACATCCACTGCTTTCCCCTCATCCACAGACCCAGTTATCTCCTCATAGAAGGCAATTAGGTTAGTCAGGCATGACTTGCCCTTGGTGAATCCATGCTGACTGTTCCTGATCACTTTCCTCTCCTCTAAGTGCTTCAGAATTGATTCCTTGAGGATCTGCTCCATGATTTTTCCAGGGACTGAGGTGAGGCTGACTGGCCTGTAGTTCCCCGGATCCTCCTCCTTCCCTTTTTTAAAGATGGGCACTACATTAGCCTTTTTCCAGTAATCCGGGACCTCCCCCGATCGCCATGAGTTTTCAAAGATAATGGCCAATGGCTCTGCAATCACATCCGCCAACTCCTTTAGCACCCTCGGATGCAGCGCATCCGGCCCTGTGGACTTGTGCTCGTCCAGTTTTTCTAAATAGTCCCGAACCACTTCTTTCTCCACAGAGGGCAGGTCACCTCCTCCCCATGCTGTGCTGCCCAGTGCAACAGTTTGGGAGCTGACCTTGTTTGTGAAGACAGAGGCAAAAAAAGCTTGAGTTCATCAGCTTTTTCCACATCTTCTGTCACTAGGTTGCCTCCCTCATTCAGTAAGGGGCCCACACTTTCCTTGACTTTCTTCTTGTTGCTAACATACCTGAAGAAACCCTTCTTGTTACTCTTAACCTCTCTTGCTAGCTGCAACTGCAAGTGTGGTTTGGCCTTCCTGATTTCACTCTTGCATGCCTGAGCAATATTTTTATACTCCTCCCTGGTCATTTGTCCAATCTTCCACTACTTGTAAGCTTCTTTTTTGCGTTTAAGATCAGCAAGGATTTCACTGTTAAGCCAAGCTGGTCGCCTGCCATACTTACTATTCTTTCTACACATCGGGATGTTTTTTTCCCTCAACCTCAATAAGGATTCTTTTAAAATACAGCAAGCTCTCTTGGACTCCTTTCCCCCTCATGTTATTCTCCCAGGGTATCCTGCCCATCAGTTCCCTGAGGGAGTCAAAGTCTGCTTTTCTGAAGTCCAGGGTCCGTATTCTGCTGCTCTCCTTTCTTCCTTGTGTCAGGATCCTGAACTCAGCCATCTCATGGTCACTGCCTTCCAGGTTCCCATCCACTTTTGCTTCCCCTACTAATTCTTCCCAGTTTGTGAGCAGCAGGTCTAGAAGAGTTACTGTTACTGTAAGACTTCATTACCAACTTGCCAACACACGCGTATACAGGAAGACTTGCAGGTAAAACAGAGCCATCTGCAGTCAATTGTCCTGGTTAATGGGAGTCATCAAGATTCCAAACCACCATTAATGGCCCACACTTTGCATAATAACAATAGGCCCTCAGAGTTGTATTTCATATTTCTAGTTTCAGATACAAGAGTTGTACATGTATACAAATAGGATGATCATACTCCGTAGATTATAAACTTTGTAATGATACCTTACAAGAGACCTTTTGTATGAAGCATATTCCAGTTACATTAGCATATTTTCATAAAATCATATAGAGTGCAACGTCACACACAGAAAGAACTCATTGGTCAGGAAAATGTTTCTCTGGAGCAGATTAAAGTGGATGGTCAGGTTAAAGCCCTAACTGAGGAAGGAAAGGGTAGATTTTTGATGGGTGATGGATTGTTGGCTAATACAGCTTGTAAAAGTAAACCTGAAAAATGTGACTGTGATTTGCTGGAAGTAGCTCAGTGTAGTGTGGAGAACAGCAGTTTACCTGGTAAGGAAGCTGCCCCACTCTCCCAGTATTTGTCTGTAACCAGCCTTGTATGCTGGGACAAGGGAGAGGAAGACAATGAAATTTTGGAGGCGCCTAGGCTGCCTTGTGAGCTGATGGCTTTGTCTAATCAGCAGTTTAGGAAGACAAGGTTAGTGGAGGATGAGTGTCCCTATACCTTAGGTGTTTATGTCGGTTAGGGGTATTGACTTGCCCATGGAGGAAGCTACCCCAATCTCCAAGCAATTGTCTGTGAACAGACGTGCTGGGACAAGGAAAATGAGATCCCAAGCTGTGTGTCTGTTAAAGGGGAAGGTTTCTCCAGCTCTTCTTTGTCTGTGAAGCAGACAGAAAGTGCTTCTCAGTTTATGCTACTTGACAATTTATCAGTGGTCCCAGAGTTGATTCTGGATTTGACTAAAGCCCAGGAAGGGAATGGTCCTAAATTTGTGTCTACTAGGGAGAATGACACTGTAACTAGGTTGCATCCAGTTAGTGTCCTAGCAAAATCCCAGATACAAAACAATTCAGGTACTGTTGCTTTGCGTGTTGCTAGTGTGTTGGTGAGAAAGGATGTACCAACTCTTTCTGATCAGATTGATATCCTAGTCAGGGCACAAGGAGAGCATAAAGGTTATTTGATTGTGTTACCTACTGACGGTGTGAAAACTTTCAGCAAGGAGGAAATAATTCCTAAACTTGTGTGTGTTGGGCCTGACAACTTGCATGTTGCCAGTGACTGTGAGGAAAGTTGCAGAGGGAAAAAGAGTACCTCTAACCTTTTGTCGAATGAGTCTATGAGCTTGCCGGAAAGGAGATTGTGTAAAAGTTGTCCTGAAGGGCCAGAAATGATTCTGAATGTGAGACCCAGAAAAAGTCTGTGGTTGCTCAGGAAAGTGTTCCTTTTTTAGAGCAGGCCCTAGGTGAAGAGGGTAATGGCAGAATTTCTGTGAGAGGTTGCTCAAAGAAGCTCCTAAGGAAAAAAATCCTCATGGTAGTTTTTGCAAGCAGTTTGCTGTAACGGAAGGATGTGAAAGTGATTTAATCAAGAAAGCTTCAGTTCTTCTTCGAGTGCTTGCTCATATCAATTCCAGTTAGGTGTGTGCGTGCGCTGCGTGCACTGATGTCGGAAACTTTTTCCCTAGCAGCTACCCGTCGGGCCGGCTGCGGAGCCCCCTGGAGTGGCGCCGATATGGTGCTCCATATATGACCCTGCCGGCCTGACCCCCCTTCATACCCTTCTTACCGCCTGTGACAGTTGTTGGAATAGTGGTCTCTTGTTATCAAGTGCTCCACTACTCCCTAGCTATCTCTTATCTCTGTATATGGTTACCTTTGTTAGTTAATTGTTAGTAGTTATCTCTAGTGTTAAGTGTAGTATAGCAGTTGGGGGGAGGGCTCTTCCCCTTCAACGAGTGCCCCGCGGGGCTCCGGGGCATGCCGTCCCAGGGCTTCAAACCCTGCAGCTCCTGCGGCAAGCCTATGCCCACGGGCAATCCCCACGACTCCTGTCTTCGGTGTCTGGGAGAGGCCCACCAGGCTGACAAGTGTAAAATTTGCAAGGCATTTAAACCTCGCACAAGAAAGGAGAGGGATATCCGCCTCAAGCAACTCCTCATGGCGTCTGCCCTCCGTCCCTCTCAAGATGCGGGCCCAAGCGCCTCGGTGCAGAGCGCCCTCCCAGCGGTGCCGTCTACAGCACTGCAAAAGGACTTGGCATGCCCTCCTAGGGGCTGACGATCTCCCGGAGCCCAGAAGCGCTCCCCCTGGCACCGCTCCCACTCCCTGGCTGCCGGTAAAAAGCAGGCCATGGGAGGACCTCCTCAGAGGCCTGAAGCGGACACCGCGGCCCCGACAGGGCAGGGTGCAGACCAGGCCCCTAAGACTGGCAAATCCTCCACTAGGTCTCAGCCTACACGGAGCAGTCCTGCACCACCAGGCCCCCTGCAAGCGGAGGAGGTCACGCTGCCTTCCACTCCGGATACCTTCGAGGCCGCTAGAGGGCTCATTGAAATGACTGTGCCTGTGTCCCCGATCTCGAGGCCTCCCCGGCTCGAGCTCCGGTACTATCGAGGGGCAAACCAGCTATGTTTGGACCGTCCGCCCCCAGACCAGCATCATCGTGCCACTCTGAGTCCCAGCACCGTTCCGAGTCCCGGCACCACGCGTACCCTACACGCCGGTCTGACTCGCGGCACTGGTCTCGCAGCCCCGACCCTCAGAGCGGTTCCCGCTCAAGGTGGTCATCGGCTGACAGGTCGTGGTCCCGCTCGAGGTCCAGATCGTGCTCTGAGATCTCGCGGCACTGCTTGGACCTACATCACTCTGCGCACTGCTCCCCATCGCGGCAACGAGATTCGTCAAGTTGCCCACTGCGGCACTGCTCCCCACCGCGGCACAGCTCCCCGGCACGGCGCAGATCCCCGGCTTGACACCGGTCTCCATCCTGGCATTGGTCCCCATCCCGGCACCGGTTCCCACCATGGCGCCGGTCATCGTCGCGGCACTGGTCCCCTGCACGACGCCAGTCTCCATCATGGCACCGGTCTCCATTACAGCACCGCTCCCTGGCACGGCACTGGTCGCGGTCACCCCTTCAACGTCGCTCTCCTTCAAGGCGGGACCCATCTTCTCGGCGCCTATTGTCCTCACGGCACCGCTCTCCATATCGGCACTGATCACCGCATGCACCTCGCTACTCCCTGTGGCACCCATCCCGCTCGTCAGGGGACGCTGTGCCTTCCTTGGTGCACTCGTGCACCGCTCCCTCTTGGCCATTGTGCTCCCAGTCTCCCTCCATTATGTCGGGTAGAGCATCCCTCTTGGCCATTGCGCTCCCAGTCTCCCTCCATTATGTCGGGTAGAGCATCAGGGGCTTTGGACATACCCCAATCGGGCCCGGGAAGTCTCGGACATAACCCCTCAGTGCCTCACTGGCAACACAAGTGGCAATTCTGGACCCCCTGGGCATACCATCAGGCCCAGGGCACCCTCCCCCCGTCGTCCTTCCGCTGTTGTGCTCAGGTACCCGGCCTCCTGAGGCAACCCTCAGCCACCCCCCTCCAGACCCAGCACAAACTCTGGAACCAGCCCCACCTATCGTGGAGGCTATCCCTGGTGCTCAGGAAGACCCGGACCCAACAGACCAGGGGGCTATTTCGGACCCGGCTCTCCCGGTAGCATCTTCCTCGTTTTCCCCTGACGAGGCTGTGGCGGGCACGTCCACATCCGGCCCACCTCCTATGGACTTCAGGGCTCTACAGGAGCGTCTCCAGTGAGTGGCCCTGAACATGAACCTCCAAGTGGAGGAGGTTGTGGAAGAAGGGCCCTCCAGGGTGGCTTTGCTGATGAACAAAACGATTCAATCCAATGCCAAAACAATTTGGCAAACTCCAGCCTCCATTCCCTCCACAGCCAAGGGAGTTGAAAGAAAGTACTTTGTCCCCACCAAGGGGTATGAATACCTCTTTACCCATCCTTCCCCGTGTTCCCCCAGGGTGGATGCCGCAAATGAAAAAGAGAGGCAGGGTCAACAGGGGCCCGCCCCTAGATCAAAGGATGTGAAACAACTGGATATCTTTGGGAGGAAGGTTTATTCTACTGGTGATCAACTCGCAATCCTCAGCAGATACAACTACAACTCGTGGTCTGCGATCCTAAAGTTCCAGGAGCTCCTCCCATCTGAGTCACGGACGGAGCTGGGGGCCATTGCTGAGGAGGGCAGACTAGTGGCCCGCACATCTCTCCAAGGCTCCCTCGATGCCGCAGATGCGGCAGCATGTACTCTGGCGTCTGGCATCGCCATGCGACGAAATGCCTGGCTCCAGTCATCGGGCCTTCCACCTGAAGTACAACAGACGATCCAGGATCTTCCATTCGATGATGAAGGCTTATTTGCCGAACAGACTGATTCGAGACTGCATACCTTGAAAGATTCGTGAAACACCATTAAATCTTTAGGCATTCATACCCCGGCAACTCAAAGAAAGCCGTTCAAGCCTCAGCCCACCCAACAGCACTCCTTCCCTGCCAGACCCAGGCAGGACTTCTCCCGCAGAAGGAACAGATACTCTCGGTGTAGGCCATCACGCCCCCCTCCTGGGCAGGGCCAGGGGCAGTCCAAGCCCCCCCACCGGGCCCTAAATTCCCATTTTGAAGATGCGCACAAGGACGGATTACCAGTCCACAACCCGGTCAGCTCTCCTCCCTTTCTGAACCGTTTATCCCGCTTCTACCACGCATGGTCCCTTATTACATCGGACCAATGTGTCCTCCGCATGGTAGAGGTGGGATATTCTATCCACTTCTGTTCCACTCCACCCTGCCACCCCCCTTGCCCGTCCCTCTTCAGGGACCCCTCTCACGAGCAACTTCTTATTCAAGAGGTGCAGTCACTCCTCGCTTTAGTAGTGGTGGAGGAGGTGCCTCGGGAGCTCAGGGGCAAGGGTTTCTACTCACATTACTTCCTTGTCCCCAAGGCAAAAGGAGGCCTAAGGCCCATTCTGGACCTCAGGGAGCTCAACAGACATATTGTCAACTTGAAGTTCCGCATGGTCTCCTTGGCCACGATCATTCCCTCACTGGATCCGGGAGACTGGTATGCCGCCCTCGATATGAAAGACGCTTACTTTCACATTTCAATCACCCCGTCCCACAGACGTTTTCTCCGCTTCGTGGTGAACAAGATGCACTATCAGTTCACAGCCCTCCCGTTCAGCCTGTGCACAGCCCCCCGCGTCTTCACCAAATGGGCATGGCGGTTGTGGCATCTTCACCGACATCACATACACATCTACCCGTACCTAGACGACTGGCTCATACGGGGTCGATCTCGCCAGCAAGTTCAGTCTCAGGTGCAGATGGTCACAGATACGTTCGACCGCTTGGGCATCATTTTGAATGTCAGCAAGTCTGTTCTCACCCCAACCCGAACAATAGAGTTTATCGGGGCAGTCCTGGATGCAAACCAAGCGAGAGCATTTCTCCCAGAGGCCCGATGTCTGGCTCTTGCGAACATAATCACCAACCTTTGCAGGTTTCCCACTACTACAGCAAGGCAGTGTCTCAAGTTGCTGGGTCACATGGCATCCTACACTTCCGTGGTGCAGCATGCCAGACTGAGGCTCAGGCCCCAACAGACGTGGTTGGCGTCCGTGTATTGCCCGGGCTGCGACAACCTGGACATGGTGCTCATAGTCCCAAGCCATACTCTCGATTCCCTGCGCTGGTGGCTGGACCCCCACATGGTGGGAGCCGGGGTTCCATTCCTCCCTCCTCAGCCCACTCTGACCCTGGTAACGGATGCATCTGCGCTGGGATGGGGGGCACACCTCGGGAGCCTGACAACGCAGGGTTTATGGCAGGTAAAAGAACTAACCTTGCATATCAATATCAAGGAACTCAGGGCTATCCGCCTCGCGTGCCAAGCATTCCTGTCCCGCCTACAAGGCCATTGTGTAGCAGTATTGACAGACAACACCATGGCCATGTTTTATCTGAAGAAACAAGGCAGAGCCTAGTCGTCTCCCCTTTGCCAGGAAGCCCTTCTACTGTGGGAATTCTGTTTAGCCCACTCCATCCTTCTTCAAGCTTCATACCTGCCGGGTGTTCAGAACGAACTGGCAGACAGCTTGAGCAGACGTTTTCTTACGCACGAATGGTCGATTCGTCCGGACATTATCCACTCCGTTTTCCACAGCTGGGGGTTTCCCCGAATCAATCTGTTTGCTTCGCGGACCAACAGGAAATGCCCAGCCTTCTGCTCCTTCCGGGGTCACAGCCCGGGCTTGATCGCGGATGCCTCCCTGATCCCGTGGTCCGGCCAATTGCTTTACGCCTTCCTGCCATTTCCTCTAGTCCACAAGGTACTCCTCAAGGTCTGCAGGGACAAGGCGGACGTCATACTGGTGGCCCCAGCTTGGCCTCACCAGGGTTGGTACCCGACTCTTTTGGATCTGTCCATCCGGGCCCCGCTGCATCTACCTCTCACCCCTGACCTCATCTCACAGAACCACGGTCGTCTCCTACACCCAGATCTTCAGTCACACCACCTCATGGTTTGGAGGATCCGTGGTTGAACCAGGCTGAGCGCGCCTGTTCGGACTTGATAAGACAGGTGCTCCTGGAAAGCCGTAAACCTTCTACCACAATTACCTACGAAGCAAAATGGAAAAGGTTTTCCATCTGGTGTGCTCAACGGCAGGTGCTCCTGCTCCAAGCTTCAATCCTGTGCATCCTGGACTACCTGGTGCACTTGAAGGACCAACACCTAGCTTTCGGCTTGCTTAAGGTTCACCTCGTGGCTATCTCGGCATTTCACCCGGGTGTGGCCGGGCGTTCCGTGTTCGCACACCCCATCGTGGGACGCTTCCCGAAAGGCCTGGAAAAAGTTCATCCCCCGATGAAACCGCCTGTGTCGGCCTGGGACCTTAATTTGGTTCTTTTCCGTCTTATGGGTCCCCCTTTCAAGCCGCTGGCTTCCTGCTCACATCTCTACCTCTCCTGGAAGGTCGTCTTCCTAGTGGCCATTACCTCAGCACAACGGGTTTCCGAGCTACGGGTTCTCACGTGTGAACTGCCATATACCATTTTCCATAAGGATAAAGTTCAGCTGAGGCCTCATCCAGCTTTCCTACCAAAAGTTGTATCCTGTTTCCATGTCAGCCAGGACATTTTCCTGCTGGTTTTCTATCCAAAACCACATGCTGATCTTCGAGAACAGCAGCTGCATTCACTGGATGTCAGAAGAGCGCTCACCTTCTACATAGACCGGACAAAGCCATTCCACAAGACAACCCAGTTGTTTGTCGCCATCACAGAACGAATGACAGGTGCACCGGTTTCCTCCCAGCGAATATCTTCACGGATCACTGCGTGTATCCGCACTTGTTATAACCTAGCAAATGTCGCCAGCTGTTACGGCTCATTCCACGAGGGCTCAGGCCTCGTCAGCAGCCTTCCTGGCACACGTACCCCTCCAGGAAATCTGCAGGGCTGCCACATGGGCCTTGGTGCACACCTTCACGTCGCACTACATCGTCCACCAATCTCGTGATGATGCGGCCTTCGGCAGGGCGATTCTTCAGTCTGCAATACCTTGACTCCGATCCCACCTCCAAGGTAAGGCTTGGGAGTCACTTAACTGGAATTGATATGAGCAAGCTCTCGAAGAAGAAAAAATGGGGATCCTTTTCTGTAACTGTTGTTCTTCGAGATGTGCTGCTCATATCTATTCCATTCCCTCCCACCTTCCCCTTGTCGGAGTAGCCGGCAAGAAGGAACTGAAGGGGGGTCGGGCCGGCAGGATCATATATAGAGCATCATATCGGCGCCACTCCAGGGGGCTCCATAGCCGGCCCGACGGGTATCTGCTAGGGAAAATGTTTCCAACATCCGTGTATGCGGCACATGCGCACACCTAACTGGAGCAACACATCTCGAAGAACAACAGTTACAGAAAGGTGAGTCACCATTTTTTCCTAACAGCCAGAAATTTTCTGTTGTGAATGGATCCACTGACTCCTTTTGAAAGATCCAGGGTGGATAGCTTTAAGAAGGTCTCAGATGGAATAAAAGTTGAACAGCCCCATAACCAAGTGGCTGTGTTTGGCCAGCTTGTTGGGGAGACAAGGTTGTTGAGAGTGGAATGTCTCCATGCTGATTCTTTGAGTAAGCAGTCTGTGCTTCAGGGTCTGAGGACAGATTTGATTATTGGTGTTTCATAGCAGAACAGTTTTATGGCTGAATGCTTAAGGATGCAGGGGAGAGCAAGCAAACTCTCACCCTCAGACTCTTTGGATTTGTGTGGTATTTCTTTAAGACAGAGTCCGGCCTTGGAATTGGTAGCAATTAAGGATCTGAAAACTGGTGAACAGGCTCCTGTCTGTGTTGATGCAAAGTACCTGGCTAACAGAGGGAAGAAAGACTTGCTAATAGTTAGCAAAGAGAGCACACCCAATCAGCTAATAGATTCTGTTAAGCAAGAGAAATCAGGGTTTGATCCTAGAGGACAAAGAGAAAAAAAGAGAACTTAATTTTGCAAAGGGAAGCCACCGGTTAACCCTAAAAGGCCCAAACCCTAATGGTATTGAGCCAAAGGTGTGGCATGACAAAAATAATTGTAGATGGACATAACAGTGAATTTGTTGTTATTGCTAATGGTGATTTTTGTAACTAATGTGTTGCTAATACCAAGAACTGTAAAAATGTACAATGTGCCTAATCTTTTGGAAAATCCCTTGAACATGTTAAGAGTGATACATAAGAACACACTTTATGTTAAAAGGCCTTGTAATGATGATGTTGCACAGTTAGTGCCTGTAAACAGTCTTGTAACTTTTCCCAGGAGAAAAGACATTCCAGACCTGATGTGCTGTATGAAAAGGGAAACTGAGGCACACTACCATATTGCTTTCATGGCTAAATGCCAAGATTCCTACGCTATGGACAACATTAATATCTACATTGTCTTGATATTATTTGGGTTCCAAACATTTGCCAGAGCTTGTATAAATAAAGTAGCTATGTTCTTTAGCTCTTGGCAAGATCACATGAGACATACAGAAGCCATGCTGCAAGAGCAGATCCAATCCACTATTGTTCTAACCAAGTTTTACCTTGAGTTTGTAAAGAGATTCAATCATGTTATTGAACATGACTTTGATAAACCATTTCTGTTATACACTGGTACGGCTTATAACCCAATACTAGCTGTAGTAAGACAGAACCAAGGATGGGGAGCTCTTGGCATGCAGTCAGCGATCTTTGTATCATCCCTTCCTGCATCAATTTTGCATTGGGGGTTGATACCAGTCAGCTCTGTGTTTTTGGGGAACCAGGGCACAGTGTCTGGCCTGTCTGACTCATGAGGGACACCCCCCCTCCCCCCGACGGTCTCTGCTTGAACCAAGACCGATCAGAGAAAAGGCTTGCAGAGAGCAGTAAAGGGCGTTGGGAGACACACCTAGACCCCTCCTGACAAGGGTGACAAGATTAAGACATCTCCATTTGCATACAGAATGGAGAGCAGAGATAACTCCCCTAGCCTCATCTGCATGAAAGATGGGACAGGGATAAGCATACAGAATGAAGAACAGAGAAACGCACTGAACTCTGGGACCAGAAAAGCAGGGAAGCACTGCATCATGGGAATCTCTTCTACAGATGTTAATGAACCTAGGTTGGATACTAGGAAACACTATTTCACTAGGAGGGTGGTGAAGCACTGGAATGCGTTACCTAGGGAGGTGGTGGAATCTCCTTCCTTGGAGGTTTTTAAGGCCCGGCTTGACAAAGCCCTGGCTGGGATGATTTAGTGGGAATTGGTCCTGCTTTGAGCAGGGGGTTGGACTAGATGACCTCCTGAGGTCCCTTCCAACCCTGATATTCTATGATTCTATGATTCTAACCTACGCCTGCCCACACCCAGCTCAGCAGTTATCAGACCAATTCTAGTAATGAATCCTTGACTGATATCCAAAATACTGAAGCAGCCTAGTTGCATTGTGAGCTTCCTGGAAGAAAACACCACCCATAGCCAAGAGTGACCAGCTCCTATTGTCTAGCCTAAAGAAAACCTTTGAGTCATCAGTTTACCCATAAACAAATCTAGTATTCTCCCTTGAACCATTGTTGTTTCTCTACAAAAACCCCTACCTATGTTCAAGTAAGTGTTCTGATGCTTAGATTCGAACTATGCATCAGTTCCACTGGGACTCCATCTTCTCCTGACTGATCATGCTGGGGGTTCTGCCTGTCTCCAGCACTCTGGACCCTGAGCTACTACCATCACCTGGGAACCCCGACCAGTTCAAGCCTCATGGAGGGGGTGAGATCCCCCTCTTTCTCTCTCTCTGTTTTCCTTTCTACCTTAAAGGTTAATACCTATGTTATGTTGGTTTAGCCCTCTTTGTGTAGATATCACTAGTATTCAATAAATAACTTTTATGGTTAAGCTGGTTGCTTCTCTCTCTCTCTTGCTGAACTTTACTCTTCTGTGTTTTTAGCTTCCCCCATGTATTCTGCAGCAATGCTGCTTTTACCTAAGCTAAAGATCCCTGCAGCGCCCAAAATACTGTGGGGTTTGCTCATCAAGTAGGTTACTACCAGTACAATTGTGATGTGAGAGTGAGGATAGGGACGTGCTGAGTCTGGGACTGTAGCGGGGTGGTTACCCCGCTCCTGCCTGGAAGGGCTTGAAATCAGCCCTGGGAGAGGGCTGTGGCAGGAAAAGTGGGGCTGATTGGGGAAGCAGCTGCAGCTGGGCCACGCCCCAATCAGGCCTCAGCTGGCCCTATATAAGAGACTGGGAGCCAGGAGCTCAGCAGTCTCTCTCTGCCTTCAGAGAGAGAGAGAGGGGCCTGGCTGCTGGGAAGCTCAGGGTGCCTAGAGTGAGGCAGGGCTGGGGAAAGGCCAGAGGGGCTGGGGAATTCTAGGCTGGCAACTCCCCAGGCTGCAGGGCCTTGTCCAAGGCCATAGAGGCACTGGGTTGCAGAGAGGCAGCAGGTCCAGACCCAACCTTGCCTATGATGAGTGGCTGGCACTGCAGTCTGCCCCAGGGCACGGGGGCAAGTTGGTGACTGGTAGTAGCCTACAACTGAGGTGAAGTGAGGTGGGGAAGGGGGTGGGGGGTCCCCAGGGAAGGAAGACCCTGAGACTGAGGGGTGTACTGCCAGGGGGCAGCACCCCAGATAACGGGCCCCTGGAGTCCAGGGAGGGACACGGGGGCCAAGCGGCAGTGGGATACTGGCCTGCAGAGGGCGCTTCAAGGCTGGAAACGAGCTAATTCCCAGACAGTACCAGAAGGAGGCGCCGCAGGGGTGAGTCCTGCCTCGCTACAGGGACACATAAGGGTGGCAGCTTGAAAGTGCTGCTTGACCCAGTCCATTGAGCCCAGGGGCACATAAGGGGGGACAGCTTGAAAGTGGTGCTTGACCCAGCCCATTGAGTCCAGGGGCACATAAGGGGTCAGCTTGAAAGTGCTGATTGACCCAGTCCGCTCAGACTTGCTCTGTTAATGTATGTGTGTGTGTGTGCTCATCCGGTTCTGGGGCTGGAGGAACACAGCCCTAGGAAACCTAGGTTCTGCAGGATAGCTCCATTGGGAGGGGCCTTGCATAAGGGAGAAGTAGAGCTCCATATGAAAACACACATGACACAAGCAGTACAGGGATAGAATTACAGAACACCCCCCCCCCCCCAGAAGAGTAACCCGAATAATGAGCATACCCCAAAGTCAAATAAGGTGTCTATGAAAAGGTTATGATTTGCTCATTATGATTATGCTATCTGCATGCAGGTATCATTATGTATTTAAAGTTATAAGTATTGGCTCTATACTGTGTGTATTTCAAACTTGTGCTATGCTTCTGGGTGATGCCCCAGACAGTTTGGCATCAGCACTGCCTGGCCTGCTTGATGGCCCATTAAGGACCATCAGCTATACAATTGACCCATTGAGAGAAGGCAGATACACCTTATGACTCAGAAAGGCATGCAAGGGCATGCCTACAGAGAGGACTCTAAGACTTTCAAGCCATGTGCTGGGCAGCTTGTATTTGGAACAAAGGAAGCACAGGCTGCATGGCAAGAGACTATAAAAGGCAGCTGCATCTTCTCCATTTTGTCTTCAATCCTGCTTTTTACCTCTGAAGGAACTTTGCTACAAACTGAAGCTCTGAACAATGGACTGAATGACCCATCCAAGCTGTGGCTGTAGGGGAGGGATAGCTCAGTGGTTTGAGCATTGGCCTGCTAAACCCAGGGTTGTGAGTTCAATCCTTGAGGGGGTCATTTAGGGAACTGGGGTAAAAATCTGTCTGGGGATTGGTCCTGCTTTGAGCAGGGGGTTGGACTAGATGACCTCCTGAGGTCTCCTCCAACCCTGATATTCTATGATACTCCAGAGACTTAACTTAAGCCGGCAGTTTATTCCATCACTGCTACAAGCCTGAACCAAGAACTTTGCTATTACTGTATGTAATTGATTTCATTTAACCAATTTTAACTCTCATCTATATTTCTTTCTTTTTATGAATAAACCTTTAGATTCTAAAGGTTGGCAATGGCGTGATTTGTGTTTAAGATCTAACTGGTATATTGACCTGGGACTGGGGCTTGGTCCTTTGGGATTGGGAGAATCTTTTTTCTTTTACTGTGGTATTGGTTTTCATAACCATTCATCCCTGTAGCAAGGTCGAGACTCATCGGTGCGGCACCTCCTCACGATGAATCGCAAGAAGAGTGGGGTGCAGGGCCCTGACTCCCCCACAGTCCCGTGACAGCATCTTACAGGGTGAACTTGGAGGAAATGCTTCAGCCTCAGCAGGATTTTAATTTGGCTAATGTGCACCTTGTTAACTGTGTTCACTGCTGATCACTTTTTCAGAGCGTTATCTAGACGTTCTGGTATTCTGGACAGTGTTTGTGGGTGGATGTAACAATGCTGCCTCTGGCGAGACACAACTGAGAGTATCAATTCAGGACAAATTGCTTAGAGCAGGGCAGTTACAGCTCAAAGCTGGAATTCCTTTATTATTAAGACACACCAAACCAGCCAAACAGGGAGGATTTCGGTTTCACCCCACTGGCTAACCATAAGTCATAAAAGCAATTCCCTTAGACACTCCAGTTTCCCAGTATCACCACCTGTGCCACTCATTATGGGGATGAATGGTTATGAAAACCAATACCGCAGTAAAAGAAAAAAGGTTCTCCCGATCCCAAAGGACCAAGCCCCAGACACAGGTCAATATACAAGTCAGATCTTACCCACAAACCACGCTGTTGCCAATCCTTTAGAATCTAAAATCTGATGCATCCCAAGACCGCATTAGCTTTTTTAACGGCCATATCACATTGGCGGCTCATAGTCATCCTGTGATCAACCAATACTCCGAGGTCCTTCTCCTCCTCTGTTACTTCCAACCGATGTGTCCCCAATTTATAACCAAAATTCTTGTTATCAATCCCTAAATGCATGACCTTGCACTTTTCACTATTAAATTTCATCCTATTACTATTACTCCAGTTTACAAGGTCATTCAGATCTTCCTGTATGATATCCCAGTCCTTCTCTGTATTAGCAATACCTCCCAGCTTTGTGTCATCCGCAAACTTTATTAGCACATTCCCACTTTTTATGCCAAGGTCAGTAATAAAAAGATTAAATAAGATTGGTCCCAAAACCGGAAGTTTAGACTTGAAATTAGACGAAGGTTTCTAACCATGAGAGGAGTGAAGTTCTGGAACAGCCTTCCAAGGGGAGTAGTGGGGGCAAAAGACATATCTGGCTTCAAGACTAAGCTTGATAAGTTTATGGAGGGGATGGTATGATGGGATAGCCTAATTTTGGCAATTAATTGATCTTTGATTATTAGCAGGTAAATATGCCCAATGGTCTGTGATGGGATGTTAGATGGGGTGGGATCTGAGTTACTACAGAGAATTCTTTCCTGGGTGCTGGCTGGTGAGTCTTGCCCACATGCTCAGGGTTTAACTGATCGCCATATTTGGGGTCGGGAAGGAATTTTCCTCCAGGGCAGATTAGCAGAGGCCCTGGAGGTTTTTTGCCTTCCTCTGCAGCGTGGGGCACGGGTCACTTGCTGGAGGATTCTCTGCACCTTGAGGTCTTTAAACCACGATTTGAGGACTTCAATAACTCAGACCTAGGTTAGGGGTTTGTTACAGGAGTGGGTGGGTGAGATTCTGTGGCCTGCGTTGTGCAGGAGGTCAGACTAGATGATCATAATGGTCCCTTCTGACCTTAAAGTCTAGGAGTCTAAAATCTAAAGGTTTATTCATAAAAGAAAGAAATATAGATGAGAGTTAAAATTGGTTAAATGGAATCAATTACATACAGTAATGGCAAAGTTCTTGGTTCAGGCTTGTAGCAGTGATGGAATAAATTGCTGGTTCAAATCAAGTCTCTAGAGTACATCCACAGCTGGGATAGGTTATTCAGTCCTTTGTTCAGAACTTCAGTTTGTAGCAAGGTTCCCCCAGAAGTATGAAGCAGGATTGAAGACAAAATGGAGGGATTTCCAGGGCATTTTATATTCTCTCTCTTGTGGGCTTAAACCCCTTGGTTCTCCTGTGCAAAATCACAGCAACAAGATGGAGTTTGGAGTCACCTGTGCAAGTCACATGTCCATGCATGACTCAGTTCTTTACAGGCCAACGCCTGTAAATTGTCATTGTTTACATGTTAGTTTGAATGTTCCCAGGAAATCTCAGATGTGGATTGGCATCTCCCAAAGTTCACTGTCAGTTAAGTGTTTCTTGACTGGGCATTTACTGAGAATAGTCCTTTCTCAAGAAGCTGACCAAATGCTTCACGGAGGCTACTTAGAATCAAAACACAATACAAGTACATAGCCAATATTCATAACTTCAACTACAAAAAAGGTACACACATACAGATAGCATAATTATAAGCAGCCAATCGTAACCTCTTCATAGACACCTTACACAACAACCGTTGTAAAATATTTGCTGCAAATATATAACAGTGGTTGCAACAATGATCTATACAGTTACAGTTTATGTCAATAACGTCACAGTGGAGCTCAGTAGAGTGCTGCCTCTTGGTTTGTTAATGATTCCCAGCACCCAAATCTTGATCCCAAATCTTCTTCAGGCTCTGCAATGTGCCAGGTTTTGTTTCATCTTATGCACCTGTATGCTGTTGGGTTGTGGATGAGAATGGAAGTGCTGGAAGTGCTGGAACAGCCAGTAGAGAGCCTGTTCTCATGGCACATCCACACAGAAACAGATATACACAGCGGTAGCTGAACCATCCTCCTGAATGCAGAGGAGGCCACCGAAAATGTGGTAAGGTGATAGGGAATAGTCAGCATGGATTTGTAAAGAAGAAATCATGTCAAACCAATCTGATAGCTTTCTTTGATAGGATAACGAGTCTTGTGGATAAGGGAGAAGCGGTGGATGTGGTATACCTAGACTTTAGTAAGGCATTTGGTACGGTCTCGCATGATATTCTTATCAATAAACTAGGCAAATACAACTTAGATGGGGCTGCTATAAGGTGGGTGCATAACTGGCTGGATAACCGTACTCAGAGAGTAGTTATTAATGGTTCCCAATTCTGCTGGAAAGGTATAACAAGTGGGGTTCTGCAGGGGTCTGTTTTGGGACCGGCTCTGTTCAATATCTTCATCAACGACTTAGATATTGGCATAGAAAGTACGCTTATTAAGTTTGCAGATGATACCAAACTGGGAGGGATTGCAACTGCTTTGGAGGATAGAGTCATAATTCAAAATGATCTGGACAAATTGGAGAAATGGTCTGAGGTAAACAGGATGAAGTTTAATAAAGACAAATGCAAAGTGCTCCACTTAGGAAGGAAGTATCAGTTTCACACATAGAGAATGGGAAGAGACTGTCTAGGAAAGAGTATGGCAGAAAGGGACCTAGGGATTATAGTGGACCACAAGCTAAATATGAATCAACAGCGTGATGCTGTTGCAAAAAAGTAAACATGATTCTGGGATGCATTAACAGGTGTATTGTGAGCAAGACACGAGAAGTCATTCTTCCGCTCTACTCTGCGCTGGTTAGGCCTCAACTGGAGTATTGTGTCCAGTTCTGGGCACTGCCAGGGCCACCCAGAGGGGGGGGCAAGTGGGGCAATTTGCCCCAGGCCCCGCCTCCACGAGAATGTCGGAGGATCCCCCCCGCCTCCGCCTTCCCCCATCCCCTGGCACCTCAGTGTGCCGCATCCAGGAGTGGCCCTGGACAGCGCTGCAGCCGCGTGGCCTGAGCTCCTCCCACTCAGAGCCGTGTGGTAAGGGGGCGGGGCTCAGAGCTCCAGGCCGAGCGGCGGGAGCTCAGGTCCCGTGGAGCCACGCCGCTGCAGCGCTGTCTAGGGCTGCTCCTGGACGCGGTGCGCTGAGGCTCCGGGAGAGGGGGGAGGCGGGAGTAAGCAGCATGGTAAGCCCCTCTGAGCTGGACACCCCCCTGACCCCTCCCACAGCCCTGACCCCCAGCTCCGAGCCCCAGCCCCTCTGAGCCGGACACCCCCCTGACCCCTCCCCCCCACAGCCCTGACCCCCAGCTCCGAGCCCAGCCCCTCTGAGCCGGGCACCCCCCTGACCCCACCTCCCTCACAGCCCTGACCCCCAGCTCCGAGCCCAGCCCCTCTGAGCCGGACACCCCCCTGAGGTGGGATTGAGGGGGGATTTGATAGCTGCTTTCAATTACCTGAAAGGGGATTCCAAAGAGGATGGATCTAGACTGTTCTCAGTGGTACCTGATGACAGAACAAGGAGTAATGGTCTCAAGTTGCAGTTGGGGAGGTTTAGGTTAGATATTAGGAAAAACTTTTTCACTAGGAGGGTGGTGAAGCACTGGAATGGGTTACCTAGGGAGGTGGTGGAATCTCCTTCCTTAGAGGTTTTTAAGGTCAGGCTTGACAAAGCCCTGGCTGGGATGATTTAGTTGGGAATTAGTCCTGCTTTGAGCAGGGGGTTGGACTAGATGACCTCCTGCGGTCCCTTTCAACCCTGATATTCTATGATTCTATGACCCCACTCCCCCCACAGCCCTGACCCCCAGCTCCGAGCCCAGCCCCTCTGAGCCAGGCACCCCCTGCCCCCATCCCCCCACAGCCCTGACCCCCAGCTCTGAGCCCACCCCCTGTGAGCCGGGCACCCCCCAACCCAAAGCCCAGCTCCCCGCCCAGCCCTGGGCAACAGCAGCGACAACCCATTGGCACCCAGCAACAGCCCATTATGTAATTGCAAATGTATACATGCCATTAAAGCATTTAATGTTTTAAAATAATGTATTTCATGTATTTTCAAATTATTAAAAATTAATTTTTAAATGTATTTCACTGGTTATTTTTTACATTTCTAAATACATGTTACTATAGGTATTGCAACTTTTTTTTATGGAAGGGGCCCCCAAAATTGCTTTGCCCCAGGCCTCCTGAATCCTCTGGGCGGCCATGGGCACTGCATTTCAAGAAAGATGTGGAGAAATTGGAGAGGGTCCAGAGAAGAGCAACAAGAATGATTAAAGGTCTAGAGAACATGACCTATGAAGGAAGGCTAAAAGAATTGGGTTTGTTTAGTTTGGAAAAGAGAAGACTGAGAGGGGACATGATAGCAGTTTTCAGGTATCTAAAAGGGTGTCATAAGGAGGAGGGAGAAAACTTGTTCATCTTAGCCTCTAAGGATAGAACAAGAAGCAATGGGCTTAAACTGCAGCAAGGGATGTTTAGGTTGGACATTAGGAAAAAGTTCCTAACTGTCAGGGTGGTTAAACACTGGAATAAATTGCCTAGGGAGGTTGTGGAATCTCCATCTCTGGAGATATTTAAGAGTAGGTTAGATAAATGTCTATCAGGGATGGTCTAGACAGTATTTGGTCCTGCCATGAGGGCAGGGGACTGGACTTGATGACTTCTCGAGGTCCCTTCCAGTCCTTGAATCTATGAAAAATCCCAGCCAATGTTGTTTTATTGTTTATATCCCATTATTGTAGCTGTCGTTTCCCCACATATCTATTTAAAGACTTGCTGCACTAGAACTGAACAATGGCCCAACTTGTCCTGTGTTCTTCCTTGAGCAGTGGCCAGCGTGGATGCTAGAGGAGGGTGTAACCATCCATGCTATAAAGCGCCTAACTGTGTAATACCTTCCTGTTTGTGGACATTTTTTCCTAGCTGGTGAGCAGTATAAATCCTTACAGTACATGCTAATTTTAACACTAGCTAGTGTAAATGCAGGTGCTATTTGTATCCATATAAATTCCTAAAATGCTCTACTTAGCTCTGCATGTTGTCTCTTGATTCCAAAATTCTCCAGGCTGCAGATATAAATGGAAAATCTTGTCTTAAAGCCAAGCTGATATTGTATAGCAGAGAAAAGTGGGGGACGATGCAAGTCCCATCTTGTTAACATTATGTCACTTTTGTTTTACAGCTATCCTCCATCATAGAGATGCTAGAAAGTGCTTTCTATGGCTTAGACCTTCTAAAGTTACACTCAGTCACAACAAAATTGGTGGGCCGAGTGGAGAAACTAGAGGAGGTAAGATGAGATCCATTTCTTTTTCTTTGGGTTGTTTTGTTAGAGACGACGTCATGCAAAATTAAATGGCACCTAATCGTTTGGCATCTGGAGCCAAATCATGGTGTTGTGGGATAACTGGTAATTAGCTACCATTTCATTTAACTATGTGGCCACTGTCATCATGACCTATGACTGGACATTTGGAGAAAAGAGATCAAGGGATAACATTTCAGAAGTGATTTAGATATTCAAAGATCTTTAGGCACTTAAAAATGCAGATAGGTGCCTAGGCAATTTTGGAAATCCTACTTGATGCCTAGCTGTATCTTTAGATGCCAAAAGGCCTTTGAACATGTGGCCTGTAGTTGCCCAAGTTCCGTTGTCTTTCACTGAGGCTTAGATTCCTAAGTGCCTAAGTCACTTTTGAAAATGGGACTTAGGTTCCTGTAACAGGGTTCACAACCCGCCCCTCTTCCTGGGGCCCACTTGCTGTCCCCAGTAAGGCTCAGAGAGGCTTCAGGGTTGTGCAACACCCTTGTCTTTATTCACTTAAGGTTGTCCCACCACCACTGTCCATCTTGTATAATACAAGCTTTACAGGATTAGTCACCTCCTTTACAGGCAGAGTCAGCCTTCAGCTTGGAGGCCTCCAGTTCCCTCCCTGACTGACTTCTTCCTGGCTGCCCCCTGCTTTCTGGCTCCCTCCCAGTCTTTATAGCCCCTGGCTTGTCAGGCCAGCAGGTGTTGTCAATCCTTAGGCCGGCATCAGGCCTTTTCCATCAGCCCCAATCTGTTTCCCTTGATTGGAGCTGACTGGGCAGGGGCTGATTAGGTGCTTTTGCACCACCACCCTGCTACAGTTCCTAAATCATGTAGGTGCTTTTGAAAATTTTACCTGGCCAGTGTTGCCAATTCTCACAAGTCTTGAGATATTTCATACTCTTCTTAAAACCCCAGTTCCTGGAGTCATGTGATTTTTGTGAGACTCTCAGCTTTCATTTCAAAGAAGAGTAAGATCCCGTGGTTATGAAGAAAAGCTTGGAAATGTGACCTAAGTGGGTAACCTAAAATTTTAAAGACTAAACAATAAGAACGTCAAATGTTTTACTTTTGAAGAGCTTCATGATTTCTTCGGGCCTGACTCATGGTTTTAGAATACTGGGGATTGGCCATGCTGAGCCTGTTTGTAGTAATCCATAAGTGTGGCGGAAGATCACATTTTAGCCACACACAAACATATATGACATCTTGCAACTCAGTCAAGGCAGGTCAATGAGAAGGGTCTCTCAGAAGAGGATGTGGAGTGGGAGGGCGATGCTGCATTTATGAACCCTGTGACTCATGTCCTGTACATAGTGTTTAATGTTTAGATCATTAACCTTTTTGTTACTGGACTAAACTGGAGCCAGTGTGAGCTGCTGCTAAGGTTGCCAAGCATCCGGTTTTCAACCAGAACTCCTGGTCGAAAAAGGACCCTGGTGGCTCCGGTTGACACCACTGACCAGGCTGTTAAAAGTCCGGATGGCAGCACAGCAGTGGCTTGGGGCTAAGGCAGGCTCCCTGCCTGCCCTAGCTCTGCGCGGCTCCTGGAAGTGGCCGCCAATTCCCTGCAGCTCCTAGATGCATGGGCGGCCAGGGAGGCTCCACACGCTGCCCCCGCCCTGAATGCTGGCTCCGCAGCTCCCATTGGTTGGGAACCGTGGTCCGCGACCAATGGGAGTTGCGGGGGTGGTGCCTGTGGGCGTGAGTGCAGTACACGGAGCCTCCCTGGCCACCCATGTGCCTAGGGGCTGCAGGGACCTGGTGGCCACTTTCTGAGAGCCACAGTAAGTGCCGCTGGGACCCTGCACTCCCATCCGCACCCCAACTCCCTGCCCCAGCCTGGAGTCCCTTCTCACACCCAAACTCCCTCCCGGAGCCTGCACCTTCACCCCTCCAACACCCTGCCCTAGCCCTAAGCCCCTTTCTGCACCCCAAATCCCTCATCCCCGGCCCCATCCCCTCAGCCAGAGCCCATACCCCCTCCTGCACCCCAAACCGCTCATCCCCGGCCCCACCCCAGAGCCTACACCCCCAGCCGGACCCCTCACCCCCCTCCTGCATCCCAACCCACTGCCCCAGCCTGGTGAAAGTGAGTGAGTGAGGGAGAGTGAGTGAGCCTCCAAAGCTGTAGGTTTTAAGTGAAAACAGCTGTGCATATCTCTCTATCCATGTTATAGAGGGCAGACAATTTATGAGTTTACCCTGTATTAGCTTTATACAGAGTAAAACAGATTTATTTGGGGTTTGGATCCCATTGGGAACTGGGTGTCTGGGTGCTGGAGGCAGATAACCTGCTAAGCTGTTTTCAGTTAAATCTGCAGCTTTGGGGGTGTCAGGGTTCTCTCCCCACTCTGAACTTTGGGGTACAGATGTGGGGACCCGGATGAAAGACCGCCTAAGTTTATATTCCACCAGCTTAGGTTAAAAACTTTCCCAAAGCACAAATTCCTTTCCTTGTCCTGGGACGGTATTGCTGCCACCACCAAGTGATTTAAACAAACATTCAGGGAGGGGCCACTTGGAGCCCTATCTCCTCCAAAATATCCCCCAAGCCCCTTTGCCCCCTTTGCTGTGGGGGCTTGAGAATAATATAGCAACTGATAGGTTAACAAAGTGGGCACAGACCAAATCCTTGGTTTTTAGGACACTGAAAATTAGTCAGGTTCTTAAAAGAAGAATTTCATTAAAAAAAAAAAGTAAAAGAATCACACCTGCAAAATCAGGATGGAAGATAACTTTACAGGGTAAATAAAAAGATTTAAAACACAGAGGATTCCCCTCTAGGCTCAACTTCAAAGTTATAAAAACAGGAATAAACCTCCCTCTTAGCATAGGGAAAGTTCACAAGCTAAAACAAAAGATAATCTAATACATTTCCTTGCTATTACTTTCAATTTCTGTAATTTTTAGATGTATCAGTTGAGGATCTTTTTAGGAGCTGGGTTACCTGCTTGGTCTCTCTCTTTGTCCCGAGAGGGAACCAACAAAGAGAGCACAAACAAAACCTTCCCCACCCCCCCACCCTCAGATTTGAAAGTATCTTCTTTGCCCATTGGTCCTTCTGGTCAGGTGCCAACTAAGTTACTTGAACTGATTAACCCCTTACAGGTAAGTGATTCTGTACTTCTGGCCAGGAGGGATTTATGTTACTGCATACATAAAGGTTGTTACCCTTCCCTTTATATTTATGACAGGGGGCATGGCCTGGACCTGGGTTTGTGTTGCAGTAGGCTAGTGTGTTTGGCTCGACAAGGCAGGGTTCTGGAAGTCCCAAGCTGGCAGGGAGAACGGGCTCAGAGGTAATTCCAGCACATCAGGTGACAGTCCCAAGGGGGTCTCTGTGACTGAACCAGTCACTGTGGCGTAGTTGAACAGAATCTGTGCACAGCTGATTGCTTTGAGACACTGGTAGTGATTTTAAGTGAGTTTTAAGTGTGGTGGCTGGAGAACAGACAAAGTGGCTACTGGTTTGTTATTTTCTGTTTGCTTATTTCGGGTAAGGGAAATAGAGGCAGGAAAATCAGCAAAATGAGTGACAGTAAGGCTCAGAAGAAGCTAGAACTGCACAGGTTGCAGATTGCTGAGAAGGAAAATGAACATAAAAGACAGATGGAATTAAGAGAAATGGAGATTAATGCGCAATTTTCCCAGGAAAAAGCTGCTCACGAAAGAGCCATGGAAGCCCAAAGGTTAGCACAGCAAGCTGCTCAGGAGGAGAAGGAACGAGAGAGGCAGCAGGCCCTGGAGTTAAGAGACAAACCCAAATTGAGACCCAGAAGCATGAACTGGCTGTAATGGAGTGGAAGAGACAGAACCCTTCAGCAGCTGGCTCCACTTCTCCCAAAATCCATAAATGGGAGCGGTTATGTCCACCATATGATGAATCCAGTGATATTGCCGAGTATTTCATCACCTTTGAGAGACTGTGCACTCTCCATGCAATTCCTGAGCATCAAAAGATGACTACTTTGATTGCAAAATTGACTGGGAGAGCTCTGGACATATTCAATAAGATGCCTATTGCTGATGCTTCAAACTATGGTATATTTAAGGAACTGGTTTTGAATCAGTTTCAGATTATACCTGAAAGCTACAGGGTTAAATTCAGGATCCTTAAAAGGGGAACTGGATTGAGTAATGTGGCTTATGTAAATGAAATGAGAGATTTGTTAGACAAGTTGGTGAGGGGAAAAGGCATTACAAGCTTTGAAGAAATGCGTGATTTGGTTGTTCAGGAACAGTTCCTGAATATGTTCAGTGACGATATAAAACAGTATTTGTGGGACAAAAAGATGGATGCAGTGGGTAAATCAGCTGGGTTTGCGGACTCTTAGGAGTAATCACAAGCTGCAATTAAACATAAACCACTGGCAGAGAGGTACAGGGTTGGTGGAAAACAGAATCACCATTTTACTCCTGGGAAAAAGGAGGCTGGGCGTTCACCTCCCCATTTCCCTGTTACTCATCCCAAGTCTCCTATACAAGCAGAGGAGCCCAGAAGGTGCTATCATTGTAATTCCACTAAGCACCTGAGGAATAAATGTCCTGGGCTGAGTGGGAACAGGCTCCAGGTAACACATGAAGCTGCTGCTTTTCAGAGCACAGGGTTATCCCAGGTTACTGCCACTTTCCACACAGGATTTGTAAAGGTTGCTTCTACACAAACAATCAGTGAGCATATGCATGCTGTTAAGCTTAATGGCAAAGTGCTCCAAGGTTGGAGGGATACTGGTGCAGAGATTTCTGTGGTCAGGAGGGACCTGATCCATGAGAAGGATTTGTTACCAAGAAAAATGGCAGAATTAGAATAAGTGGGAGGTTACAAAGTCCTTGCATCTTTAGCTAAGGTACACATGGAAACTGGTGATTTGCAGGCTGAACTAACTGTTGCAGCGGTGGCACATAATTTTGCACTGTTTCTACTGGGGAATGATTGTTTTGATGTGGCAGAATCTGTCCCAAGGTTTGTTAGCAGCAAGAAGGAATCTTGTGCTGAAAGCCCCAGAGAGGAGGGTGAAGTCACAGGGGCTGCTGGGGAAATGGGAGAGTGTCTAATTCCTCTGTAGCAGGGGAAAATGTGCCGTTGGGGGCAGGGATGGTCGAGACCAGTTCCTGTAGCCCTGGGGCTCAAGACAGGTCCCTGCGGGAGGGGGTGGATAGAGCCAGCTCCTGTCCCGTGATCATCTCCCTGGGGGAGAGGGATGTTCCACCTGGTAACAGGGGGGCCTTCCCAGCTGCTGACTGCCAGGAAGTTGCAGGTCAGCACGGGACAGGCCCTGCCTTAGGGTGCACAGGGACATGTATCCCGGAAATGGAAGTTGGGGTCCTGACAACCACTGCAGTGGGAACAGACCCCAAGGGCTCTGTAGCTGGAAGCAAGCCGAACCTGAGTGAAAGGGCGGGGGGGATTTTGCTGGCCAGTGAAGGGTCTGTCATATCTGGTAGTTTTGAGCCCACAGCTGGATCAGGGTCACCTTCCCTTTTGGAGGACGCAGGGGTGTCTGCCTTGGGGGGAACCCAGAGAGGGAAGTCCAGACGGAAGGTGAGGGTGGACAGGAGGGTCTGCCCACCTTTTGTAGGAAGGCATTTCCCCAGGAGAAGGGTGAAGGATCTGCATCTGAAATGCCAGACCCCTCACCTGTGGATCAGGTATTAAGGGAAGACTGGTGGTCAGATCTCCTGGAGGGAAGAGTCCACCCAGCTGACCTTTTGGGAACAGAGAATGGGGTGACCGAGGGGATCTTACCAATCCAAAGCACTGCATTAAAAGATGTTGTTCCTGCTATGCTTGTAGAAACTAACATTGTCTCTTTAAGGCAGGAGAAGGAAAAACTTTGCATTTGGGAAGCTTCACAAGCTGGTGGGGCCCAACAGAAAGAGATTCCAGATGGAAGGGCCGAGGGCAGGCATGGTTTCAGTGCACCCTTTCCTTGCCAAAACCCCAAATACATACCTGAACTGAGAGCCTTCACCAAAGAGACAGGAGACTGTGTCAAAACCCCTACCATGGTACACAAAGGGATTGGAAAATGCAATGGACACTGAACGAGCTAAACTGTGTGAACAGAGCCTGTCCGCCAGAGATTTGCTGGTTATCTTGTCTCTTTGGCTACTTCACCTATGGGTCAAGACAAAGGAGTTAATACTAATGGTAAACCCTTTGAAGATGTGTAACATACCAGATCTCTGGAAAAAACTTTCATTCATGCTAGGGATGGTAACAAGACAGTCCCACAAGCAGGTTGTTTTTCATCTTATACCTGTAAACAGGCTGGAAGCTTGGCACAGCAGCAAAAGCATAACGGGCGTACACTGCTGTGTGGAAGGGGAAACTGAGGCACACCGCCTCATGGCATTGGTGGCTAAATGCCAAGAAACCTACACTTTAACAGATATTGCTATCTGCATTCTGTTAGCAATGCTACACCCCAACAAGTTTTCGGGTACCTGGGGCCCAGGAACCTAGAACTTTGCAAGAAACCCTATGAATAGCATTATAGTGTTTAATAGTGCTGGATGGGGGTATGACCAGAGCTGAACCGGAATTTTAAATGTACTGCCTCCACCATGGACGGTGTCCAAGTCTCTGGCAGTAAGTTCAGGAGGAGGACGTGACGTTGCACTCCACATGCTTTATGAAAATATGCTTATGAATGTGAATATAATGTAACTGGAATATGCTTTATGCCACCACTGAGAACAGCCGAGCTCCATCCTCTTTGGAACCCCCCCTCAGGTAGTTGAAAGCAGCTATCAAATCCCCCCTCATTCTTCTCTTCTGCAGACTAAACAATCCCAGTTCCCTCAGCCTCTCCTCATAAGTCATGTGCTCCAGACCCCTAATCATTTTTGTTGCCCTCCGCTGGACTCTTTCCAATTTTTCCACATCCTTCTTGTAGTGTGGGGCCCAAAACTGGACACAGTATTCCAGATGAGGCCTCACCAATGTCGAATAAAGGGGAACGATCACGTTCCTCGATCTGCTGGTAATGCCCCTACTTATACAGCCCCAAATGCCATTAGCCTTCTTGGCAACAAGAGCACACTGTTGACTCATATCCAGCTTCTCATCCACTGTGACCCCTAGGTCCTTTTCTGCAGAACTGCTACCCAGCCATTCGGTCCCTAGTCTGTAGCAGTGCATGGGATTCTTCCGTCCTAAGTGCAGGACTCTGCACTTGTCCTTGTTGAACCTCATCAGGTTTTTTTCGGCCCAATCCTCTAATTTGTCTAGGTCCCTCTGTATCTGATCCCTACCCTCCAGTGTATCTACCACGCCTCCCAGTTTAGTGTCATCTGCAAACTTGCTGAGAGTGCAGTCCACACCATCCTCCAGATCATTAATAAAGATATTAAACAAAACCGGCCCCAGGACCGACCCTTGGGGCACTCCGCTTGAAACCGGCTGCCAACTAGACATGGAGCCATTGATCACTACCCGTTGAGCCCGACGATCTAGCCAGCTTTCTATCCACCTTACAGTCCATACTTCTTTAACTTGCTGGCAAGAATACTGTGGGAGACCGTATCAAAAGCTTTGCTAAAGTCAAGGAATAACACATCCACTGCTTTCCCCTCATCCACAGAGCCAGTTATTTCATCATAGAAGGCAATTAGGTTAGTCAGGCATGACTTGCCCTTGGTGAATCCATGCTGACTGTTCCTGATCACTTTCCTCTCCTCTAAGTGTTTCATAATTGATTCCTTGAGGACCTGCTCCATGATTTTTCCAGGGACTGAGGTGAGGCTGACTGGCCTGTAGTTCCCCGGATCCTCCTTCTTCCCTTTTATAAAGATGGGCACTACATTAGCCTTTTTCCAGTCATCCGGGACCTCCCCTGATCGCCATGAGTTTTCAAAAATAATGGCTAATGGCTCTGCAATCACATCCGCCAACTCCTTTAGCACCCTCCATGCAGCGCATCCAGCCCCATGGACTTGTGCACGTCCAGTTTTTCTAAATAGTCCCGAACCACTTCTTTCTCCACAGAGGGCTGGTCACCTTCTCCCCATACTGTGCTGCTCAGTGCAGTAGTCTGGGAGCTGACCTTGTTCGTGAAGACAGAGGCAAAAAAATCATTGAGTACATTAGCTTTTTCCACATCCTCGGTCACTAGGTTGCCTCCCTCATTCAGTAAGGGGCCCACACTTTCCTTGACTTTCTTCTTGTTGCTGACATACCTGAAGAAACCCTTCTTGTTACTCTTAACATCTCTTGCTAGCTGCAACTCCAAGTGTGATTTGGCCTTCCTGATTTCACTCCTGCATGCCTGAGCAATATTTTTATATTCCTCCCTGGTCATTTGTCCAATCTTCCACTTCTTGTAAGCTTCTTTTTTGTGTTTAAGATCAGCAAGGATTTCACTGTTTAGCCAAGCTGGTCGCCTGCCATATTTATTATTTTTTCTACACATCGGGATGGTTTGTTCCTGCAACCGCAATAAGGATTCTTTAAAATACAGCCAGCTCTCCTGGACCCCTTTGCCCTTCATGTTATTCTCCCAGGGGATTCTGCCCATCTGTTCCCTGAGGGAGTCAAAGTCTGCTTTTCTGAAGTCCAGGGTCCGTATTCTGCTGCTCTCCTTTCTTCCTTGTGTCAGGATCCTGAACTCGACCATCTCATGGTCACTGCCTCCCAGGTTCCCATCCACTTTTGCTTCCCCTACTAATTCTTCCCTGTTTGTGAGCAGCAGGTTAAGAAAAGCTCTGCCCCTAGTTGGTTCCTCCAGCACTTGCACCAGGAAATTGTCCCCTACACTTTCCAAAAACTTCCTGGATTGTCTGTGCACCGCTGTATTGCTCTCCCAGCAGATATCAGGGTGATTAAAGTCTCCCATGAGAACCAGGGCCTGCGATCTAGCACCTTCTGCTAGTTGCCAGAAGAAAGCCTCGTCCACCTCATCCCCCTGGTCTGGTGGTCTATAGCAGACTCCGACCACGACATCACCCTTGTTGCTCACACTTCTCAACTTTGTCCAGAGACTCAGGTTTTTCTGCAGTTTCATACCGGAGCTCTGAGCAGTCATACTCCTCTCTTACATACAACGCAACTCCCCCACCTTTTCTGCCCTGCCTGTCCTTCCTGAACAGTTTATATCCATCCATGACAGTACTCCAGTCATGTGAGTTATCCCACCAAGTCTCTGTTATTCCAATCACATCATAGTTCCCTGACTGTGCCAGGACTTCCAGTTCTCCCTGCTTGTTTCCCAGGCTTCTTGCATTTGTGTATAGGCACTTAAGATAACTCATCGATCGTCCCTCTTTCTCAGTATGAGACAGGAGTCCTCCCCTCTTGCTCTCTCCTGCTTGTGCTTCCTCCCAGGATCCCATTTCCCCACTTACCTCAGGGATGAAGAATGAGGTCTCACAGGGACACGTGACCATGTCACCTGATAATGAAATCCATCTTAAATCTGGTACTTTTCCATTTAGAAAGAGGGGTGGGGACCCAGAGAGACAAAAGATTCCCGCCTTTTGCCAAAACTATAAAAGGAGCAGGACAGAGGGGGCTGCCAGTCATGAGAAAGCCCCTGTTTTCCACCTAAGATGACTGCTGGAACTAACAAGAACTGTACTAGGGGAAAGGATTGGGCCTAGACTAGGAAGGAGTTTAGTCTGTGAAAGAAGCTTATTGGAACATCTCTGAGGGTGAGATATTACCTGTTTCTTTAACTGATTAATCAGTTTCTTTATGTATTAGGCTTAGACTTGCATGTTTTTACTTTATTTTGCTTGGTGACTTTGTTATTTTCTGTTATTACTTGAAACCACTTAAATCCTATTTTTTATACTTAATAAAATCACTTTTGTTTATTAGTAAACCCAGAATAAGTGATTAATACCTGGGGGAGCAAACAGTTGTGCATATCTCTCTATCAATGTTATAGAGGGCGGACAATTTATGAGTTTACCCTGTATAAGCTTTATACAGAGTAAAACAGATTTATTTTGGGTTTGGATCCCATTGGGAACTGGGTGTCTGGGTGCTGGAGGCAGGTAACCTGCTAAACCGTTTTCAGTTAAGGCTGCAGCTTTGGGGGCATGGCCCAGACCCTGGGTCTGTGTTGCAGCAGGCTAGCATGTCTGGCTCAACAAGGCGGGGTTCTGGAAGTCCCAAGCTGGCAGGGAAAGTGGGCTCAGAGGTAATTCCAGCACATCAGGTGACAGTCCCAAGGGGGTCTCTGTGACCAAACCCTTCACACTGTTCATGATTTTTACTAAAAATACCTGTGATTAAATCTTCACCTTACTTCTGGACAGCTTAACCCATAGTTAAGACTGCCTAACATTTTCCATTGTAAGCCCCTCTTTTCAGTAGCTTGTTACTTTTCCAGATTTCAACTATTGGGGGTAAAATTTTCCATACTTACTCTTTGCTTCAGCCTCAATTCTCTTAGTAAGGTTCAGCAAAAATGGTTCAGCTGTTTCCAAGAAAGAGAAAAATTGGTAATTTTGCCTTAGATAAATTCTTACAACTGTTTCTTTGAAGAGCTCTAATGTCTTTACACTTTGGCACAGGAAATTTGACAGGGACATAACCCTGGGATCAGAGAGATGCCTTTTGCTGTCCTCAGGAAAATCCACTCACACTTGGCAGAGTTAAAAGCCTCTGAAAAATCAACATTTGTATATGCTCAGTAGAGCTTGTTAGAAACTTGCTGCTGAAATCTTGGAACATGCCACCTTCAGTGAGCATGCTCTCACCTCCTGCCCCACAGGGCCGCCTCCTTGGCAGTGGATGGTGTGACGGGTTGGATCACAGAAACCCCCTTGGGAGCTGCCACCCAATGTACCAAGACTACCCCTGCTCCTGTTTTCCCTGCCAGCTCAGGACTCCAGCACCCTGTCTTGCTGAGCCAGACACTCCAGTCTGCTCCAACACAGACCCAGGGTCTGAATCACTTGTCCCAAAGCTGCAAGTTTACCTGAAAACAGCTCACAGAAGTGTGCTTGTCTTTAGCACTCAGATGCCCAACTCCCAATGGGGTCTAAACCCAGATAAATCCGTTTTTCCCTGCATAAAGCTTATGCAGAGTAAACTCATACATTGTTCACCCTGTATAACACTGATAGAGAGATATGCACAGTTGTTTGCTTCCCCAGGTATTAATACATACTCTGAGTAAATTACTAAATAAAAAGTGATTTTATTAAATACAGAAAATAGGATTTAAGTGGCTCCAAGTAGTAACAGACAGAACAAAGTAAGTCACAAGCAAAATAAAATAAAATGCGCAAATCTATGTCTAATCAAACTAAATACAGATAAGTTCCTCACCAGTTCTAGAATGCTCCCTTTTACAGGCTAATCTCCTTTTAGCCTGGGTCCAGCAATCACTCACACCCCCTGTAGTTACTGTTGTTTGTTTCAGTTTCCTTCAAGTATCCTGGGGGGGTAGAGAGGCTCCTTCTTTAGCCAGCTGAAGACAAAATGGAGGGGTCTCACACGGGTTTAAATAGACTCTCTCTTGTGGGTGGAGACCCCCCTCCTCCCTCCTATGCAAAGTCCAGCTCCAAGATGGAGTTCTGGAGTCACCTGGGCAAGTCACATGTCCCTGCATGACTCAGTCTTTACAGGCCGAAACCATTGTCCACATGGTATCTTGCATGTCTCCAGGAAGACTTCTTATGTGGATTGGAGCATTCCAAGATGCATTGTTCTCCAAGTGTTTCCTGATCAGGTACTTAACCTGGCGAATTCCTTCCTAAAGAATCTGACCAATTGCCTCCCAAAGCTTACTTAGAAACCAAGCAAGCATACAGCCCATATTCTTAACCTCAAGTAGAAAATGATATATATGTACAAATAGGATGAATAGCTATAGTAGACCATAACCTTTACGGAGATATATTATATGGCACAGGCAGCACAAAACATATTCCAGTTATGTCATACATACATTTATAAGCACCCCCTCCCCATAAAGCCTTATGGGGTACACTGTCACAGATGGTACACAGGCTAAACAGCAGCCCTGGGCCTAAGGAAAGATGTGCTGGGATCGGGGGAGCCAAGAGAGGCTCTGCTCTAAGTGCTTCTGCTATCTGGTGTTCGTAATTCTGTGCTACCCTAAGAAGCAAGCATCATTCTCTCGAGTTGACAGATGGGGCTACACAAGGTTACTCCCAGCAGAGCTGGCAGTAGAACCCAAGTCTTTAATGTGACAGGTCTAAAGCTCATCCCACCAGCCACATGGCCTCTTAGAATCAATGTACCTAATCCATCCACTTGGCAGTGTTGTCAGTAACCACTAGCCCCCACACCCCTCCAAACCCAGGAATAGAATCCTGATTCACAACAGTCTTCTGCTGGTTAACAACTGGTTGTGTAACCCACTGGGAAAGTGTGTGTCACATCCCCGCTGGTGTTTGGGTTACAACTCTTACCTCAAAGGATTAAGGTCTGTGTTGTGGCTCTAACACTGCTGATCCAGGCCATCTGACAGCGTGAGAATCACCATTGACCTCTCCTCCTGCTCTGGGAGGATGTCACTGAGCTGGCATGCCCTCTCTGGTTTTGTAGTTTCCTTGGGATGGTGTTTTGCCAAAATGGTTTATTTTTATTATTTCTAATTGCCTTTTATTAGGAACTCTTGCTTCCCACAAAATCCAGGAAGTGGCTGAGATGTGCTGGGGGTAAGGAAGGGGCATCTGGTAGGGCATGCTAGCCTCTATTACTAGTGCCTGAGAGGGTCAAATAATGGCAATGGAGGTACACTATGTCTTGAATTCAGAGTACACCACCTAGGATTTTCACTCTTATCTTAAAAGATAAGCTAAAATCTTTAATTTAATTTTTTTTTAAAGTAGATTTCCCAGTAAATCATTTTCTCTTTCATGCAGTGTAATATTGTTTTGGCCAATAAATTGTGCCTTGCAATTTGCTAAACTGCATTTAGCTTTGTAGCATCAGGTTGTCAGCTCAAATACTGGAGCTTTTCCCCTCCCTCTGTATCTGGGAGATTAATTCCACATTCTTTTAAATGCAGACCCATCCCAATAGACTTCAAACATGAGCCAGATGCAGTGGATTCACAAAGCCAAAATTCCACATGCAAAGCATTTTGGGAGAACACTGCACAACTCAGCCAAGAGGTCAAAAAAGAGGCATCTGAAAATGTTGCATGTGAATATGATATCTTGGGTTACTGAACTGACCACATATGGTGATCTACAAAGGAGGGTAAGGGATATGGATGTTTCTATTTCTATCTGAGATCCCTCCCTCTTAATCTGGTTTGACTTATTCTCTAGTAGGGTCATATGAGTTTCCTGCTGAATCGTCAGTATTTAAAAAGGCAGAAAAGGCTTGACTGAAAGGGCAGAATTGTGCTCTCAGATCACCACTCCACGTTCTGCTTTCCCGATATCTATGAATCTGTTGCTGGGAGAACAGAATATTGGAACATGATCTACATGTGGATAGATGGAGCAGAACTTTGCCCTAGGAGAGGAATCCATCACTCCCTCACTCCTTGGGATCTACAGAGAATTCTTTCCTGGGTGTCTGGCTGGTGAGTCTTGCCCACATGCTCAGGGTTTAGCTGATCGCCATATTTGGGGTCAGGAAGGAATTTTCCTCCAGGGCAGATTGGCAGAGGCCCTGGGGGGTTTTCGCCTTCCTCTGCAGCGTGGGGCACGGGTCACTTGCTGGAGGATTCTCTGCACCTTGAAGTCTTTAAACCATGATTCAAGGACTTCAATGGCTCAGACCTAGGTTAGGGGTTTGTTGCGGGAGTGGGTGGTTGAAATTCTGCAGCCTGCGTTGTACAGGAGGTCAGACTAGACCATCATATTGGTCCCTTCTGACTTTAAAGTCTATGAGTAGATACAAAAGGACAGATTCTGCTGTCAGTTTCCCCTGGAGTAAATCTGAATTCAGAATTTGGCCCAAGAGGAGTATGGAGTTAATTTAATTTGGGGGAAATTATATGACGAAATTCCGCTCTGTTACATCCATGCAACCCTGCTGAATTTGTCTCATAATTCCCAACTCCCTACACCTTCTCACCGCAGATCATATAGTTAGAAACACCAGGATAGTTACTCAACTGAAAAAAAAGTATTATCTCCCCATATAATACTAACAGAAATATACATAGCACCTTTCATCCAAAGACCCCAAAGTACTTGACAAATGTACAAACTGCTGTGCACACTATGGGAAAAATTCTCTTTTCTGACCACAGTGCATATGCCTATTTTCTGCTCTGCACTCATTCTGTGCCTGGAATTTTCACTGACGTCAATACAACCAGTGCAACATACACAATAGACATCTGCACTGTGAATCAGAGTAGAGAAATTTGCACAGCACATACAGGGAAGACAACTCATCACTGAAGCACATCCACTTCTTGGTCGGATGCAGTAGCTTTTAAACAGGTTACAGCAGAACTATACAGAAGTCCAGGTCAGAGAGTGAGGTAATCTTTTAACAAGGAAAACACAAATATTTCCCTTTGAAGCTCTCATGTACTGATGAATGTGTGTACCAAGGTACTGGTCTCATGAACTGATGGCTTCAGAGGGAAGTACAGCGGAGGCTGTGCAGGAAAATGTAAATAAATGAGAGGTTAAAGCTTTTTTTGTAATGATAAAGTTAACTATCAATTACTTGCAAACTTCTTTTCCAACAATAGGTGGCACCACACTTTTAATTAAGTACCTTCTTTGTCTTGACTGGCTGCCTTATTGTTGGTATAGAAAGAGGAGGTTCCAGCTGATGGCTTGTTTGATCACTCTGTGTGTGTTGCAGTGACCTGTGGTATATCATTTAACACAATTTCTCAAAATCAGCAAGTGGTGGCAGTGGTTTCAGGCTGCTCTTTTGCAGGAGAAGAAATTGTACTGGCCATGTCAGTAACTGAAATTCAGAAGAATTTAACAGAATTTGAATCTCGTGTCTCTTCGAAGAACATAAGAACGGCCATACTGGGTCAGACCAAAGGTCCATCTAGCCCAGTATCCTGTCTTCCGACAGAGGCCCTATGCCAGGTGCCCCAGAGGGAATGAACAGAACAGGTAATCATCAAGTGATCCATCCCCTGTTGCCCATTCCCAGCTTCTGGCAACCAGAAGATAGGGACACCATCCCTGCCCATCCTGGCTAATAGCCATTGATGGATCTATCCTCCATGAATTTATCTAGTTCTTTTTTGAACCGTTATAGTCCTAGCCTTCACAACATCCTCTGGCAAAGAGTTCCACAGGTTGACTGTGCGTTGTGTGAAGAAATACTGTCTTTTCTTTGTTTTAAATCTGCTGCCTATTAATTTCATTTGGTGACTCCTAGTTCTTGTGTTATGAGAAGGAGTAAATAACACTTCCTTGTTTATTTTCTCCACACCAGTCATGATTTTATAGACCTCTATCATATCCCCCCTTAGTCGTCTCTTTTCCAAGCTGAAAAGTCCCAATCTTATTAATCTCTCCTCATATGGCAGCCGTTCCATGCTCCTAATCATTTTTGTTGCCCTTTTCTATACCTTTTTGAATTCCAATATATCTATTTTGAGATGGGTCGACCACATCTGCATGCAGTATTCAAGAGGTGAGCATAGCTTGGATTTATATAGCGGCAATATGATATTTTCTGTCTTATTATTTATCCCTTTCTTAATGATTCCCAATATTCTGTTCACTTTTTTGACTGCCGCTGCACATTGAGTGAATGTTTTCAGAGAACTATCCACAATGACTCCAAGATCTCATTCTTGAGTGGTTACAGCTAATTTACACCCCATCATTTTGTATATATAGTTGGGATTATGTTTTCCAATGTGCATTACTTTGTGTTTAGCAACATTGAATTTCATCTGCCATTTTGTTGCCCAGTCACCCAGTTTTATGAGATCCCTTTGTAGTGCTTCACAGTCTGCTTTGGACTTAACTTGGACATTGCTTATCCTGGATGGTAGTTTACAGGATGATCTTCTCTGGAGGGAGGAACCCCCAAAAAATCTTTGCAGAACCTACACACACAGAGCCTGAACTTCCTGATCCAGCCCACTCAGTTATGGTGTCATGGACTCAGCAATGGCTGACTCTTTAGGTTGCAACAGTGAGAGTGTGTCTGACTGCAAAATGTCTCAGCTTCCATGAAGTCAGAGTTAGTCCTGTGCAGTTGGGTGTGATATTAGAGGAGTTAGATATGTTCATTGTAGATGGCTGTAAGTGGGAAGGGGAAGGAAATTTGTTTTGGTGGTGAAGAGTCTGTGGGTGTTAAATTTTGGTGGAGGACATGTGACCTGAGGTTCCTTTCAAGAGTATCCAGCCTTGAGATTTCTTGGCAAGTTCCTGGAGTTTTATGATTACGTTGATAATAGAAAATGCACACTAGCAACCTTCATTCTAGGAGTGTGTGTGTGTGTGTGTGGTTAGGCCCACATTCTGTCTGCTTCTGCAGCTGGCATGTAAAAGAAAGGCACTAAGGGTATTCTGCCACTCTTACCCATCCTGAATAATACCTTATTCTACTGGCTTTCCCATTGCTTTAACTGGGCCTGTGTGTGTAATAAGGTCGTACCCAAGGTGAACAAAGGTGGCAGAATTGAGCCCATAGGTTGTAAAATGCTGTAGGATCCTTCTGGATGAAAAGCACTATAGAACAGCAAGGTATTATCTGGGTTTATTAATTGTATTTCGATAGCAGTTAGGAACTCCAGTCAAGGATGAGTGCTCCATTTTGGACAGACAAGTAACAAAGAAGAGGGTCCTGTCTGTGACTCCATGTTAAGGCTATTACAGTGCTTGAAGAGTTCACACTTGATACTCGGTTGGTGAAATATAAGTATAGAACACACAACCACTTTGGGGTTTGTGCCCTGGTTTGTGACAGTCTGCCCTGACATTGGCACCCACGTTCATGAGTCACTGCAGACCGCCTAACATTGGAGTAGTCGTGGCAGGATTACATGCCATGGGTCAACTGGATTTATCAATCATAACCCAGTGCTGTTAAAAGTTTAAACTTGCTATTGAGAGTTTATATGTCATATGATGGGTTTCAGACAAAAGACCTCGAACAGCTATGCTTGCAGAGGGGAATATCCTTTTAAAGGAAAACCCCAGATCAGGAACTGAGAGCTTTGCTCATAAGTTTTGACAAGGCATCCAAGGACCTTCCTGCCCCAGAAGCTCTAGAAACCACTGCAGTGTTAGCATTTATATAGCAATTTGAAAAGTATTTATAGTTATTACTGTTCCGTGTACTGAGAGTTAGGTATACCTTGGTACCTGCTGTATGTCACTGACCAAAGGCTGGTCCTGTAGAGAGTTGCCTCTGTAATTGTTACCATGTCTGCTTACTGTGCTGCTGATTCCCTGCTGTACACTGCCCCTCCATGCCAATGTACATCCCTTGCCCCCTCCAGGTCCCCCTAACAGCTGCATGATACCATTGTGCACACACCACAAGCCAGCTGCCCACACCATCCAAAATGCATCCCTGTCATTGCAGTACTTTCCATCTGAATGCCTTCTCCAAGGGCACGCACACCCCAGTCTGTTAATGCCACTCATACCAACCAGTATGACATTTATCCTGGGCAAAATAATGGAACAGCTGATACAGGGCTTTACATTTCCACCTTTTAGCTCTTTACCATTAATACCAATCAAATGGGTCTTGTCAAATAAACTTGATATCATGCTTTGACAAGATCACAGGTCTTGTTTAAAAATGGAAACTCTGCTGACATAATATACTTTGGCTTCTATTGGGCATTTGGCTTAGTACCACACAACATTCTGATGAAAAACTCACTATATAAACTAGAAAGCATTAAATTGCTGCTGGTAAGATTTGCCGCTGACAGAAAGCTTGTTGGAGTTGGTGAATAATGATGAGTCCAAGTCACAGATACACAGTGAACTGGATTGCTTTGTTGGGTGTGTGCAGTCAAACATGTGTTTTAATACAGCGAAATGCAAGGTCATATATACATCCAGAGACAAAGAATTCAGGCCATACCTACAGAACGAGGGACTGTGTCCTGGGAAGGACATAGGGGGCATGATGGAAATCGGCTGAACATGAACTCACAGTGCCTAAAAAGGTTGCCTCGTTGAGAACCACCTCACTCTGAGCTGTATGGCCACAGCTGGGACCAGCAGAAGTGCTTGAGCTGGAGTCCTGTTGGTAGAGACAAGTGGGATTCTGGCAGTGTGTTCTCTGGGAAGGCCCACACCTCCCCGATCTGAAGTAGCTGCAGTTTGGATTCATAAATCATAGATTATTAGGGTTGGAAGGGACCTCAGGAGATCATCTAGTCCAACCCCCTGCTTAAAGCAGGGTCAATCCCCAACTAAATCCCCAAATGGCCCCCTCAAGGATTGAACTCACAACCCTGGGTTTAGCAGGCCAATGCGCAAACCACTGAGCTATCCCTCCCTTTGCAAGACCCACTGTCTATCCCAGGAATGTTAAAACTTATGAGAAGCGGGGATTGCAAGGGTGAGAAATTGCAGGGGGAGTGGGATTTGACAGCTAGGATGTAGCATGGAAAGGCTCCCTTCAGCAGTTTGATAAATCTAATAACCAACTGAATGCAGGCTCCCAGGGTGATGCTGCAGCAAGAAAGGCTAACATGGTACTTAGACATATAAGCAAACAGCTAGCAGGTAAGTGCAGGAAGGTTACATTAATTAAATGTGGAGGTGTGAGACCATTTCTGGATCCTGTGTCCATTTCTGGGGTCCACACTTCAAAAAGGATTTTGAAAAATTGAAAGTTCAAAGAAGGGCTCCAAAAATGAATCCAGGACTGGAACCGGCCTTTCAGTCCTGCTGTGAGGAGCTCTTACTAAAGAAGTAACAAAGAGAAGGTCAAGAGGTGACTTGCTTATGATCTGTAAGTATCAACACACAGAGGAGATACCTGATATCAGAAGGCTTTTTATTCTAGCAGCCAAAGGCATAATAAATTCCAGTGGCTGGACACTGAAGCCAGCCAATTTCAAAAAGGAAATAAGGTGTAAATTTTTAACAGTGGGGATAATTAACCATGGCAATGGATTACCAATCTGGGGCTTGTTCATCACTTGATGGTGATTTAAATCAAGTTTGGATGGCTCTTTCTACAACTCTGACCCAGACTAGTTTAATCACTAGCTTTTGGGCTTGGTGCAGGAATCATTGGATGAGATGCTCTGGCATGGGTTATGTGTGGGTGTCATGGATGCACAGGATCTGTGCTATGCCTCACCTTAACAGTCCCTGGAGGAACCCCTTCAGTGTACCAGACCCCCACAAGGGGTCCAACTCTTCCTTACACACAGGCCACGGAGCCTCAACCATGGCAGGACTGAGCCTCTGGGCTCAAGCACTCGTTTCACACCGGGAGTGCTGCCCAGTGAGTCCCACTGAGCTACACTCCTGGTCAGAGATGTGTAAACTGTTCAGGGACCCATGCACCTCAGCAAGTATTTTCAGTGACACCCAGAAGCCTTTTCAAACGCAGAGTCATTTTTATTAGTCAACTGGATATAACCTCAGAAAGTCCTCGTGTTAGCAGAGAGACACAACCGTTAAGACACAGTCCATCCTGCTCAAGCTAGTGCTCTACTCAGCTAGGCCGCTGTGGAATCCATATCTGTCCCTCTCCGTCTGTTTCTTTGTCAGTCCTAAGTGAGAGCTGCTGAGTCTCTCCAAAAGCCAATGTTTATCCCAGATATCTGACGCCTTTTGGTCCAGTCTCATCCTCCTGCAGACTCATGCTGAGTTCATAGAATCATAGAATATTAGGGTTGGAAGAGACCTCAGGAGGTCATCTAGTCCAACTGCCTGCTCAAAGCAGGACCAACACCAACTAAATCATCCCAGCCAGGGCTTTGTCAAGCCAGGCCTTAAAAACCTCTAAGGATGGAGATTCCACCACCTGCCTAGGTAACTCATTCCAGTGCTTTACCACCCTCCTAGTGAAATAGTGTTTCCTAATATCCAACCTAGACCTCCCCCATTGCAACTTGAGACCATTGCTTCTTGTTCTGTCATCTACCACCACTGAGAACAGCCAAGCTTCATCCTCTTTGGAACCCCTCTTCAGGTAGTTGAAAGCTGCTATCAAATCCCCCCCCCACTCTTCTCTTGTGAGGACTAAACAAGCCCAGTTCCCTCAGCCTCTCCTTGTAAGTCATGATCATTTTCGTTGCCCTCCGCTGGACTCTCTCCAATTTGTCCACATCCCTTCTGTAGTGGGGGGACCAAAACTGGACACAATACTCCAGATGTGGCCTCACCAGTGCTGAATAGAGGGGAATAATCACTTCCCTCGATCTGCTGGCAGTGCTCCTACTAATGTTCACATGAGTTCACATGATTCACCTGCCAGTTTCCAATTGGTAGGGGTCAGTTGTACAGTCCTTGGGCTCCCATTGTCTTTCTGGATGCTCCATTGATTTTGGTCTGTTTCAGCCAAACCTTTCTTGACCCATTTATACCATCCCTGACAGATCTGAGACATGCACACTTCATGTCTCCTGCTCTGCCCAGGGAGCATTTAACCCTTTTGCACCCACTAGCAATCCCTAGTCAAGTCGCACGTGCGTATCAAGTAGGCCACACCATACACATCATTCATTAAACATATTACAGAAAATTCCCACTTTGTCACAGCGGGAGGTCAGACTGGGTGGTCATTATAGATCCTTCTGCCCAGGGACGGCTCTAGGCACCAGCAAAGCTAGCAGTTGCTTGGGACGGCACATTTGCAGGGGCGCAAGAATCCAGCATGGAAGCTGAGAACCAACAGGGGGCCCTGGGAGCTGTAGTTCCTTGGTTAGCTCCCTGCCTATAGAGCCAGCCCTGGAGCACGGAAAGAACTGCATTTCCCAGCATTCCCTTGGCCACTAGTAACAGGAAAGGGAGGGGGAAGGAATATGGAACTGAAACCTGCAGCTTGCTGTGAATGGTAGGGACAGAGCCAGCTCTAGGTTTTTTTGCCGCCCTCCACCCCAGCCCTGGGCTCCCCCCGCACCCCTGTGTTGCCCCAGCCCTGGACCCTCCCCTGCCCACACCCCCTGCTGCCCCAGCCCTGGCCTCTTCCCCCCCCCCCACCCCCTGCCACTCCAGCTCTGGCCCCCACCTGCACCTCCTGCCGCCCCAGCCCTGGGCTCTCCCCTAAAGAAAGAATTGGGTGGACTAAATGGACAGTGCATCTCTCTATCTGAAGCCTAGCAAGGGAGGTACGTGGATCCCACTAGAATTTAAAAAGAAAAGTAAGGGAGGGGAGGCTCTGGACCTGGACAGCTTTAGATACAGTACCAGGCACGTAGGAGGATTTCCATTTCTGAGCCATGGAAGCAGAAATTGACTTTTCTTTTCCAGATTTAGCTAATATTCAGAGAGGGAATCTAGCACCTGCCTTCCAGATTTGAACACCCTCAAAATTCAGGAGTGCTCAAGCTCAATTTGGGCAGCTGTTACTTCATTTCTCCCAAATCAAATATACTGATCCACTGTAACTTGCTGTAGAAAAAGTAGAATAAATTGAGCAAGAAATGCTTCCCAGTGGTTATTAGGACTGGAATTGCTATTTTCAACAGCCATTGCTTTTTTTTTTTTTTTTTTAAGTTTTATTTGTTTAAAAGGAAGACAGTGATAGTGCATTGGCAAATTCCCCATAGAAACAAAGAATGGAACAAAAGAATAATAAAGGCACCTCAACTTTTCCTCATTTATGGAAGACAGTATTATAACATGCATCCAGATATCCTTCAATCACACAAGCTGAAAATTGTTCCACTTTACTGCAGTTCTGTAGCCATATGGGAACCAATCCTGTCTGTGTTCTGTGCACATCCAAAATTCCTGCTGAATGACCCGCCCTGGGAGTGAGTTACCAGTGACCCAGGTCTGGGGTGGCAGGAGGGTGCAGTTGAAGGGGGGGGGGGGGGGGGCGGGTGGGGGCAGCCAAAATTTTTTTGCTTGGGGCAGCAAGAAACCTAGAGCCGGCCCTGCTTCTGCCATTAATATCAATGAACAGCACCAACTCTTTTATAGTAACAGAGGAACTAGGGCCCAAGATCCATCAGTCTGTGTTCTGGGCAGTGGAGGATGATGTGTGCTGTTTTCTGCCAGTTTCATAGCTGATAAAATGTAATTAGATAATGAAGCAGTTCAGTTCTTTGGCAGGATCTGTGCCCCAGGTCCTTCTGAGCATGGGAGCATGTATGGTGACAGAGGCATAGAAGAGGCAGAGCTGGTGCATGACAGTCATAGCATCAAGGCAATCTAGTACAATCTTGGAGTTTTAGTCAACAAACTTGGCAATTTTAAGGAACTCACACAGAGATCAACAATAGCAATACTCATAAGGGGCTTCAGAGCAGTGGAAGGACTGCTGTGTATCCAGCATCGTCAGAGCTGGGAGCTCCATGTCTGCCTGGCACCTGACCTGAGAGGCAGTGCTGTGTCAAACTCCAAAGTTAACCTAAGGAAACATTGGTTGTACACATGCACATCAGTGTGTGCAAAGTGTCAGCAGGAAGCCACTGTTGTCAGTGTGCACAGGGCAAAATACCAGGCAGGGTTTACAGAACCTCCATTGATTTCAGTGAGCGTTTTGCCTGAGTAGGGACTTACGTTATGAATGCAGGATTTTACCCATAGACTGTACAATGCAGTGAGATGAAAGTGGCAATATAAATCCTTGAAACCAGAACTTCTATCACATGTAACCACAGGGACCCCACCATGGGGCAACAGGGCTCAGGCCAGAGACCTTCAGCTCCTCAACACAGACCTGTGCCACTTGAGCCAAAGGAGTGTGTTATCCTGTGTGTGGCCTAGCCACTAGCGGAGGACGTGACACAATCGTGACACAGCTGTCTGCTAGATAGCAGTGGGATGTTAGAGATCAGGAGTTCTGGGTTGTGTTCTGGCTTGGGGAGGGGGAGTGTTGTCCAGTGGTGAGAGCTGTGGTTACAGTCAGGATAGCCATCTTAGATTCATAGATTCATAGATTCTAGGACTGGAAGGGACCTCGAGAGGTCATCGAGTCCAGTCCCCTGCCCGCATGGCAGGACCAAATACTGTCTAGACCATCCCTGATAGACATTTATCTAACCTACTCTTAAGTATCTCCAGAGATGGAGATTCCACAACCTCCCTAGGCAATTTATTCCAGTGTTTAACCACCCTGACAGTTAGGAACTTTTTCCTATTGTCCAACCTAGACCTCCCTTGCTGCAGTTTAAGCCCATTGCTTCTTGTTCTATCCTTAGAGGCTAAGGTGAACAAGTTTTCTCCCTCCTCCTTAT
>NW_020664561.1:800937-811953 GCF_002925995.2 Terrapene triunguis | reverse complement strand
CCCCCCCCCCAGGTCTGGGGGCCCATCTGCTGGCCCCTTGCCAGCCGGCGTCCCGGACGCAGGCCCCGCTCAGCCCGCTGCTGGCCTAGGTGAACAGAACCCCAGGCTGGCAGTGGGCTGACCAGGCTGGCGGCATAAGATCAGCATTTTAATTTAATTTTAAATTAAGCTTCTTAAACATTTTGAAAACCTTGTTTACTTTACATACAATAGTTTAGTTATATAATATAGACTTATAGAGCGAGACCTTCTAAAAAACGTTAAAATGTACTACCGGCACGCGAAACCTTAAATTAAAGTGAATAAATGAAGACTCGGCACACCACTTCTGAAAGGTTGCCTACCCCTGGTCTATGGCCATGCTTGGTAGTAAGGGCTTGAAGTGGGTAGCAATGTGCACACTGGAAGAACAGACTTTAGAACTTATGGCCTCCTGGCTCCCAGCCCAGGGCCTTTTCCCCTAAGACAGTGGTTTTCCACCTGAGGTCCACAGACCCCTGCAGGTCCACAGACTATGTCTAAGATTTCCAAAGCACCTCCATTCAAAATTTCTTAGGGGTCCAGAAATGAAAAAAAGGTTGAAAACCACTGCACTAAGTCAAAGGGCACTTTGAGGGAAAGTCTCAGTCTCTCTCTGTAGAACATCACCCGGCCGGGTGGTGCTGCAGGATGGGTCAGAGGCCTGCCTATAATGATATGCTTTAGCACTAGATGTCTCTATGCTGTATTAAAAGTTCCAGAAAGGGGAGTGGTCATGGGTGGTGCGTGAACCACTGGCTGGGGGAGGCTAGCCCCCAGCCCCGCCCCTTCCGCCCGCTCCTCCCACTGTGGTCACTGGACCTTGCCCCAGGTTAGCACCCCCAGTCCTGGAGCACTGGGAGGGAACGCAGGCAGGGTGGCCCTACCAGCCCCTGGAGCCAGGCCACAGAGCGGAAGCGGAAGCAGGAGCCCTGGGGGCGGAGCATGGGTGGGACCACGCCTGGCTGTTTGGGGAGGCATAGCCTCCCCAGCCTATGGTACCCGCTGCCCAAGGGAGTGGTCTCTCGGCGAGACTAGAGATGAAAGTGGCTTGTTTTGTCTAGGGCTTCTTGTTCTCTCTATGTGGCCGCTAGTTAAGAACAACAATAGGAAGTCCCCTCTTCTCGCCTCAGAAAGGGGTCCTGAAGAATAATTAGGCAGCAGATCTCTGTCTAGTGAAGGCATTTCTAACTGTCAAGGTGTGCCATTCAGGCTAGCAATAATGCAAGCTCCAAGCACGTTGTGACCAAGGGCCTGAATTTGGAAAGTGCCAGTGGCAGTAAAATCACAGCTCTCTCTTTCTCTCTCTCAATTTCCTAGGAAGTATCCAGAAACCTCACCAGAAAGAACATGGATGCAACAGGGAACGTGGATGCAATTTGGAGTGAGCCAAACACAAGGGACAAGGAAAACTGTTCCAGCAGTATCTCCAACAGCCTCCCTGACATCCGGAGCTCCCTGCAGAGGGATGCTGCAGCTGTGTACACCCACATTGAGGTAAGGCCAGCTGCCTTCTGGCTACACATGGAAGTCCCAGGAGCCCCGTTCCAGTTCAAGAGCACTCAGTGCCACTGGTGCAGGCAATGCTCAGCAGTAGGACTGGCGAAAGGTGTTGAGGGAGAAATGTACTAGAGCTGCAGGGTTAACTCTGAACATCAGGGTTGGAAGTTGGTGGACTTAGGCATCCTCACATGGCAATATGTGATGGGAGTTGCATCCCCTCGTTATTCTGGTGCCTGTAGGTGGCAGGACAGAACAGCTGCTTCCCCACGGAGCCCCCCTCCTCTGCCACCACACACCAGGCATGGCCTTGGCTGGGGCACATCTTGTCCAGGCTTGGGTTCCTTGACTTTTGCATCTCAAGCTCAGGCCTCTCCGTATGGTCAGCCCCCACTCTGCCATGCAGTGTCCCCCTTACAGGCAGGGAAGGAGTCACCAGCAGCTACACACTGCACTGTGGCTTTAGGCCCTAGGGAGAGGAGCAGGCTTGGTGGCTCTGGAGACTTACTGTCATAGAGCAAGACAGGTAGCACTGCAGGCTTCCCCTGCATGTGAGCCTGAGCTCTGACCCGAGGACAGCGGGGTTCCACTTCCATGACTCATTGCGTGCTCGACCTCTGCTCAGACTGAGTCCACTGGAGAGGAGCTGATGAGGCCTCATTGGCATACACATCTGATTTTACCATGAGCACCAAACAGCCTCCAGCTGGTACCTGCCGGTCTGAAGTGGGTTAGCATGGACAGGCTGGCAGGGGCTGGCTCCATCCCTCCCTTCTCTTCCCTGCAGAGCTGTTCTCCCACTCACCCTTGTCAGGACTAACTGGCACAGCTGCTCAGAGCTGTGGGATCAGACCTGTAAGGCACTCGGCAGTGCCATGGGCACCATGACTCGGAGGCATGCGCTGAAGGTGCTTCAGCTGCTAGGCCCAGTAAACACCCAGAGCCATGACTGAGGGGAGTGGGTATTTTACTAGGGCTGGCAGGAAAGGGAAGGGTTGAAAATACCCTGGGTTGAATAGCTTCAGCTGTTACAATTCAAGATAAAACAGTAGAATTCGTGGCTTGGCCCTGGGGACACCCAGCTGAGGGTTCAGGCCCTCTTGTGTCTGGGGTGCCCTCTCCAGTCTCGTCCTTTAGGATAGGCAATCAGGGAACTTGAAGATGCCTCCCCCAGGATCAGCCCATGGCATTTCTCGTCGGGGCCCCTCTAGTTACAACAGCACTTCCTGCACAGTTGGTGCTAGCGGCTGCTCCAGCCAGAGCAACCATTAGACTAGTAAGCCTGGTGTATAATTGAGATGGAATATATGGGCCAAAGGTGTTACTGCACACCAGTCCCTCTCCAGTGTTAAACCAGGTCTGGGTTGGGATACAGAGCCCTCAGCCTGCTCAGTGCCATGGCAAACACTCCACTACACAGCCTTTAAACCTCTTCTTACAGAGAAAGGACAGAAGTAGAACCAGGCAAAGCATTTGCAATGTAGAGTATTAAGTCAGGCTTTCATTGTAACAATTGGCCTTGTCCCTTTCCCTTTAGCTGGAGAGAGCTTTAGAAGGAAAAGCCCCTTGTTGGAGTGTCTCTTAGATGGGATCCAAGATGGTAGGAACTGTCCTTTTGGGGAAGAGAGAAGCAGTTAGCTGAGAGTGGCTGGCACTGCTATTACAGTCTGATCCCACTTAATCCAGGTGGCAGCTGGGATTCATCCACAGCTGGTGGAGGTGGTGATGTCATCTGGGTCCCTCTCTGGCCTGGTCGGGTCAGGACACCTCTCAGGATTAGCACAAAGAAGGGCCAGGCCCAGGAGATGGTGGGGGTGGCTGCCACAATGGTGAAGCTCGCTCCAGTAACCTCTCTCTGGTTTTTGCCCCAAAGGGAGTGGCGGGTGGAACAGCCCATCCCCTCGTTATTCTGTCCACCAATTAGGCCTAATATCAGACACACCAATTTTGGTGTTTTTAACAAGCATAACTTCTTCTGTCCTTGGCTTATATCAACATGGCCTTTTGCATCAGACTAATGCAGTCTCTCTGTCTGGTTCTCTTGCACCTGTTGTGGCAAATTGTCAGCACTACTATGATGGGTCCCATGCTTTCTCTGCTTGTGGGGGTGTTCAGGGCACCATTTCTCACCCCTGATCTGGGGTATTAACTGTCCCACTAGTATCCCAGAGAAGGGGAGTGGAGAGGGAGGGACCCAGGCCCCCCCTCTACTCCGGGTCCCAGTCCAGGGGCCCTAGGGATAACGGCTAACCACTTGAACTAGCGACTCCTTCCCCTGGGCTACTTCCCTCTCCGGCCCTTCAGCTTGTGGGGCTTCCTGCCCTCTCTCTGCTTGGGCAAGGTTTCTCCCAACCCTTTGTGTCTGTGGAGTCCCTCTGCTCTGTACAAGCTGGGTTTCCCTTTACCTAGGGTCTTGGTCTTCTGGCCCACCACAGCACTTTTCCAAACTCTCCTCTGCTTCCCTTCAAACTGCTCTCTGCTCCAGCACCAAACCACTCTGCTTCAACTCCTCCAACTGTCTGATTGAAGCAGGGTTTTTTTTATCAGGTGACTGGCTTCAGGTGCTCTATTTGCCTTAATTGGCTTCAGGTGCTTTAATTAAACTGTAGCAGCCTCTCTTCCCTCTACAGGGAATAAGGCTCTCATCATCCTGGGGCTTACATATCTCTCCTTTCTATCACTCTCCTACTGTCCTCTGGCCATGCTGTATCACACTATTTAGAACATTCTTTATTGAAAATAACTTGACCTACTTTCCATAGTAAATTCCTAAGCAGGCAAAAGTTATAGACCAATTGTCCCAAAAGGCCTGCAGTCATGCCTGGCTACATACCATTGATTCAGCCCCAGGCAAAGGAGACTGCCCCCTTGCTAGGCTGACCCCCAGAGCTTTATCTTCCTTCTGGATCCTGGGGTTCCAAGGCCAGCTGCTGGCTCTGTGTTGTGGAGAGTCCCCTGCAAGCCCCTCTCACTCAGCTCTCTGGCTGCAGGCCCTCTCGGCTCTGTCTCTGCTCTGCACACAGCAGCATCCTGCTGAAGGGCTGCAGTTTGCAGACTGCTCTGCACGCAGCTGCTCCCATCCCTACCTTGCTCTCAGCTCACCCTGCAGCCCCACAGAGAATCTCCAGCGTTGGCTTCCCACCCTCACCCGGCTCCCCACACAACCCCTCCAGCGCCGACTTCCCACCCCCACCCGGCTCCCTGCACAACCCCTCCAGTGCCGGCTTCCCACCCCCACCCGGCTCCCCGCACAACCCCTCCAGCTCTGGCTTTCTGCCCCTCCTTGCTCCCCACCCAACTCCTCCAGCACCTACATCCTGTTGCCTTCCTGCTCCCCACCCAACCCCTCCAGCACCTGTTTCCTGCCCCTCCCTGCTCCCCACACAACCCCTCCAGTGCCTGATTCCTGCCCCTCTCTGTACTGTATAATTTTTGGTGGTGCCTGTAACAATGCTGCCTTTGGTGGGACACTTCTGAGAGTGTCAATTCAGGACAAATTGCTCAGAGCAGGGCAGTTACAGCCCAAGGCTGGGGTTCCTTTGCACACCAAGGCAAACCAAACCAGCCAAACAGAGAAGACTTCGGTTTTACCCCACTGGCTAACCACAAGTCACACAAGCAGTTCCCTTAGACACTGCAGTTTCCCAGTATCACCACCAGTGACATTCATTATGGGGATGAATGGTTATGAAAATCAGTACCCCAGTAAAAGGAAAAAGGTTCTCCCGAACCCAAAGGACCAAGCCCTAGACCCAGGTCAATATACAAATCAGATCTTACTCACAAATCATGCTGTTGCCAATCCTTTAGAATCTAAAAACTAAAGGTTTATTCATAAAAGGAAAAAGATATAGATGAGAGCTAGAATTGGTTAAATGGAATCAATTACATAGAGTAATGGCAAAGTTCTTGGTTCAGGCTTGTAACAGTGATGGAATAAATTGCAGGCTCAAATCAAGTCTCTGGAGTACATCCACAGCTGGGATGGGTCATTCAGTCCTTTGTTCAGAGCTTCAGCTTGTAGCAAAGTCCCTCCAGAGGCAAGAAGCAGGATTGAAGACCAGATGGAGGAGCTGCAGCAGCCTTTTATAGTCTCTTGCCATGTGGCCTTTCTTTCTTTGTTCCAAAGACAAGCTATCCAGCACATGACATGAAAAAACCTCAGAGTTCTGGCCATAGGCATGTCCCTGCATGACTTGCTGAGTCACAAGGTGTATTTGCCTTCTCTCACAGGGTCAGTTGTATAGCTGATGGTCCTTAATGGGCCATCAAGCAGGCTAGGCATTGCTGACACCAAATTGTCTGGGGTGTCACCTAGAAGCACAGCATAAGTTTGAAATACAGACAGTATAGAGCCAATGCTTATAACTTTAAATACAAAAATGATACATGCATTCAGATAGCATAATCATAACCAGCAAACCATAACCTTAGACACCTTATTTGACCCCCTTTATACAAGATTTGGTGTCACTACAGACCTTGGTTGCAACAATGATCACAGTTGCCTAAGACTCTTGGAGGGAGTTTGGGTACTGGGTGCGGGCTCTGGGCTGGGGCAGAGGGTTGGGGTGCAAGAGCGAGTGCAGGGTGCAGGCTCTGGGAGGGAGTTTGGGTGAGGGAGGTGGTTTGGGGTGCGGGCTCTGGGCTGGGGCAGGGGGTTGGGGTATGGGAGGTGGTGAGGGGTTCCAGCTCTGGGAGGGAGTTTGGGTGTGCGAGGGGGTGGAGGATGCAGGCTTTTGGAGGGAGTTTGGGTGCGGGGAGCTTGCTCTTTCCTGGGGTTGGGGTGCGGGAGAGGGTGAGGCACTTATATTGGGCAGCTCCTGAAAGCGACCCACGCACCCCTCTCGCAACGGCACCTAGGCGAGGAGCCTGGGGGGTCTCCGCGTGCAGTTGCCCGCAGGCACGCCGCCGCAGCTCCCATTGGCTGCAGTTCCTGGCCAATGGGAGCTGTGGAGTCGGCGCTTGGGGCGGGGGCAGTGCGTGGAGATACACCCCCTCCAGGCAGGGCCGGATTAACTTTTTGTGGGCCCGGCGTCAAACATATTTGTGGGCCCCCCTGGGGAATAATTGTAAAAGGGGCCGGGGGTAAAAGGACAGTGGGGCAGGAGCAAGGGAGGGGTCAGGGGTAAACTGCAAGCGCAGCAGGGCTGGGGAGGGGGTAAACAGGATCCCCCCCACCCCTGCCCACATGGAGCGGGTACCTACCTGGTTCTAGCCCATTCTCTTTGTCTCTCTCTGCACTGAGCTGCCCCTCCTCCCACAGCAGCAGGACAGGTTCTCTTCCAGCCCTCTGGGGTGGGTGTTGGGAGTGGGAAGAGCGGAGGCTAATGTGGTTACTCCTATAACCGGACATTTAGTTTCCAGTCAGCACTGCTAACCGGACGCTCAGGTCCCGTTTTCTACTGGAGTTTCCAGTCTAAAACTGGATACCTGGCAACAGGGCTGCCAGAAAAGCCTGAGGGGGGGAAGGGGCAAGCAATCATTTTTAAAAGTAAGAGGGCTAAGCCTTAAGGGGGGGTGGGGCAAGTGGTGGGTGGCCTAGGGAGTGGAGAGGAGCTAGTGGGCAGGGCCATGTCTGCTGTACTGCCCAGGTAGGCTGGAGACTGTGGGGATCAGCTGACACAGTATCCAGGGCCGGTGCAAGGATATTTTGCACCCTAGGCGAAACTTCCACCTTGTGCCACCCCGCCCCCCTCTCCAGAGCATCGCTTATTATAAATTTTCAAAAATGAATACAGTGGAGTCACATCTTACACGGGGGTTAGGTTCTAAGGTCAGCACTTAAGAGGAAAATCGCGTATAGTGAAAATTACCATAAACTACAGTATACATAGTATACACTGTCTACACTAGAACAGGGGTCCTCAACCTATGGCACGCGTGCCAAAGGTGGCACGCGAGCTGATTTTTTTTTTTTTAATGGCAGGCTGCAGGTCCCAGCCACCACTGAGCCTGCTGCTGGCCTGGGGTTCCGTTCACCCAGCTTCCTGCCGGTGACTCCGCTCAGCCTCCTGCCATTCACCCAGGCCGGCAGGAAGCTGAGCAGGGCCGGTGGCCGAGACCCTGACTGGCAGGGGGCCGGCAGCCGGAACCCCAGATCGTCAGCGGGCTGAGCAGGGCCGGCGGCCGGGACCCCAGACCGGCAGCGGGCTGAGCAGCTCAGCCCGCTGCCAGTCTGGGGTTCCATCCGCTGGCTCCTGCCAGCCGGGGTCCCAGCCGCCAGCCCCGCTCAGCCTGCTCAGCCCGCTGCCAGCCGGATCCATTCAGCCTCCTGCCGGCCTGGGTGAACGGAACCCCAGGCCAGCAGTAGGCTGAGCAGGGCCGGTGGCCGGGACCCCAACTGGCAAGGGGCTGGCAGCCAGAACCCCAGACCGGCAGCAGGCTGAGTGTGGCCGGCGGCTGGGACCTCAGCCCGCTGCCAGCTGGGGTCCCAGCCACCGGCTCCGCGCAGCCTCCTGCTGGCCTGGGTGAATGGAACCCCAGGCTGGCGGACGGAACCCTGGGTGAACGGAACCCCAGACCATTCACCCAGGCCGGCAGGAGGCTGAGCGGAGCTGGCTGGGACCCCAGCAGGCTGAGTGGGCTGAGTGGGGCTGGCGGCTGGGACCCCAGCTGGCAGGAGCCGGCCCACTGCTGGCCCTGCTCAGCCCGCTGCCAGCTGAGTGAACAGAACCCCAGGTCGGCAGCAGGCTCAGCGGCAGCCGGGACCCGCAGCCTGCCATTAAAAAAAAAATCGGCTTGCGTGCCGATCGGCTTGCGTAGGTTGAGGACCCCTGTTCTAGTGTATACTGTACTTTATGGTAATTTTCACTATACGCGATTTTCCTCTTACGCGGTGACTTTAGAACCTAACCCCCATGTAAGATGTGACTCCACTGTAGTGTAAAAAAAATTTTGGGGCACTGCTTTTTGGCACCCCCAAATCTTGGCGCCCTAGGCGGTTGTCTAGTTTGCCTAGTGGTTACACCGGCCCTGACAGTATCCCCAGCCCAGGTGACGTGACAGCTAGTGGTGGATTTAGAGTTAGTGGGGCCCCCCAGCCCTGTGCTCAGCTTCATTTTTGGGGCTCCTCCTTGGGACCCAATCAAGAAAAAGAACATTCTCTCTTATCCCCTCTTGCCCCCCTTTTTCATTCTTTTTTTCTTCATCCTCCTCCCATAAGTAATAGCAAGTAAATGAAAATAAAGTGAGGTACCTTGATTGTTCTTGTAGTCTAATTTATTTTTCCACAGACCACTTGAAAACCACGGAGGGGCCCGACGGACCACTTAACGATCTTTCCAAATATTGTAAAAAAATGTTTGGGTGCGGGGTCTGGCCAGGAGCTAGGGCGAGGGAGGGAGCTCAGGGTTGGGGCAGGAGGTTGGGGTGTGGAGCACTTACCTGGGACAGCTCCTGTTTGGTTCTCAGGATGGGGGTGGGGATGTGGGGGGTGCAGGAGTCAGGGCAGGGGTGGGGGGGGGGGGGAGGGGGGGGTGCAGGGGGCTGGGGAGGTGTGAGGGGGATGCAGGAGTCAGGGCAGGGGATTGGGGAGGTGTGGGTGTAGGGGTCAGGGAAGGGGGCTGGGGATGTGTGAGGGGGTGCTGAGGTGTGAGGGGAGTGCAGGGTCAGGGCAGGGGGCTCAGGGTGTGTGAGGGGGTGCAGGGGGCTGGGTGTGTGTAGGGGGGTGCAGGAGTCAGGGCAGGGGGCTGGATGTGTGTGAGGCAGTGCAGGGGGCTGGGTGTGTGGGGGGTGCAGGAGTCAGGGCAGGGGACTTGGGGTATGTGAGGGGGAGCAGGGGGTGGTGGGGTGCAGGGGTTAGGGAGGGCAGGGGGCTGGGGAGGTGGGCTGGGGTCATGGAGGTGCTCACACAGGGGGCTGGAGAGGCTATGCCCCAATTCCAACCCCTTCCCCAACGCCTCACCCCTGCCTCTTCTCCTCCTCCTCCTCCTCCTCCTCCTCTCCGGAGCGGCGTGCTGCGGCTCGCTCCTCCCTTGTTTTCCCTCCTGCCAGCAAGGCTGATCCAGCTGACCAGCGGGGGGGGAGAGGGGGGAACATAGCACGCTAGGGAAAGGGGCTGGGGAGAGGCCTCATTCCGCCTCTTCTTCTCCTCCTCCTCCCCGGAGCAGCGTGCTGCGGCTCCCTCCTCCCCCTTCCCCCCTCCTGCTGGCAAGGCTGATCCAGGTGAGGGGGGGGGGGGGGGAAACGTAGCATGCTGGGGAAAGGGGCGGGGCAGGAGCCAGGCTGCAGGCAGAGACTGCTACGAAGCCGCAGCAGCCCGCAGCGTCAAGCTCTGACCCCACAGGAGAGAGTGTTGCGGAGCGAGGGCGGGCAGGAAGCAGCCTTAGCCCCGCTACACTGCCACTGGTGGCGATTATGGCGGCGGCTGGGGCAGCAGGTGGGGCCGGGATACGCTCTGAGGGAGGCGCGTGTGGGCGGCAGGTGGGGCCAGGGGAGGCGCGAGGGGACGGCAGGCGGAGTCGGAGGAGAGACCTGGCCCCAAACATTAGTGGAGCTGGGCCCCCGGGCCCTGAATATTCCTGGAGCATGGGCACCACGGACCCATATACCTTGCCGACTGTGCTCCAGTGCCTGCTTCCTGCACCCTCCCTGCTCCCCACCAAACCCCTTCCACAGCCTGGTTCCTGCCCCCTCGCTGCTTCCCACACCTCTCCAGCGCTTGCTTCCTGCCCCCTCCCAGCTCCTGACACAACCCCTCCAGCACCTGCTTCCTGCCCCTCGCTGCCCCCCACACAACCCCTCCAGTATCTGCTTCCGAACCCTTCCATGCTACCAACATAACCCCTCCAGCACCTGCTGCCTCCCCCCTCCCTGTTCCGCACACAACTCCTTGAGTGCTTGCTTCCTGCCCATTACTGCTCCCCCCACAACCCCTCTAGCGCTTGCTTCCCACCCCCTAGCTCATGGGTAGGCAACCTATTGCACACGTGCCAAAGGTGGCACGCAAGCTGATTTTCAGTGGCACTTACACTGCCTGGGTCCTGGCCACCGGTCTGGGGGGGCTCTGCATTTTAATTTAATTTTAAATGAAGCTTCTTAAATATTTTAAAAACCTTATTTACGTTACATACAACAATAGTTTAGTTATATATTATAGACTTAAAGAAAGAGATCTTCTAAAAACATTAAAATGTATTACTGGCATGTGAAACTTTAAATTAGGGTGAATAAATAAAGACTCGGCACACCACTTCTGAAAGGTTGCTGACCCCTGCCCTAGCTTCTCCCCACAGAGCACCTCCGATGTCTCCTTCCTGCCCCTCCCTGCTCTCCACACAACCCCTACAGCGCCTGCTTCCTTCCCCATCCCTGCTCCCCACACAACCTCTTCAGTGCCCACTTCCTGCCCCTCCCTGCTCCCCAACAACCTCTCCAGAACCTGTTTCTCACCCTCTAGCTGCTCCCCACAGAGCCCCTCCAATGTCTCTGCCCCTCCCTGCTCCCCACGCAACCCTTACAGCGCCTGCTTCCTGCCCCCTCCCTGCTCCCCACACA
>NW_020664561.1:795340-800927 GCF_002925995.2 Terrapene triunguis | reverse complement strand
CAACCCTTACAGCGCCTGCTTCCTGCCCCCTCCCTGCTCCCCACACAATCCCCGCAGCGCCTGCTTTCTGCCCCCTCGCTGCTACCCACACAACCCCTCCAGCGCCTGCTTCCCGCCCCACCCTGCTCCCCACACAGCCACTTCAGCCCCTGCTTCCCGCCCGGTTGGTGCTCCCCACAGATCCCCTCCAGCACCTGCTTCCTGCCCCCTCCCTACTCACCACACAAGCACCTGCTTCCTGTCCCTCCCTGCTCCCACACAACCCCTCCAGCGCCTGCTTCTCACCCCCTAGCTGCTCCCCACAGAGCCCCTCCAATGTCTCCTTCCTGCCCCTCCCTGCTCCCCACACAATCCCTCCAGTGCCAGCTTCCCACCCCTCCCCACAACCCCTCCAGCACCTCCTTCCGACCCCTTGCCCACTCCCCACACAACCCCTCCAGCGCTTGCATCCTGTCCCCTCACTGATCCCCACACAACCCCTCGAACACCTGCTTCCTGCCCGTTACTGCTTCCCACATAACCCCTTGAGTGCCTGCTTCCTGTCCCTCCCTGCTCTCCACACAACCCCTTCAGCGCCCGCTTCCTGGCTCTCCCTGCTCCCCACACAGCCCTTCCAGCCCCTCCTTCCTGTCCCCTCACTGATTCCCACACAATCCCTCCAGCGCCAGCTTCCCACCCCTCCCCACGCAACCCCTCCAGCGCCTCCTTCCGGCCCCCTCCCTGCTCTCCACACAACCCCTCCAGCGTCTGCTTTCTGCCCCTTCCCGGTTCCCCACACAACTCCTCCAGCGCCTGCTTCCTGCCCCTCCCTGCTTCCCACCCAGCCCCTCCAGCGCCTGCTTCCCACCCCCTTACTGCTCCCCACACAACCCCTCGAGTGCCTGCATCCTGCCCCTCCCTGCTCCCCACACAATCCCTTGAGCGCCTGCTTCCTACCCCTTCCCCCTCCCCACACAATCCCTCCAGTGCCTTCTTCCCACCCCTTCCCGGCTCCCCACACAACTCCTCCAGCAACTACTTTCCAACCCCTTACTGCTCCCTACACAACCCCTCCAGTGCCTGCTTCGTGCCCCTCCCTACTCTCCACACAATCTCTCCAGCACCTCCTTCCTGTGCCCCCCACTCCTCACATAACTCCTTCAGCACCTGCTTCCCACCCCTCCCCCCTCCCCACACAGCCCCTCCAATGTCTTCTTCCTGCCCACTGCCTGTTCCCCACACAACCCCTCCAGCGCCTTCTTCCTGCCCCCTTAGTGTTCCCTACATAACCCCTCTGGCGCCTGCTTCCCTGCCCCACTCCCTGTTTCCCATGGGCCCATCCAGCCTGTCCTGGTGTGGCTGCTGACATCCCAGAGAGCGGTCACTTCCAGCGTTTGACCTTTGTCAGAGAATTTCCGCTCCATCCTGTTCCCACTAAGAGTGGAGTCTGGGTCTGTGGGGAGTGCGACAACAGCAGGGTGGGGGTCAATGAACTAGTAGTGGCTTCATGAGGACATTTCCCTTGGGCAAGTTGCCACTCCGATGAGACAAATTAGTTTGAAATGCTTTTTCTCCTTGCTCAGCAAACTTGATTTCTGCTCCTCAGACCCCATCCTCCTGAAGTCAGCACAATCCAGCAAACCCAGAGTGTAGGCGGGAGCAGGATCAGCCCATTCCGTGCCCCTCCCAAGGGGTGCTGGTTTGAGGTCAGAGATGGATGGCAGGGTTGGTGTCTGGAAATCATGATGTCACTTTGCAGCATGGAGCAGCAATTTGAGGCGGGTGGAATTCTCTGGGAATGTCTGTGCTGCAGTGAGGCAGAGCCTGTGATTACCGGGCTTGGGGGCCCAGTGTGTGGACAGCGTGGTACTGCGCAATCCAGAGAAACTATCCTCCCCTGCCAGCTAATGCCAGGCTCTACCACCACCTCCCGTGCTGTGCAGAGCCCTGCTGCCCAGCTGAGTGGGCACAGAGCGCAGCTTCAGTTGTTAGGGTTTCTAAGAGAAACTGCAGTTTGATTTTGCTCAGTTCAAAGGGAAGAGATGGGGGCACCAAGTCTCCCCTGGTGCTGGCAGGTGCCAGGCCCAAAGCTGGTGTGGTCTGCCCAGCATAGGGGGCAGTGCAGAATTGGTACAGCAGTTCCTACCCCATCCCCACTCTATAGTGGTCGTAGAGGGCGTGGGAGAAAAGGGGCATGACTGGGGCTTCCCTGTGCAATCCCTAGTTGCTGTCATGGCCCCTTTGATTTAGCATTCCCAGCCTGACCCATGCTGTGCACTATGTGCCCGGAGCCAACAGTGTGGCTCTGAATCTCCCCCTTTCTGTTATGGTGCTGCTGGCAGAGACAGGGTCTCCATGGGACAGGGAGCAGCCCCACAAGGCCAAGTAGAGGCTCTGAGCTCTAGCTCCAAGGAATGGACCAAACTGAGCTGCTCCAGGAGGCTGAATTGCTGGGGGACTCCACCAATGAGCAGCCATGTCTCCCTGTTGAGGAAGGCCCAGCATGGCAAAGCGCTGTGGCATTTGTGTGTGATGTTCACACCATGTAGTGTGCTCAGGCTGCAGTCTGTGACTAAGGCAGCCTCGGGCCCCAGGATCATGGGCCCCACAATCACAGCCCCCAGAGGAGGTGGATTTTGCCCTGAGTGTTTTGGTGGTTCCCAGCTTTGTGCTCAGCTGCAGCCTGTGCGCTTGGTGATCTGGGAGGTAGATTTAGGGCAGTGTTTTAACGTGCCTTGTGTGGTTGCGGTGCAGCTCCGTGAGGGGCGTAGCTACCAGTGCTGAGAGCGCGGCTCCCAGTGCTGATGCACTGTTTACACTGGTGTTTTATGGTGCTGAAACTTGCTGCGCTCAAGGGGGTGTTTTTTTTCACACCCCTGAGTGAAAAAGTTGCAGCGCTGTAAAATGCCAGTGTAGACAAGCCCTTAGAGGTGAAGCAGGGAAGCTGTCCCTGGGCATTGCAGCGGCGCCAGCAGTGACTCCATTGTGAGTGGTGCACTTAGTGGGCTTAGGAGCAGGTGCTCTATGGGTCAGGGTTCATATGGGCACACACAAGGCTGACTGATGGGGCTGGATGCACATAAAACCTTCTCTCACAGGAGCTTCTCTGTCTGATTTTACCATACAGCAGAGAAGGGCTCAAGCACAGCTGCTGACATATAAAATATTCTCCATCAGCAGCAGCACTTCTACTCCCATGAGGTCCATCCCTCACTCTCCTCACCAGCCCCAACTTCGCTAAGCATTGCAAAAGCCTAGGAATTTAATACAAATGGCTGTCAAGCAGTGCAGGGTGCAATGCACACAATAGACTCATAGACTCATAGACTTTAAGGTCAGAAGGGACCATTATGATCATCTAGTCTGACCTCCCGCATGATGCAGGCCACAAAAGCTGACCCACCCACTCCTGGAATAATTCTCTCCCTTGACTCAGCTGTTGAAGTCCCCAAATCATGATTTAAAGACTTCAAGTCGCAGAGAATCCTCCAGCAAATGACCCCTGCCCCATGCTGCGGAGGAAGGCGAAAAACCTCCAGGGCCTCTGCCAATCTACCCTGGAGGAAAATTCCTTCCTGACCCCAAATATGGCGATCACCTGAACCCCGAGCATGCGAGCAAGATTCTCCAGCCAGACCCTCCGGAAAAAAGTTCTCTGTAGTAACTTTTAATATCCCATCATTGACCATTGTTACTAATTACCAGCGACGGCACGTTATTGACCTATTGACTAAAATCACGTTATCCCATCAAACCATCCCTTCCATAAACTTATCAAGCTTAATCTTAAAGCCAGAGAGGTCTTTCGCCCCCACTGTTTCCCTCGGAAGGCTGTTCCAGAACTTCACCCCTCTGATGGTTAGAAACCTTCGTCTAATTTCAAGCCTAAACTTCCCGATGGCCAGTTTATATCCATTTGTTCTCGTGTCCACATTAGTACTGAGCTGAAATAATTCCTCTCCCTCCCTTGTATTTATCCCTCTGATATATTTAAAGAGAGCAATCATATCCCCCCTCAGCCTTCTTTTGGTTAAGGTAAACAAACCGAGCTCCTCGAGTCTCCTTTCATAAGACAGGTTTTCCATTCCTCAGATCATCCTAGTGGCCCTTCTCTGTACCCGTTCCAGTTTGTATTCATCCTTTTTAAACATGGGAGACCAGAACTGCACACAGTACTCCAAATGAGGTCTCACCAGTGCCTTGTATAACGGAACCAGCACCTCCTTATCCCTACTAGAAATACCTTGCCTAATGCATCCCAGGACCGCATTAGCTTTTTTCACGGCCACGTCACATTGCCGACTCATAGTCATCCTGCGATCAACCAGGACTCCGAGGTCCTTCTCCTCTTCCGTTACTTCCAACCGATGCGTCCCCAGCTTATAACTAAAATTCTTGTTAGTCATCCCTAAATGCATCACCTTACACTTCTCACTATTAAATTTCATCCTATTACTATTACTCCAGTTTACAAGGTCATCCAAATCTCCCTGCAGGATATCCCGATCCTTCTTCGAATTGGCAATACCTCCCAATGTGCCTGACAGAAGCCCACAAAAGGCAATAAAAAGCTACGCCACCTGGCATGCCTGACCCTCCACTCCTCCCACCACAGGCACACACCTTGCTATAACCACAAGGACTGTGCACCACAGATCATAACCTTAACTCTGCCCCACCTGCCCACAGCCCTTCTGCACACAGCCCTTTACCAAACTGCCCTCTCCCAGCACAACCACATAATAATGCACCAAACACCCACAACTACTGGTGTTGGGGGGAAATGTTCTGGTAAAGTGGTGTATCCCCAACAGTAAAAGGGGGTGAAATTAAAGTTGTGGTGTTTGGTCTAGGGTAATGGCATGCTGTGTCTCTGGAGCTGAAGGGTTCATAGGGTTAGGTGGCTTAGCTTTACATTGCCTTGCTTTTGTGGGTTTGTGTCAGGCCTGTTGTGTGCGACACCACCCAGACTGCTTCACAATGGAGTTTTTGTATGTTACTCTCAATAGCAGCCAGTTGAATGCTGGAGCGATTCTATTCCCATCCATGCTGAAGTGCAAAGCACGGCACTTTTGTTACCCTGAGTGACCTTGCTTCCAAAAATTCTTCTTTTCTTGTAGTTAATTTCAGCCAGGGTTTAAAGGAACCCTGGAGCCATCCTTTCAGCCAACTAGCCATTGCTGCAGTGGTTCCGGTTCTCTTTCCATTTCCTTTTAATGAGATTAAAATCATGGGTATTAGCCTGCAGTTTGAAAATGGACTCACCTCCTAAAGCCAGCCCCTGGGAACTCCTTGCTCCCCAGAGGAGCCTGCCCCAGGCATTCAACAGGCTCAGATTCTCCTTTCCTCATTAAGTATTTTTACCTTTGCTATGTGTAAATGGACTATTTAGAAAAACTGGATGAGCACAAATCCATGGGGCCGGATGCGCTGCATCCGAGGGTGCTAAAGGAGTTGGCGGATGTGATTGCAGAGCCATTGGCCATCATCTTTGAAAACTCATGGCGATCGGGGGAGGTCCCGGATGACTGGAAAAAGGCTAATGTAGTGCCCATCTTTAAAAAAGGGAAGAAGGAGGATCCGGGGAACTACAGGCCAGTCAGCCTCA
>NW_020664561.1:782244-790340 GCF_002925995.2 Terrapene triunguis | reverse complement strand
GTTTGGGAACCACTAGTCTACATAGATATTGATAGAGCACTAGCACGAGCCCTGCAAGCCCCAGTGTATTAACCCAGGCTGGGAGACTTGCTACTGTGGGCTGCGTAGAGGGTACCCAAGTGACCTGGGACAGAGGAAGCAGCTAGTCCATGTGCCACCTTCTCTAAAAGAGAGAGCTAGAAATGAAGGAAACTGAAATAACATCAACATGGAAATAGAAGTGTTTCTGACAGGCAAAGATCCATCTACACTAGGTGTGGCTGAGAACGTGGAACAGAAAAAACATTTTGCTAAGGTGTGTCACAGAGTTAGAGCCCAGATCGTCTGTTCACTGGGAGAACAGCAAAGCAATAAACTCAATTATTTGATGGGCACAATGACTTTAAACTTTCACACTGGAGAGTAATACAGTGTTACAGTGCAGTAGCTAAGGGAATATGGAACTCTTACTGTTTGCTTTAAAACTCAATACAATAAATGCAAATTCATCACCCGTGTTAGGACAGAAAACCAGCCAAGCCAGGAAGTTAGGTAAAAACACATTTGCTGAAAATGGCTCACTATGAACCAGAGGCAACAGACAGTACGTAGAATTCCATCTGTCTCCCAAGGGCTGTGGTATCTGAAAGGAGATTGCAAATCACAAAACAACTTCAGTGATACATTCAATGAGAGAAATTCCATTGACTTTAATGGAGGAAATAAAAACAGAGTTTGAACATATGAAAAGCGGGGAGCAATTGAAAATGTAAAAAACTTGGGTAAATGCCATGGGTGGAATTAAAAATGCAGTTAAAGTGCAGATGTGCATTGATAAGGGTAAGTTAGACAATGCCACACAATGTAAACTATTGGAAAGGTGGCTGCTAAGCTCTCAGAAACCAAAATATCCTCTGCATTACATGTTTAAGCAAATGCCAGTTGGCTGTTATATTCTGGAGTGCAAGCTAGACCAGTGGTTCTCAACTTATTACACATTGTGGGCCACATATGCGGCCCACAGTGTGTTACCTGGGCTGCAGGGATCGTGCAGTTGCCCCGGTCCCCCACCATGTGGCTGTCGCAGACCCCACGGGGCTTGCCAGCAGCCACAGACCCTCACCGCGTGGCTGCTGCGGACCCTGGCTTGTGGACTGCCCTTTAGCACACAGCTGAGCTGGGCTGCAGCTCTGTGCTAATTGGGCTGCAAACCGCTGAGCTAGACCAATGAGGGGTTGTGTTGCTGCCTGCCCTGGAACCTACATGTCCCAAAGGCTCTGCTGCTGTGCTTCTCTTGTCTGGACATGCCCAGCCAGCGGATAAGCCTGCACTGAGCGTCTGTGGGTTAAGCAGCTCTGATTCCAGCTGCCAGGTTGGCACCCCCCAGCCACACTCTGATTCACCTGGCAAGGTGACCCCAACACACACATCAGTCCCAAATGTCCCACAAACCATCTGCCCTGAAGTGTCCAGCCCTCTCCTTAAACACTCAGTGGAATAATACCGTGTGTTCACCCCTGTAAGGAGACAAAAGCACATAGCTGCTTATTAGCTTAGCTGGGGGAAATACACCCTTCCCTTTAAGTACAGGACGAAATTAGTTTATTGGAAAAATAAAACATGTTTATTAACAAAAGGACATAGATTAGGGGATACCAAGTAGAAGGAATAAAGTTAGAAGGATTGTAAACCATCAAAAGTAAAAATACGCTTTCTAATGGCAAAGACCTAAATTAACAAGCTACAGTCTTTTGCCAACCTTCCATTCCCAGAGATTTCAGCCCCCTTGGCTGAAAGACCCAGCTCTCTCACCTTGCAAGACCTCTGGCCCCTTGTGTCTGGCCAGTGATGGATGCCAAGATGGCTTCTTTTCCCTCCATATAGCTTCCCAAACTCAGTGTTTGTGTGCTGTTCTTCCCTTCCTGTGGCCTACCCAGCCCCCTGATGATTCGTATGTCAATGGTGCTTCCATTGATTTGGGTCACACCTTGCTTAACCTCATTGGAGACAGATAGATAGCTGCCTTCCCTCCGGTCTGGGTGGGAACCTGTTTTTCCCTATGTTTGGTCACAGACTTTTAAAGCAAAATATCAGTGAATATCTGTATTTCCTCCTATTCCGCTAATATAGACACTTCACAATGATATTAATTACCAGTGTCATTAGCTTTCAGACAAGCCCTTTCCTGATACACTTTGATAGTACAGTAACATTGCCTACAATCAGCTGATGTAATTGCTTATCAGTAGAACTCCAGCCCCCCATCTTTACAGACTAAGTAAACCTTTGCAATGTATGCTCTGAAAAGTAAAACACAGACCACACTTCTTTTTCCTGCTGGGGTGTAGATGCTGTCTCCTCCCCCACTTGTTAGCTTGATAGAGTTGTTTACCTTTTACATACGTAAATGGACCTTCGTTATCCTTGCCTGAGGACCAGGCTGATCAGAAAACTGTTTATTCCTTTGTCTAGGGCATGCTGGGTTTTTTTTATGCATTGCTTGCCAAACACATTTTAAGAATATAATTCTAGCCTATGTCCATAACTCTTTGTACACAGCCTGAACGTACATCATGCAAGAATATTAATGATCAGTGAGTAATTAGTTTTCCAATGTCTTCTATACCACCTTTTAGATACAGATTATGACACCAGTGTTAGGTGTGGTGAGTCAGGCCGGACAAGAGCTGCTGAACCACCAATGTGTCCCAGTAATTAATACTGCCCCAAGGCATTCTGAAGAGCATTTGCACAGCTACCTGAGGGGGTTAAAAAAGTTTAAATAATAATGGATGGTATTTGAATTTGGGCTGAACATCTTAGCGAGCACAATGCAAAATTCTGTAGGGAGCAAGAGGTGTAATAGAAATGTTCTCTATTGGACATAAAGTGAGCAAGGTTGTCTTGACTGCTTACCCAAACATAATAAAAGCGGAGTTGAAATGCCTGCTTCACAATGTAAAGTGGGTCTGCATAGGTTTAGGAGGTTAGTAAACTAATTGGAAAAATTAATGCCCAAACTATCTGTGGATCATAAACTTGGAAGGAAATTAGTGGGAATGACCTTTTCTGGCCCTGGGAAGTCAGACCCAAACAGCCATCAAATACTGGTCTCTATTCACCAGTTTTCAAGTACTCGGATGTTATTCAGCCATCTGTGCTATCAAGTAGAGGCATCGTCTGAAGGCCCAGGTGCAAGCCTTATGCAGGAAGGGCAGCCAGCTGCATTCACACTGAGATCCCCAAACAAGGAAGAAGGAAACCAATTCCATATTGAAAAGCAGATGCTGGCAATGTATGTGTTGTCTTAAATCCCACATAGATGAGTATGAGAAAAACCACATGTAGGCACTTACCACAGGCTTCTGGAAAAAAAATCTGTGTGTTTAACACCCCCATGAATCAAGTGTATGATGTTGAATTTACAAAGCTATATGGAACACATTAGCAGAGCAGTAAACAGACCACCACCTAACAGCCATACTGATGACTATGAACCTCCTATGTGTGACACCTAGCATGCTTTCCAAATTCACAGAATTTCAGATTGAATGCACTGATGAATAGGACCTCTCTTGGGTAGGGAGTGGTTTTTCGCATAACCTGAAATAGACAGATTTACAGGGAGCAGCCAAAGAAAGAACAGGGCTACATTTGCGGCGGATATCAAAGTGCAGGGCAGGCTAAGCCTCCCTTGACCCAGGCCGTGGCCCTGCCCATGTTCTACCCTGAGGCCTCCCCCTCTACCCTTAAGCGGGTGGGGGCTCAGCTCCAGCCTGCAGCCTGGAGCTTGGGCCTGCCAGCAGCCATGGCTACCACAGGGCAGCACTCGGGCTGGCCCAGGGGGTTGGGCCAGCAGCCCGGGGTGGCGCTGCGGCCAGCTCAACTCTGGGGGAGCTGGCTGGGGTGGCGGCCCAGGGCTCCTCCAGCCGCAGGCGCAGCTCAGGGCTCCTCTGGCTGAAGGGGGCGGGGCTTCGGGTGAAAGGGGTGCACCCGGAGGGGTAGTCTCCCGAAAGGGGAGGTTCACCTGCCGCTCATGGAGGGCTAAGTCCCAAACTGTCACCATACTGGCTATTTAGGGAAGCAATTAGCAAGGGGAACGCTTACCTAAACGAGTAGGACTGATTTTTCCAGCAGCATTGAAAGAAAGTGCCCAGCAGTTATCTAGGAATTGAAAACTGTATGTGGAGGGCAAGGGACTAGACTGGGAAACACACTGAGACAGTTCCTTGTGATAATATAATAGGCAGCAGGTTCATACACAGCTCTTACAGTGGGTTACAGAGGAGGTCAGCATCTTTATTCCCAAAACAGAAGCACAGAGAAGGGGTCCACAGTCACCCAGCAGACCACTGGCAGAGCCAGGACTAGAATGCAGGTTTTCTGAGCCCTACATCCATGCCCAACCCGGTAAGTGATACTGGCTCCCCGTATGATACACAGATTTGCTTCTACAGAGCATACGCCAAAGAGCCAGTCCTGGGTCATGACCTCCTAGAGAGACAATGGCAAAGGCTAGGAGGGGCTTCTACAGCCTTTGAATTGAACAAAGGTTCCTATTTGTTAGTTTTGAAATCTCCAGGAACTCAGCCTAGTAATTGCTCAATAGCAAACACAAGCAAGTGGCCTGCTGATTCCCCATAGGGCTCAGAAAACCCAAGCTGCTGAAAGCCCACACCCCAAACAGTCAGAAATCACAAGTCTTACTCAAAAATCAGGGGCTTTTGTGTTTTGGGGTTTTTAAAGATCGTCACATTTTTTGGTTTTTACCCTTCCCTGCCATGCCCAGCGCTGACAAATGTACAGCGAGTCCGGCAGTTTTGGCCCCTGCTGCAGGAGCTCATCTCAGCTTGGAGATGCATTGTGCTAGGCACTGGACAAACGGAGCAAGAGCCAGTGCCTGTCCTGAAGAGCTGACTGGCCAGTGCAGAGCAAAGTGATGACATAAGTCCTGCACCCAGCTGCGATGTCCATCAGTCACAGCCTATGCCACACGCGGCTCCGCATGCCGTTCCTAGGGAATCTGGTGTTCATACAGCTTCCCACAGATCCTGGCACCGACCCTTCCCCTGAGCTGCCTGGGAGGATGGGGATGTGAAGTGGGGAGGGGGATGATGGGAGTTAGCTATAGGCAAACTAAACACCTACCTAGGGAGGTAGATTCTGCCTAAGATTCGGCCCAAACCTGAGTGGTGCTGCAACCTGCGAGAGTTGGCCCTCATTTCTACCATAACAACTCACCGTGCCCCCCCTCCCCTCCTGAAAGTCTGATGCACCTCTGTGTGGAGAACCTCTGTCCTAGAGGCTGAGCAGTGCGGGGGAAGATTACACATGTCCTGCCTAAGACAGCAGATTGCCTTGAGCGACCTCTGCTCTGTGTAGCAGTTCCACCATCCAGGAGCTCTCCTCTCTGCACACTGGAAGTGGCAAAATATCCCTCCAATCCATGCTGCTCTTAGTCTCAAACCCACTGACAATTGCACCCTTCTCTTAAAGGGACAGCCCCCCTTACCAAAATACAAATAATAAACATGCAACAGTAAAACAAATATTAACACAACATCCAAATTCATAGCTAAATCAATGTCTTGCAATACAGAGGCATTGCAATAATTACTCTGAACTCCCTACACTAACTTTCTTATAAAGATGTACTTTTTCCCCACTTACATGTGTTATTAGCAATGTTTGACCCTGTAGCCTTCAAATCCACAGCATAGACTGCTTCCTCGTCAGCTATAGCTGTGTTCTTCTACCAGCCCAGCCCACACAGGGAGACACAGCACCCATGAGGCCAGTGGGTTACACCAGTAGCTGTGATACTGCAGTGAGGCACTGGGCATCAGGATTCTGGCTCTGGGAGAAGGTTTTGGTCTGGTGGTCAAAGACAGCACCTGTATTGGACCCTTGAATTCTATTTCCAGCTCTGTCTGCAGTGACCATGTGCAAGATCACAGCTATCTTATCTCTGAAATTGGTGAAAAACAGTCCCCCCCCCCCCCCCCATGATATGAACTTTGGCCATAGTAATGGCCAAATATTAATAGCACTAAATGACAGAGCTGAGACTTCAACTCTTGGGCTTGTGTGGTTGCAGACCTTCCAATGGGCTACAGGGCATTGTAGAGAGGAGCTCCCCAAAAGTCACAGGAAGGCTGGAATGTATTGCAATACTGCCTTCAACAGGAGCCCATATCATGTTATTTGTGAGTGTTAGCAGCACTGCACAATGGGCCCCACTTATCCACTGCTGATACCTGGGGATTTCCTTTTGAGCAGCTCAGCTCATCCCCAAGGTCCCCCCAGACTAAGTACTGGGGTGGCTCAGCGAGCAGTGGAGACAGGGCTTAGTGCTGTGTCCTCTGACAAGCCTGACTCTGGAGCACTCAAGAACCATGACAGGCTAGTCCAGGCTCCCCTTGCCCCTTGCACAGCTCTAGTCCCACCATGGCGGGGGTTGCCGTGCACCTCCCAGTGATGCGTGTTTTACTTGCTTGGCAGAGGATGAGTCTTTCAGTGGGGATCACACAGTTGATTTGCTGATTGAAGATCAGCTCTTGAGGCACAACAGCCATGAGCGGAGCAGCACCACGACGCCAGCTCTAGTGGGAGGGCCTCTGACACTCCAGAACATCGCCCCTACCATGGAGCAAGCTGCCCCTGCCATACCTGGGTCTCCAGTAGCAGAAACTGCCACCAGGACTCCACCATTGCCCTCTGCTGCCCCGTCCCTCTCCAGTGAACTGACACCAGCACTGACCCCTGCAGCTCCCACCACCATTGTAGACCAGCTCCCAGCAACTCTGAAGACCACCACTTCACCTGGAGCCATCACCATGAGTGGGTCAGTAGATGAGCCAGCCACATGGACACCAGCAATCTTGACCCAGACAGGTACACAGGCACCCACAACAGCAGCAAACCTACCCACAGCCAACCCCCGCAAAGCTACAATTGCTGTGGCAACCACCACTGTCCACATCTCGACAACAACTGGGACAAGTGTGGATGCCTCCAGGAGTGAGGAGTCAGCTGCTACTGCCCTTCCGACGCTAGTCAGCCCTACGCTCCCTGCCACACCCAGACAAAACCTTGACGAGGAGGATCTGAGAAGCATCATTGGTGAGTCTGCCCTCCTCCATTCCTCTTGTGCCATGGTCTCCAGGTAAGTTTGTTGTGGGCCAGTGTGTGGAAGAGCTGCCCAGGATGTGTGTGTGCACCAGGGGTTGGGGAGGGCTCATTACAGGACTTGTGTTATAAGCTATTTTTGCAAAGAAGCATGAACAGCAATATTTTGGCACAGCAGGATGCCAACAGCAGCTGGAGTTAAGGATGCAGAGGAAGGGTGGCCCAGTGCTTAGGGTACTGGGCTGGCATTTGGTCCACCTGTGTTCAGTTCCCCACTCTGCTAGCATTGCCCTGCATGGCCTGGGACATAGGCTGAGTCTTGCGGTGCCTGGCTTTAGGGGCCCTGCTGCCAGGCTCCCGTATGATGCATGGGGAAAGTGAGGGACCTAAAATAAAAAAAAGATTCACAGCAGCCTGCATGCTGAGCAGGGAGCTGCCTAAAGGAGCCAGTGGGAAATGCTGGGAGAGGGTGTGGCCCCAGCCCTGCCCAGCAAAGGGACTTAGGACCCTCAGTACAGAAGAGAGGCCACTCTCTCTGAAGCCTCTCCTGTTGCCAGGCACCAATCGAGGGCAGTCTTCCTCCCAGAAAACCAAGGTGGAGGTGCCCCCTTACACCTAGCGGCCAGAGCACTCACCCCCGCTGGGGGAAAGCCACATTCGAGTCCCCCACTGAGACTTGAACCCAAGTCTCCCATGAGTGCCCTGACCACTGGGCTACACCATGCCTCATGCTGCCATTGTCCCCAATGAATAGTCAAGCCGGGAGCTGTGTGACTCCTGCACAAGGTATGGGGGGCAGGGAAACCAGGACATAGTGTGTCTCCCACCACATATAGGTCACAGACACGTCCCTTGCCCTCCTTCCTGCCGTCCTGTTCCCTCCCTTGATATACACGTGCCGCCTGCCACCCACACCCACACCCTGCTGTCCCCCCCCCGCATACACGCCCCCTGCTGTCCCCCGACAAACTCGCACACCCTGCTGTCCC
>NW_020664561.1:756641-782234 GCF_002925995.2 Terrapene triunguis | reverse complement strand
CACCCTGCTGTCCCTCTGACACAATCACATATGTCCCCTGCTCCCCCCGACACTCTCACACACGCCCCCTGCTGTGTGGGGAGCATGTGGACGACCCCAAGTGCCTGGGCTCTGAGGGGCAACAGAGGAGTTGCAGGCACCAGCCAGTGGTTCAGTGTCTCCTGGTGCTCTGCAGCTTGGGCACAGCAGCCCTCAGGAAGCGTGTGCTGAAGCGCTGCGCTGAATGGTCAGGGAACGAGACTGGCCAATGACGCCCCTGGGCAATCCCCCGTCACACAGCCAGAGCGACCGCTCTGCCCCACACCCACTCCCAGATGGGGCTGTCAGGGGCTAACCGAGGCAGCTCTTTGAAGAACTGTGCATATTCTGTGAAATGGGGCTCTGTGATGAAGCGCACTCCCCTCTCATTAGTGCCTCCTGTCAGCTGGGTGGGAACCTGCACTCTGCTCGCCCTGCCCCCTATCAGCTGTTGCCCTCATTAGGTGCCCACTACTCCAGGTCCCGACCCAGGGACGCTACAAATAGCAGCCACATGCTGCTTCATTTAATAGCTGCTTCTGCCGCTATTCCCTAGGCCACTTCCATGTAGCTCCTTCGTCTTCACCCTCATCTCAGGGCTGAAGATCTCAATTCCACTCCTTCCTCACTCTTCTGGGCCCAGCCAGCAACTGCCCTGCTCGGCCCTGCAGCGCCTTTTAACTGGCCTGCTGCGCTCTGAGTGGCTGCTTCCCTGTAGCTTCTCTAGGCAGGCCTGGAGGACTCACCTTCACTGCTTCTTTTCTGGAGCAGGGTGTGGTAGGACTGCAAGGCCTCCAGCAGAGGGCCCTCAAAGGGCCTGATACATCCCATCACATATCTCCCCCACGCAGAAAGGACTGGGGTGGGGGATACTATGGAGGGTAATGTCCCCTCCTATCCAGGCTTTGCCTTTCTTAGATAGGGTCTTCTCTCCCAGACCTTTCTGTCTGGAGAGCCTTTTACCAACTTTGCCCTGCTTGTTAGGGTTCTCACTCTGTTTCCAGTCTCCACCCTGGTTAGTCAGGTGCCCCCCAATCCTCAGGCCTCTGTCTGGAGAGCTTTTCACTTTCTGCCCTGGCTGCTCAGACTTCTCTCTGAGACCTTTCTGCCTGGAGAGCTCTTCCAGTTTCTGCCCTTCTTTGGTCAGGGTCTTCTCCCTCAGGCCTCTTTGCCTGGAAAGGTTTTACAGTCTGCATTCTGGTTTCTCAGGGTCTCTCACCCAGGCCTCTTTGCCTGGAGAGCTTGTAGGCCCCAGTTAGTCAGGGCTTCCCCTGTCAGACCTCTCTGCCTGGAGGGCTATTCACAGTTGTTGCTCTCCTTAGGGTTCTCTCTCCCAGCCCTCTGTCTGGAGAGCTTTTCACAATCTGTGCCCTGACTTCTCAAGGTCTTCTTCTCTCCAGCTTCTCTACTATGGAAGGCTTTTACAGTTCAGGGTCCTTCCTTAATTAGCCCTGTGACACTTTCTCCTGCAGAGCCAAACTGTACCCATAGGTGGACTCTACAATAGCCGACACTTGGCCAAGTCCTGCAGCCAAGGGGGAACTTCCTGATTAGCAGCAGTCAGGAAGTCTACTAAACTCTTGGTAATGTGCTTGTTCTTCTCAGTTACATCATCTGACAAGACCAGGACTTGGGCTCAATTCTGTTGTAGGTGTTTCATATGGTGGGTATATTCCTTCATATCTTGGGGCATGTCATAATTCACCACATGCTGCGCCCTGTGAATATCTGGTTCCCAGCAACTTCTGATGTAGTCAACACCAGGATTTCACCAAGGTTGAACTGACTTAAGGCTGCTGCCTGGTCTCAGAGAAGCGCCTCCCTGGATGCAAACACAAGCACAGCCTTCTGAATTAAAAATGTCTTTATCCACATCCAACCTCCGTCCAGGTCTTCCAAACACTAAGAACGGCATCCTGTTCCCAACATGTCTCAATGCTTCACTCAGCTGCACCCACTTCTCCTGCTGGATCCACAGTACCTTGTGGCTGATATTCTGGGCCGTAGAACAATATGAGTCTTTCTCCTTCCTCAAGGTAGGCCCCTTCCTTTTAAACAGGGTCCTGCTTGTGGCCTTGCTTTGCCAATATATCAGGATCCTGGGGTTTTAGACCCACGATTGGGTAGCTCTCTTCTTCAGCAGATGGATGTATGTCCTTGTCCAAGCCATCTTCCTTCTGTACTGACCTCAGTCCACACAATTCCAGCTCTTTTTCTAGTGAGGCCACTTCAGCCTCGAGACTTCCCAGATCTTTCTCCTTAGCCAAGCTGGGCTTTGACCCTGGCTGGACCTTGAGCAAGTTTTGGAGCTTAGTCAGCTCCTTTTGCAGCAGAAAACACTGCTGTTCCCCAGATTCCTTTTCAACTTTGAGGCAGATCAGTTCTTGCTCTCTACGATCCTTTCCCATGACGAGCAGGTCTCTTCTGGTTCCTGTTGGTACCTATACCACCCGTAGTTCATAGAACCAGAGGATTATAATGAACCGCAAGGGTCATCTAGTCTAACCCCTTGCCAAGATGCAGGATTTGTTGTGGCTAAACCATCCAAGACAGATGGCTATCCAGCCTCTCTTTGAAAACCTCCAATGAAGGAATTTCCACAATCCCTAGCCAGTATGTTCCATTGTCCTGCTGCTCTTACAGTTAGGAAGTTTTCCCTGAGATTTAATCTAAATCTGCTGTGCTGTAATTTGAACCCATTGACTCTTGTCCTGCTCTCTGTGCCAAGAAACAACTTTTCTCCGTCTTTTTTATGGCAGCCTTTCAAGTATCTGAAGACCGCTTTCATATCACCCCTTAATCTCCTTTTTTCCAAACTAAACATAACTAAACACAGTTCCTTCAGCCTTTGCTCATATGACTTGCATTCCATCCCTTTGATCAGCTTTGTCGCTCACCTCTGGGTCCTGTTCTGCTGCTGTTCTGCCACTAACAGGCAGATTGCCTCCTCCATTGTCCCCTTGTTTCAGGGGCTGATCTGTAAAGATCCCCCTTCTGATACCAAGCTGCCTGATACCTCTCGTTAGTGCCTCCTGTCAGCTGGGTGAGAACCTGTGCTCACTGCTTGTGGCGCCCACTGTCAGCTGTTGCCCTCATTAGATGGGTTTTCAGTGGCTCAGCCCTCTGGCCGAGTCACACACTGTCTAAACACATGAAGGCAGTGCAACAGGGCCTGCACCTGTGCCCTTGTTAGTAGTCCTGTCTCTGTCCTAGTTCTAAGTCCGTATCTGCCCTGGTATAGAGCAGTGCCCCAAGGCTTCCTCCCTGGAGACTCTTTAAGTTCTGCCCGTCACTTGGGCCTCTAAGCAGTCATGTCAGGTCTTAGTATCAGTCTCTGGGGGGACACTGAAGTGCCTGCAGGGCTGGGTGGCAGCTGAGTCTGGGTTTGAGAGCGTCAGTGGTGCCTACCGGCTGGACTTAGATGCCTAAAGAGGCAGTTAGGGGCCCAAGTCCCTTTGTCAATGTCGCTCCTGGATCCTGGTTTGCAACACCTTCTACCACTCTGGTCCTGAACCAGTCCCGCCAGTCCAGGCCATGGGCTCACCTGCGCAAATGCCTGTCAGCATTTAGCAGGCAGACATCCCTTTGAGGCCATGGCTGAGACACAGCGAATGTAGCTCTGCTCATACTCCAGCTTTGGTGCTGGGGGGATTTAAGAGTTAAACCCTCTGAATTTCAGCAATTTTTGGAGAACCCCAAGAAATTGCAAATTTCTCTGGGCTTCGATGGCAAGTGACATGGCCAAGGTTCCCCTGAAAGCATTGTGAATTTCCGCAGCTTGTGCAGTGACACTAGCCCTGAGTTTGGCTCCTGTGCCAGCACCCGCTGGATGCTGCAATGACATTGGGCACATTTGCCATCCCTGCTGCAGGGGAATGGGCTGATCTCATCCAGGAGCAGACAGGGATAATTTACCAAAGGGAGTCGGCTTTGCTCAATGCAGTGGGGCTGTCTGATAGAGGACCCTGCAGGACCCAGGCACAGGGCTGCTAGTGCCTATGAAGCGTGGCATGGCAGGACATCTGCTGGCCTCACAGGGCTGGCAATGGGGAACAATTCGAGGATATGGTTTCTGAAGCAGTTGGGGTGGGTGGGAAATGGCACTTGTTGAGCTGTGTGAAGTGGGCTGATGCCTCAGTCTGTGGCTAGAGAAGAGGCTCAGCGTAGACCCTGCATCCCCAGTAACTGCAGAGTGAGTGATTGCTCCTTTCCCCTGCCCTAGGACGCTGCAAAGATACGCTTTCCACCATCTCAGGCCCCACCATCCAGAACACTTATGGGCGGAATGAAGGCGCTTGGATGAAGGATCCGCTAGCCAAAGATGAGCGGATCTATGTCACAAACTACTACTATGGAAACACGCTGGTAGAATTCCGAAACCTGGAGAACTTCAAACAAGGTACGCTCTCCGGCTGCTCGCCTGGTCCTCCCCAGTCTCTGTACTTGTGCTGGAACCATGTCACTGAGCATCTCTGCACAAACCAATGTACTTCTCCCAGCGGTGCATGTGGGGCATGGACCAGTCTGCCTAGTCCCTAGTCTGTGTCCCGGCTGCTGAGCAGAGAATGAGGAATGTCTCTTTGTACAGTGTCTAGCCCAACAGGATCTGGGCATGACTGGGCTCCTAGATGTTACAGCAATACACCCAATAATAATGAGCCATGGCTTGTGGCACAGATCCAGCTCTCTGCTTGTTGCTGTTGCTGGTAATGACAGGACTCCTGTGAGCTCCAGACAGGGGCAGGAGGCCAAGCTCAATTGCCCTGGCTCCTTGCCGGGAAGCACTAAGATTTCCCTGCTGTTGGTGAGAGAGCCTCTGATCAGAGCCAAGCTGCAGATCAGCAGTCACCTGGGAAAGGGACGGTTTGGTCCCGAGAAGGGTCAGAAGCCGAGCTAGAGTTAGCCAGTAGGGGGCGTGTTTGGGATCACTGAGACAGAGGGATGAAAGTCACCAGGGTGTGGGGGAAGGTGATAGCTGCTGCTCTGAGAGAGCCAGGGAAAGGTGCAGCAGGGCTGGTGGTGGAGACATGCAGGGCAGTAGGTTGGAGGCAGCATGCAGTATAGGTCCAGTGCGAAGGAGCCTCGGTTCATAGCTCAGATTAGCTCCATGATGGAGCCAGGGAGGGGAGTGTGGGAGGGAGCAGGGGCTAGAGAAGGATGGAGAGGAAGGAAGGGCCAGCGATTAGGGCACTATCCTGTCACTCGGGAGACCTGGGTTCAGTGCCCTGCTGGGGCAGGTGCCCTGTGCAACTGGGGCCCAGAGCGTCAAATGTATTTAGGTGCCTAACTCCACCAAAGCCAATGGGGAGGAGCTGGGCCTCAGTCCCCCTCTGTGAAAGGGCCCGGCCCCACCTCTGAGTGCTTGAGGAACAATATGGCGCCCATATACCATGGTGATGGGGACCATGCACGCACCTGAAGGCACTAGAACAGTGTGGGTTGGAGAACATAGTCTGGGTGTCATAGCTGGGCTGGTGTCACTTACTCCAGCAAACTCTGTGCCAGGTTGGGTGAGGAAGTGGTGGGGGAGCAACGGGTCACCTGCCTGGAAGAGAGAAACTGGCCCTGCCGGGTGACTCAGCAGAGCATGACCTGGGTTTGCCACATCCCAGGCACAGCAAGTGCTAATCTGCGCCAGCAGCTGAAGTGGAGAGGATGCAGATGACCTGTGAATGGGGCAAAAGGGCCACCAAGAGCTGAGGGAAGGAGGGTGCTGAGTGACAGGTGGGGGCAGGAAAGCGGTGAACCTGGAGAGAGAGGGGCAAGGGTTTAATTGGTGCAATGTCTCTGCTGTCCAGGGCGCTGGAGCAACTCCTACAAACTCCCGTATAGCTGGATTGGGACAGGACATGCTGTCTACAATGGCTCCCTCTACTACAACCGGGCCTTCACGCGCAACATCATTAAATACGACCTGAAGCAGAGGTACGTAGCTGCCTGGGCCATGCTGCATGATGTGGCCTATGAGGAGGCCACACCATGGCGGTGGCAGGGCCACTCTGATGTGGACTTTGCTGTGGACGAGAATGGCTTGTGGATCATTTACCCAGCCATCAACTACGAAGGCTTCAGCCAGGAGGTCATCGTCCTGAGCAAGCTGAATGCTGCCGACTTGAGCACCCAGAAGGAGACCACGTGGCGGACAGGCCTGCGCAGGAACTTCTACGGGAACTGCTTCGTTATCTGCGGTGTGCTCTACGCTGTGGACAGTTACAACCACAGGAACGCCAACATCTCGTACGCCTTTGACACCCACACCAATACACAGATCATCCCGCGGCTACTCTTCGAGAACGAGTACTCCTACATCACCCAGATAGACTATAACCCCAAGGACCGCCTGCTCTATGCCTGGGACAATGGGCACCAGGTCACATACCATGTGATCTTTGCTTACTGAGACCCTGGCCACTGGACACTGAAAGGACCACTAGCACCTTTTATCATTATTATTATTTTGTACAAATCCAAGAGGAAATGCTGTTTTTAAAGTGGATTGTAGATCAGTCCACAGGGCAGAATCAAACCCTTTATTTTTGGTGTAACCTTCCTTCTCTTTTATACTGACACTGCTGCCTCCTACGCCGAGCGGGAAGGATGGGCAGGCTATTGCTTCATGAGTCCCTCTGCAGTGGGGTGGCTGCTGTGGCACCATAAAGACAAAGGGACAATACAAATACAGCTAGTTGCTTTTTTGCTAACTAATAAATAATAAAAAAGCAATCAAAGCAGCCTTCTTGCTCAGCACAAACATGTCTAGCGTGCAGCGGTGGCGAGGCCTCTCCTTTCAGGGGGTGCTCAGTTTGTTCTGTCTGCACTGAGTCAGGCTGGTGACAGTCCCATTGGCCTGCGAACAGCCACAGGTGTTAATTGGACAGTCATTTGAAAGCTGGGGCATCAGTTTTCTGCTCTGCAGCCTCTTTCGTGTGAATGGCATCCTGGGAGCTGGCGGTGCTGTTATTTGCCTTTGCTGCCATAAGCTGTTGCTATAGCTCTGCCCCTTGCTCATATGACGTGCCCACACATGCAGACCAGAGCTCCCTTGGCACAAGTTCTCACACGTCTGCCCTGCTATTGAGAGCGCATAGATGACCAGACGCTGCTATGCTGGGAGCCACGCTGGCAGCTACCCTGCGAGAAACCGGTGGGATGCCTTGTCGTTTTGTAAATAAATGTAGCTGATTCTGTCACCCAGAGGAGACCCCCGCAATATTTGCTTTTACTTATATCTCCCTGGGCAGCAGCTCAGCTTTGCCATTTGGTCGCATTTTCCTGGAGATGCTCAGTGTGGTCGTCTGCCTGCAATTCCAGGGAGCGCCATGCATGTGGGAGCCAAGCCTGAGAGCAGCACTGCCCCACAGCTCTCATGTCTGCTTTATGGAGACCTGCACTAAATGCTCCATCCTAGCAGAGTAGCTTGGGCTTCAGGTTTGCTCCTGGCCTGGGGGTCCCTGTTTATATGGCCCATCCCCCCTGCTGCTGCCACTCAGCTTTTGTGGCGCATTTACAGCCTGTCAGACACGCGCTCACAGTTCTGCCAGCAGCTTGTTGTATATATACACATCCCGTAATAAACATTCTTGTACCTTTGCAATTGTTGGGGGCATTTTTGGGGTTTGTTATATTCTCGGGTGGCAAAAAAATAAACGGAAAATGCTCCCCAGGTACAGGTCGCAGGTCGGGGATGGGCTGGCCAAGGGAGCTGGGAACAGATGCTGGGCATCCTTTCACCTCCAGGCCAGCAGTGGCTGACAGTCATGGCCCTGCCAGATATTGGGGTGTGCAAAGGAAGCAGGGAGCATCAGGCCAGGGCCTGGCTAACATCACAGAGACCGCAGTAGGCCCTTCTGTTTGCTTACTTGAAAATTCACTTTCTTGGGCTAAGCAGGTGCACAGGCCCCTGGGAACAGGCCCCCAGTCAGATGCTCCAGGCCTGGGCTTTGCTGGTGCCTTTGCCAATGATTTTATCCCTGGCACAATTTCCAGACCTGAGATGCAGGTGTAGGATTTCCAAATGTTTATGCCTTTCAGGGCCTGGCACTTTTCTCCATGCAGCCCCGTCATCTCTGAACAGCGCTATGGGTGCAGGGCCTGAGAGTCCAGCCCCCATCTCAGGGCTGGGCACATACAGCCAGGGCAGATGGACTGTTATGCTTGCTGCCCATTGTCAGGGCAACCTGCAATCGGCGTCCAGGTCGTCTGTATCCTGAGCCCAGGAAAAAGGTCCTGCAAAGGAGCACTGCTGGGCACAGAGCCCCTGGAGACACAAGTACGCTGCCCCTCAAGCTGCCAGGCTCAGCGCTAGCAGGCGCCCTCCCAAGCCAGTTGCCCTGCGAACATCCTTAGACCAGCACTGATACCAGCTATGAACAGGTGGTGGCTGCTGAACAGAACACCTGCAGCATCCTCCCGTGTCCTTCAGCAGAGCCTGAGCCCATTCCAGGGCCACAGGACAAGGAGAGGGAGCAGCGCTGAGCAGAGACGCACAGGACCACACACAGCATGGCTGCAGGACTGGGGAACACATGCACACAAATAGGGAGTGGCAATGACACCGACAGCCACCCCATACGTAGGCAGTGGCAGGAAATCGGGCACCTCCCAGGGCAGGAAAGGCCCGTCGGTGGCTGCGGCCATCTGCCCGCCCAGGAGCACCAGTTATCAGGCTGTGCCCCAAAGGAAGTAATCCCTGCCAGTCCTGTGCCGGCTTTTTCCACATCCTTCTTGTAGTGTGGGGCCCAAAACTGGACACAGTATTCCAGATGAGGCCTCACCAATGTCGAATAAAGGGGAACTATCATGTTCCTCGATCTGCTGGCAATGCCCCTACTTATACAGCCCAAAATGCCGTTAGCCTTCTTGGCAACAAGAGCACACTGTTGACTCATATCCAGCTTCTCGTCCACTGTGACCCCTAGGTCCTTTTCTGCAGAACTGCTACCTAGCCATTCGGTCCCTAGTCTGTAGCAGTGCATGGGATTCTTCCGTCCTAAGTGCAGGACGGAAGAATATAATGCAGGAAATAATCATTATATATATATAGTGCAGGAAATAATCATTTCCCTCGATCTGCTGGCAATGCTCCTACTTATACAGCCTAAAATGCCGTTAACCTTCTTGGCAACAAGGGCACACTGTCGACTCATATCCAGCTTCTCGTCCACTGTAACCCCTAGGTCCTTTTCTGCAGAACTGCTGCCTAGCCACTTGGTCCCTAGTCTGTAGCAGTGCATGGGATTCTTCCGTCCTAAGTGCAGGACTCTGCACTTGTCCTTGTTGAACCTCATCAGGTTTCTTTTGGCCCAATCCTCTGTATCCTATCCCTACCCTCCAGCGTATCTACCACTCCTCCCAGTTGAGTGTCAGCTGCTAACTTGCTAAGAGTGCAGTCCACGCCATCCTCCAGATCATTAATGAAGATATTGAACAAAACCGGCCCCAGGACCGACGCTTGATACCAGTTGCCAACTAGACATGGAGCCATTTATCACTACCTGTTGAGCCCGATGATCTAGCCAGCTTTATATCCACCTTATAGTCCATTCATCCAGCCCATACTTTTTTAACTTGCTGGCAAGAATACTGTGGGAGACCGTATCAAAAGCTTTGCTAAAGTCAAGGAATAACACGTCCATACAGCAGCAGGAGTGGGTAAAAAAATAGCTAAATAAAGTGTCTTGTATTGTTTCACTGGCAAGTCAGACTGGTTCCCGGTTCCAACCATTGTGGACATTACAATGTAGGGAACTTGTAATCCCCAACTACTGAAAAAAGGTGACCCCCTTCCCCAACCATCTAACTACAGCCATTGAAACAAGTGGTAGATTACCTACAGACACTTTAGTAGCAATCAAACCTTTAGGGCGTAACAGTAGCTACTCTCCCTTCCTTCCCTCACCTAGTATTACACAGTTACAAAACTTGGGTTTCCCCCCTTCTTCTGCAGCATCAAGTCCTGGGTTTTCAAACTGGTGAGGACTAGATATGCCAGTTGGTCTCCTCTGCTGTGGCCGCTCCGGTACTCTCCAGTCCTGCCTCAGGGGACAGAATTCCATTGGAAAGATTTGGCCTACTCAGAGTAGAGAGTAGAACCTAAGTGCGAAAGCTTCATTCAAGTCCTGGAGGCGACCAGAATTCAACTGGTTTCCTCCCTCCATCGGTGGAGAATTTCTCTGCTTTTCATTCTCTCATTTCAGAAATGGAAATAGATATAAAAACAAAGTTTAAAAATGATTTTATTTCCTCTTGTTACAAACACAGATGGACTCATTTATGAGAATGAAATAAAGTTATTTTTTTCTGCATACAGTGATCCCACATATCATTTAAAAGCAAAATCAGAGCAGTCTCATCCCCTATATCCCAAACAGGATTTTATTCTGAGGGTCTAAAAATAATCTGGTAAGAATAGCCTTGCTGCATCCATTTTACGAACTTTCCAGGATGTGCTGCACAGTCCATGCCCTGCTGGGTCGCCTTTGCTGGCTTGAGTCAGGCCCTCTGAGTGCTGAGGTCTGTCTGGGGGGTCAACTGCAGGACTGGGTCTATGGATCTAGGACTGGATTTGAAGCTTTAGGAAGTGCATGGGAGCTCAGCGTGTGAAGAGCCTGCTGTACCAGGCTCATGACTTAGTTACTGTCTTTCCAACATAGAAAGTCCCAAATCTGGTCACTGTTGGGGATGGTGCTAGGGTGTCATGGGGTGAGTCTGCAAGAGGCAGTGCTAGAAAAGGGGGCAGCACTACTTTAGACAAGGCACAGGCATTTTCACTATTTTGTGGCCTGCTCCCTGGTCAGCAAGGGATACACAAACGGAGTCCCTGATGCTCCCAGCTGGCTCTAGTCCATGGGGACCAAGACCTCTGCAGCTCTCATTTGAATACATGCTTCCCACAGTTGTTGCAAAATCCTACTGAAATCTCATTTTGTTTAAGAGAGCATGAATAATCAAATTCTTCGGAGTGCGGAGATTTGGTCCAAGAGGACATGCTGGTGGTCTGTAAGGCTGGGGAGATCAGATTGTGAGGGACAGAATCCATTTATTTTAGGCCAAAATTAAGATTTGGATTTATTTAAAAGTGTTTTGCAAACTGTAATAGAAATATTTCAGTGAAATTAAAACAACACGTCAAGTAAAACAGTTCTTAGGGTGATTTAAATATTCCCCTGCAGTGACAGAAACACAGACATCAGCACTGCGCTGGAAATGGGAGCCAGAAAGTGACACTGACATGAAAGTGAACAGCGGGATTCAAAACAGTGATGAGGGTTATATAAATAAGAACCTGAGTAGATTTGCTTTCACCATCTAAGGTGAGTGAAGGGAAAAACAGAGCATCAGGATGAAAAGGATGATTACAAGAAGTTCACTTTAATAATCTGAGGTATCAGTAACCCAGGAAAGGTGTGTTCTTAAGCAAGATGATGCTATTTTTATCTTGGCTGTCCCTTCAAATAGAAACAAACTACTCAAGATCGAGGTGCCCAAATTAATGTGTTGAACTCTGCAATTTAACCTGCGCAATCAACCCTTAAGGACTCTAGATTGGCTTGCAGTGTTCTTGCTGTCTGCTCTAACACCACCGATTTTCACAATGAGATTTGCAGTCAAAGTGTGGAAGCCATTCAGATGAGCTTAACAGAAAGTTTAATGGTTAAGATACTTAAATATCACCAGAGTCTAGTACAATCCTTAGAAACACACATCTTTCATCACAGGTTTCATCACACTTGCCAAGGGCTGGATCCCTTCAATGATCTGTGGTATCAGAATGCTGGTAAAGGAAAGTTAATATAATTGCAAAGTAAATGCTTTTAACCAGATGTTCCTCATGGACTGTTACAGCATCCACCCTCAGCTGGTACGTCTGCAGACCCCATTGTAAGCACTGGTGCAAAATACATGAGTACAAGAACTGGAACAAGGTGTCTGCACCCCTTCCCCTCTCAGAAGGTAAACATTGGCAGCCACTGTCCTGAAAGTCAGCACCATTAGCCCTAAAATGTAGAGTGCCATCAGCTGGGAAGTTTGAATGTGCTCTCCCAAGCACCCACAAAAAGCCACAGCAAACTTGCAAAATCCCACATTGTAAAAGTAACCCCTGCTCCACCCCCTGCTCTGTCTCCTGTCATATCCCATTAGTTAGTGTGCCTGTAGGCTACCACCTTGGTTCTCCTGCCAGAGTTCACACAGCCAGTGGGTACAAGGTCTAACGGCTAGTGTAAACCACATCTTACAGTCACCAACATTCCAGGTACTCTTATTTGTAAAACAATGGACTCCCACTGCCTGCAGGAATTACTTTGGAGCACTGGAAAAATGGTCACTGTGTAGCAGAAGAGAGTGGTTCCTTGCTATGGAGGTATTCACCTCTGCTGGTAGTTCTGTTTTTTGTAGCTGGTGCCCAACGCCTCACCCATTTTAGAGGGGCATTTCTCTGCCCTGCTGCCCAGTTCTCATTCAGCTGTCTGGCCTGTAACTTGCAATGCAGCTTGGGCTACTCAAAGGCATTGGCCCCCAGCTCTAAGGAGCCCATGCTCCATTACAAACTAGGGCACACACAAGTGAAAGGGACCCCATGAGATTGGAGAACCACTAGCATAAAATGAACATCCCATAACAGGAAGTACAAGAGATAGCTCAGCTGACTGATTTCTTCTTGCTAGATTTGCCTAACTTGGATCAGGACCAAGCTGCTCAGACATGGCATTTAAAAAATAAAAATCCCATACTGCCTAAAATACATCGTAGTGACTCTAAACACACACAGGAGCTGGCAGGGACACTGCCTCCATAGCACAGTTGCCAACTTTCACAATAAGCCAAAAATCAAGCTAATCCCATTTCAAAACAAGGCCAAAACAAGCCAAAACCCTAAGAACCCCAATACTCTATGTGACTAGATCCCCCGGTGTGCAGTCTGGGACTGTGGTGGGCCTGCTGTGCACCCCCGACTCTCTCCCCCCCTTGCCCCTGCTTGCCAGAAGCCGATCAAAAAAAAAAAAGAAGCAACCAGCTATAACAAGCAACAAGCTACAAACCAAAAACTAGCCAATAAGCAACTCACAAGCCAATTAAGTCAAAAACAAGCCCAATTTCTGCATTTTTTTCCATGGGTTTGGCATGTCTGCTCCATAGTGATTGGGCCTGGGAGCCCCATACAGTTCTGTTCTAGACAAGCCCCATGTTGTAGCAGCAGCTAGGCGGCAGACAGGACCTTTTTATGGGGAGCTAGGGCCACTTGTGTCTGATCTCATGATTCATACCATGACAGATGATGTGGCAGTCACTCTCTGGCAAGTCAAAGGTGCACCACAAGGTGCAGGTGAGGCAGTGTGCTGCTCTTTAAAAAGACACTGTGAACCAACACGCTGTGCTCATACAGGGCACAAAGGAACGTTCATTGTTATAACATTTTGTGTATTTTTCCCCAAATCTCTCTTTTAAGGAAGCGTCTGGTGTTTGTTTCCACAGATATTAAATTGCACATAGCTTGGCTTTCTCCAGGGACCAAATGATCCAAGGATAATGCTGGCTTCTGCGCTAGGAAGGAGACTCAGCATGCTAAGGGGACAAAGCTTTTCTCAATCATGAGAGTGTTTTAAAAATGCTATTCATTTCCCACAAGGAGCTAGCACGGAATCAAATGGCAGGAATTCCCTTCTACTGGTGAGAAGAGTGCGTGCGCCTGGAGAGCGAGGAGCTGCCTAGTGTTACCAGAAATGGAGGGTGCTGCGTGGAATGGGATTCCAGGGCAATACATTCAGACTGAGCAGCCAGAGGAAGTTTGTAGTGGTGACAACTATTAGACTGGAATAATCCCCACCACGTCCTGTGCGCTGCAGGAAGTTAGACTGGGGGAATCTTAAAATCTAGCCCAAATCCAGTCCCTATTCTTCCTCCATGAGGGCAGCAGCTCTGCAAGCAGTAGAGCTGGTTTGGCTCTGCGGGGGAGGATTCCAGGGGTGTGCAGCGTGTGCCTGCTCTGGACAGTGCAGAGCTCAGCTTTGCAGTGGTTCCTGCATGGAACCACTCTTCTTCTTGCCTGCAGGGGGAACCATAGAGGCCAGGCCAGCTGTTCCTTTCTCCCATCCTGGTACCTGGTACTAAGTACAGAGCAGAGTGTGAGCAGAATGGTTCACTGCGCACAGTTCCAGACAAAAGCTGCAGCCCTACCTCTGCACAGGTACAGGACATGTCAGTTCTAGGGCACCCCATGTCTCGCTGCCCCCTCCACAGTTAAACTTGCCTATTCTTCTCCTGCCCTGTTTGCTAATATGCTTGAGTGTAAATAAATAAATACTGTGACTCTGGACTTCTACCAGAGCCTCCCTCCACAAGATCCCTAGCTTTCCATAAACAGCAGCTAATCAAACCTCAGAACCCCCTCCTCTGTGAGGTAGGGCAGGGGTTAGCCCCAATTTACAAATGGGGACACTGAAATACAGGTCAAGGAAGTTATTCCAGATCATACAGCAGGTAAGGCCCTGTCCTCCTGGCCCCAGCCCTGCTTGCTGGCCACCAGGCCATACTGCCACTCCCAGACATCACCACCCGTCTGCCCAGCTTCCTTCGCCTGCCTGCCCTGTCCCTGCAGGATGTCTGTTCACTCGCTGTCATTACCAGGATGATGTCAAACACTGCCCAGGGCCATCATGGGACGTATCAGACAGGGGAAGAGGCTGGGCAGGGTGCACCAGCAAGGCTGGGAAGGCAACGGGCAGGGCAGCGTCACAGGGTTCTGGTAAAACGTTCCACTTGAGGAGTATCAGTGTTGGAATTACGCCCGGGCTGAGCCCTCTGCAGTTCTAGGAGTCCTGGAAAGGTCAGACTAACTGCAAGTGGTAGGGCCTAGTGCTGGAGCTGGGTATCCCCAGCTGTTTACCTAGTAATAGTGATAGTGGTGAAAGCTGCATTTGTATCACCAAACATTTCTGCCTCCTTGCTGAGGCTCAGGGACTGCAGCTGTGAGGCTTCTGGGAGCTACTGCAGTGATTCCACGATTGCTCTCATGGGGTGGGCTGTCTCAGGGACGGTGGGAGCAGCGCTATAGAAGGGGTTGGTCTGATTCCCTTGCTGTTGTCGAAGGTACCAGGGTATGGAGGAGCTTTTGATATGCAGAATCCTGGTGTCCATCACTTCACAGTCTATCTGCATCATCACCTCGTAGTCCTGCCCATTTATCACATTCTCTGAAAAAGGAAAGGGCAGCATTAGCACCTCAGCAGCATCTCCTTTCTGTTATGTTGGCCTGAAGTTTGGGAAAACCCTTTGAAACCAGGATATAAAGATACTTTCTAAGGCCTTTGGACCCAAAGAGTTTTCATAAACCATGTGCATGCAGCCACCTCTGGGGTGTGTAAGGCCCAGGGAGTCTTAAATCCGGGCCTGAAGAGCAGACACCTCCATGCTACCCTCCAGCAGCAGCTATAACCAGCTCGTGCTCCACTACCTACAACCTGCTGTGGACACAGACCATGGGAGATGGAAAGTTTGGGCATTCCTGTGTGGCCTTTTGGGTTGGCCCATTGTAGAGAGAGGGGCCTGGGCCCAGGGTCCATCTCTAAGGTTTGGGCAGTGGCTATAGCTGGATATGTGCTACACATGCTCATTTGCCTTTGGGGACAATAGCACTACTTGAAAAATGTTTTAGCATAAAACTCAGGGACAGGACAAGTCACCATTTCAGCTGGGAATACAATCCTCTGCCCTGCACCAACCCTCGCAGTCAATCACCCTGCCAGGCCCTGAACCCACGGCACTTCCATTGCCTAGAGAGCTTGTATGTTCACAGAGAGGGGCTAGGCTCTGAGCTGGCTGGGGAATGCAATCAGTGGGGTGCTTACTGTCCAGGGTTTAAAGATGTGTGTGTGTGGAGGAGAAGGACATCTGAGTCATTGAAAACAAAGCCAGTGTCTCTGGGGATCTCTTAGGTTTTTGCCTTTGGAGCTAGGACTCTAAAGTAGTCAGCTGAGTTTGCTTTCTGTGCCTCAAGAAGGAAGATTGTGCAATGGAAAATGTACGGATTAGAGGCATGAAATACATGTTACCAATTTTACTGCTTTCCTGAATTAACTTTGATTCTAGCTGATGGCTCACAATCGGGGCTGCACCCCTTGTGCCACATGCCACCTGCAGCAGTCATTATATCAAATATGTCTGGTGCAGTAATGAAAAAACAGGAGATAACCTAGTCTAAGGGGCTGACAGGCTGTGAAGAAAATGGAAATGTTTGATTTCCCTTGCACTCTGGGTGTGCTGCCCTGTGAGCAGAGCCAGGGGCTAGCTGTGACTGCCAGGCTGCTGGGAACTCAGGCTGCTGCTTCGAACACTGGACAATTGGCTAATACTCCTGTGAATGGACTCTTCGCTCGGGGGGCTGCAGGAGCTGGCTGGGGGGTGTGGGAGGTGAAAGGTCTGCAAGGCCTGAGGCAGGAGTGTCCCCCGTTGGGACTTCTCTCCTGCTCATTTGGCAGCTTTAACCTCTTGCCTTCTTCACCCCTACGCCCACCGCCAGCTTGGAATGTCCTTGGCAGTGCTGCTGGTCTGTCCCTCTCTTTCCTGCACTCCTGAAACTCATGGGCAGGGGAGCTCCAGCACCAGCAGGGGTGTGGTTGTGGTCTATTCAGTCGCCACTCTTCCTGTACACCTCAGCCAGGAGCATGCTGATAACGGGACTGACTGAGGGAGAGGGCTGGATGGCACTCCCATAGCCATGCAAATCTCCAGGGTGCCTTTGGAGAGAACCTGACAGCTGTGGCAGTAGTGCATGAGGTGACAGATGGCTTCAGGCTCATAGGAAGAAAAGTGGGTCAGGGTTGTTCCATTGTCTCATATACCAACTGATAGAGAAACTCACCCTCTGCCCTCGGCCTGCACTCCTGATATGGCGTGTCCCTCCACCTCTACCCTCACTCCCTTTACTGGAGCTTGACTTAGCCCTTGGGCCAGCAAACACATCAGCAGCTCCCACTGGGGAAACTGGGCACTCTGTGGAACTAGCAGCAGGAAGCAGCTGGGAGACAGGCTGTTGGCCAAGGTAATGCTGGCAGGGGTCTGGAAGAAACTGGCTTTGGGGAGGGAGTCACACAAGGAATGGAAGGCAATCTGCCCGGGCACAGACTGCGTGTGGGGTTAGAAGGAGCCTAGGGAGGTGGGAGGAGCCTCTCCCTGTAGTGGGGACAGAGCAGAGGGAATAGCATGGTTCCCTTTGATGTGGAGAACTCCTCATCCTTTGTGCTCTTGTGGTTAAGGCTAGGGAGGACCCAGACTGATCAAGAAAATGGAGCCCCCAGCCATGCTGGGCAGGGAAACTACTTGCATTGTAAGCTCTTGGGGCAGGGACCACCTCTTCAGTCTGACTGTGCAGAGCCCAGCACAGTGGGGCCTGATCTAGGATTAGGGCCCCAGGCACTACTGCAATACAGATGCTAATAACAAAAGGAAGCAAACTATATGAACAAGGGGAGTACACCCATATGTGTTTGCCGGGGGGGGGGGGGGGGGGGGGGGAGGAGGCTTTCAGTGCCTGGAATCATAGAACCATGGGGTTAGAAGGGACTGCAAGGGTCATCTAATCTAAACTCCTGCCAAGATGCACATAGAAGTCAGGATTCCTGGGTTCTACCCCAACTGTCAAAGACCTGCTGTGTGGATGTCTCTAAGGGTGAGTTTTTCCACATGTAAATGGAGGACTGTATGGGGTTGTTTTGAACCTTAATTCATATTTGTCAAGTGCGTGGCAGTCCTTGTAAGAAAATGCAAATATTATCGCTATTAACAGAAGAAAGACATCATGGTTTGTGTGCCTTGGAAAAATGTCTGTCTGTCCTTGGAATTCCCTAGTCATTTAACATCACACACACAACATTTAACCAAACATTACCCACCAATTTTTTGCTTATCAGGCTCAGAGCTAAATCCACACTTCAAGGAGACAACGAGTGAGTACAGGTACGGCTGGCACACTAGTGACAGCAATAGTTCAGGGTGCTTATGCATTTCCATTTTAGACCTTCAGCTTCTATTGTCAATAGCTTTCTGATTCTTTCACTTTTAAGGATAAAATTCTCAAGGCCTACTCTGTCATGGTGAATCACCGTGGAAAGTCTGAGCAAGATGATTCAGCCACTCCTGAGAATGTGGATAATGGATACAATAATGCTTCCCACAATCTTTTTTTCACCAGCTCTAACACCAAACTGTCTGGGAAGAGACAGCTGATGTTTTGCAGAGAAAGAGCCACTAAGGTGAAGCTTTCAGAGTTTGGGGGAATTCTATTTTGATTTGGGTGAGTTAGGCCAGGTCTATAGTACCATTTACTTCAGCATAATTTATGTCGTTCAGGCGTGTGAAAAAGCCACCCCCCTGAGCAACGTAAATTACAGTAACCTAAGCACCGGTATGAACAGTGCTGTGTCGGTGGGAGAGCTTCTCTGCCAACATAGCTACTGTTTCAAATGGCAATGGATTTATTATGCTGATGGGAGAGCTCTCTCTCGCTGGCATAGGGTGTCTTCACCAGATGTGCTACAGCGGCACAGCTGTGCCGCTGTAGCACTTTTAGTGTAGACTAGCCCTTAGAGTCTGAAAGGAAGGTTTAAAATCACACTCAAACAGGCTGGTACAAATGCTGGAAGGCACTGCTAAGGCTAATGCCAGTACAGCTGAACCAACAATGCTGCGGGTGGGAATTATTTGATGAAATGCCCTACTGCAGATTGTAGCCATGATCATGGCCTACACTTGCAGCTGAAAAAGTTCAAAGCTGGCTTAGCTCCCCCACTCCTGATGCCATGTACATTCATAGATTTCAAGGCCAGAAGGGACCATTATGATCTTCCAGTCTGAGCTCCTGCATAACACAGGCCAGAGAGCCTCACGCAGTGACTTCTGCATCCAGCTCTGCTTGAGTCAGAGCAGATCTTTCAGAAGGAGACCCCCCAGTCTTGATCTACAGATGCCAAGTGATGGAGAATCCACCGGGGTCTCTGCACTGTGCATTGCTAATCCTTGGTGCCATCCAGTCTCCCTTCTCTGTAGTAGCCTAACGTGCTTAACCCAATCCTTCCTCTCCAACTCCCAGTCAGCTCAGCCATGTACCACTGAGCCCTGTGCCCAGAAACCCTCTATTGCCTCATGCAGTGAGGTGGACAGCCTGGCAGGCTGGCCAAGAATCGGCTGGGATTGAAAGCCCCAGGTCTCAATATTGTTCCCATTCCTGTTAATCTGCTGGAATGTTTGCACTTTCCAGTCTGCATTAAACTTAGCTGCTTTTCACTGACATAATGTTTAGAAACACAGAGGGGCTAAGTTGCTTCTAATGTTTACTGCCCTGAGTTATCTGTGACTGATAGTTTTGCAGGGTTATGTAAGTGAAACAGGTCTGTGTAAAGGAATTTGTATTTATAAATAGATTTACTGCTCCTTTTTACACTTCATAACATACAGCCCTGTGTGCTATGCCACCTCAGGACAAAACTCCAGAACCTGTTGGGTTTTTAAAAATATCTGTACTTTGTTTTTATGCTGAAAACCCGTACTTTGTTTTTTATGCCACTTTAGCTTGCATCTAATTAGTTGTTAGCATTGCTTAACCAAAGGGCTTTTGAAAACCATTATTCAGAACAATTCAGGACATACATCTCTACCCCGATATAACGCGGCCCGATATAACACGAATTCTGATATAACGTGGTAAAGCAGTGCTCCTGGGGGGGAGGGGCTGCGCACTCCGGCGGATCAAAGCAAGTTCGATATAACGCGGTTTCACCTATAACGCGGTAAGATTTTTTGGCTCCCGAGAACAGCGTTATATCGAGGTAGAGGTGTATAATTTGGAAGCAACAGAGGGGGAGAAAGACCTGGGTGTATTGGTTGATCACAGGATGACTATGAGCCACCAATGTGATGCAGCTGTGAAAAAGGTTAATGTAATCCTTGGATGCATCAGGCGAGGTATTTCCAGTAGAGACAGGAAAATGTTATTACCATTGTACAAGGCACTGGTGAAAACTCATCTGGAATACTGTGTGCAGTTCTGGTCTCCCATGTTTAAGAAAGATGAATTCAAACTGGAACGGGTACAGGGAAGAACTACTTGCATGATCAGAGGAATGGAAAATCTACCTTACGAAAGGAGACTCAAGGAGCTTGGCTTGTTTAGCCTAAGCTAACGAAGGCTGAAGGCAGATATGATTGCTCTCTATAACTACATCAGAGAGATTAAAAACCCTCTGGGAGGGAGAGGAGTTATTTAAGTTAAGCGCCAATCTTGGCACAAGAACAAATGGATATAAACGGGCCTTCAACAAGTTTAGGCTTGAAATTAACAAAGGCATAGCATGCAAGTCACGGGAGGTGATACTACTCGACACTGGTTAGGCCTCAGTTGGAGTACTGTGTCCAATTTTGGTCAACACTGTATAGAAAGGATGTAGAGAAACTGGAAAGGATCCAGAAGTGAGCGACAAAGATGATTGAAGGGATGGAATGCAAGTCATATGAGCAAAGGCTGAAGGAACTGGCTATGTTTAGTTTGGAAAAGAGGAGATTAAGGGGGGACACGACAGCAGCCTTCAAATACTTGAAAGGCAGCCATAAAAAAGATAGAGAAAAGTTGTTCTCTCTTGCCACTGAGGGCAGGACAAGAGTCAATGGGTTCAAACTACAGCACAGCAGATTTAGATTAAATCTCAGGAAAAAAGTCCTAACTGTAAGAGCAGCAGGACAATGGAACAGACTGCCTAGGGAAGTCATGGAAGCTCCTTCACTGGAGGTTTTCAAAGAGAGGCTGGATAGCCTTTTGTCTTGGATGGTTTAGCCACAACAAATCCTACATCTTGGCAAGGGGTTAGACTGTTGTGACTGACCCTTGTGGTTCCTTCTAACCCTATGATTCTAACATCTATTCATGTTTCTCCTGAAGCCTGTAGAGTTGAGCTCTGAAGTTGCAGGAGGGTTGGTGTGGCCCTGTGGAGGCAAAACAGCAAGGACAATGGGACAACCCCTTTTTCTCCTTCATGACACTGTCTCCACAGAGCAGTACTGACAGACCAGGAATTTCTGAAGGCATGACCAAACTCCATGTAGCAAGCTTGCAGATCTCTAAAGTCTTTCTGCATACAAACTTAACCATATAGATTAAGCTAAATGGAAATAAACCATGCGTAAACCAAAATAAGCACATCTACAAACAAAGTGGCACCACGGCTACTAAATTATTTTAAAAACACACCATTAGTTAAACTAATGCAAGTGTGTGCAGACAAGGCCTCATAAGGCCACACCATGACAAGTTACCGTGAAAGCTGCCATTCCTCTGGTTAAATGGGCTGAGTCACTCAGATAGAGAGCACTAGGCAATTGGTAAGAGGACAGAATAGGACTCAGGAAGGCTGGTCGTATGCTTGGCGAGGAGAGCCTCCTTCAATGACTTTGGCCTCCTTGTAGACAGACTCACTAAAGACCTGTCTGTAGAAATTGTATCTGGGAGGAAGGGAACTCAGGAGAACACACCTACTGCTCACAGAACTCCTGCGTCGGGCCATAACAACAACAACATGAGAGAAGCCAGGAGAAGGAACATCAGTTGCCGCTACAATCCAGCAGCAGCATTCAGGATCCAGAAGCTGTACCAGTTAAACTGTCCTGAGGCTATGAGTGAGATCCTCGACAGGCCCTCATCTTACTGAGCAATCCCATCAGAGAGACTATTCTCGAACTTCAAGGGTGCGTTTGACTGCATAGCTCAGAACGACATGCAGCTTCCAGGGTGCCTTCATACACTACCCTGGATGACTGTGCAGGGGACCTGGAACAAGACTTTACATCATGAGAAGTAATGACCAGACTTACTAAGACCAAAAACACAGCACCAGGAAAAGATGGCATTCTCTATAACTTCCTGAAAAAATGAGATCCTGGCTGCCTGGTATTAACTGCCATCTTCAACAAATGCAAACAATTCTGCCATACCCCCAGCTCCTGGAAGAAATCTATGATGGTGCTCGTCTACAAGAAAGGCGAGCGAAATGACCCCAGCAAATGGAGACCCATCTCTCTCTGTTCCACTATATACAAACTGTATGCTCATTCAGACCCTGTTTACAATCAGAAACAAGCTCCGCACAACCAGGACACACCAACTCAAAGCGGCACCAGCCCCTGCCAGAACAACGGATGCAAAACCTGCAGACATATCTCCAAATACCCCCAAGCACAAACCTTTCAAGATCCATAGTTCCTACACATGCTTGTCACAATATGTGGTGTATTTCATCCCATGCATCAAATGCCTCAATAACAACTATGTTGGTGAACTATCTGAACAAGTATGTGGGTGAACCAACTCACAAACAGGGAAGAATTAGTAGGGGAAGCAAAAGTGGATGGGAACCTGGGAGGCAGTGACCATGAGCTGGTCGAGGTCAGGATCCTGACACAAGGAAGAAAGGAGAGCAGCAGAATACGGACCCTGGACTTCAGAAAAGCAGACATTGACTCCCTCAGGGAACGGATGGGCAGGATCCCCTGGGAGAATAACATGAGGGGGAAAGGAGTCCAGGAGAGCTGTCTGTATTTTAAAGAATCCTTATTGAGGTTGCAGGAACAAACCATCCCGATGTGTACAAAGAATAGTAAATATGGCAGGCGACCAGTGTGGCTTAACAGTGAAATCCTTGCTGATCTTAAATGCAAAAAAGAAGCTTACAAGAAGTGGAAGATTGGACAAATGACCAGGGAGGAGTTAAAAATATTGCTCAGGCATGCAGGAGTGAAATCAGGAAGTCCAAATCACACTTGGAGTTGCAGCTAGCAAGAGATGTTAAGAGTAACAAGAAGGGTTTCTACAGGTATGTTAGCAACAAGAAGAAAATCAAGGAAAGTGTGGCCCCTTAGTGAATGGGGGAGACAACCTAGTGACAGAGGATGTGGAAAAAGCTAATGTACTCAATGCTTTTTTTGCCTCTGTCTTCACAAACAAGGTCAGCTCCCAGACTGCTGCACTGGGCAGCACAGCATGGGGAGGAGGTGACCAGCCCTCTGTGGAGAAAGAAGTGGTTCGGGACTATTCAGAAAAGCTGGATGAGCACAAATCCATGGGGCCGGATGCGCTGCATCTGAGGGTGCTAAAGGAGTTGGCGGATGTGATTGTAGAGCCATTGGTCATTATCTTTGAAAACTCATGGCGATCGGGGGAGGTCCCGGATGACTGGAAAAAGGCTAACGTAGTGCCCATCTCTGAAAAAGGGAAGAAGGAGGATCTGGGGAACTACAGGCCAGTCAGCCTCACCTCAGTCCCTGGAAAAATCATGGAGCAGGTCCTCAAGGAATCAATTCTGAAGCACTTAGAGGAGAGGAAAGACATCAGGAACAGTCAGCATGGATTCACCAAGGGCAAGTCATGCCTAACTAACCTAATTGCCTTCTATGACGAGATAACTGGCTCTGTGGATGAGGGGAAAGCAGTGGACGTGTTATTCCTTGACTTTAGCAAAGCTTTTGATACGGTGTCCCACAGTATTCTTGCCAGCAAGTTAAAGAAGTATGGGCTGGATGAATGGACTATAAGGTGGATGGACTATACCTGAAGAAAGCTGGCTCGATCATCGGGCTCAACGGATAGTGATCAATGGCTCCATGTCTAGTTGGCAGCCAGTATCAAGCGGAGTGCCCCAAGGGTCAGTCCTGGGACCGGTTTTGTTCAATATGTTCATTAATGATCTGGAGGATGGCGCTGACTGCACACTCAGAAAGTTTGCAGCTGACACTAAACTGGGAGGAGTGGTAGATAAGCTGGAGGGTAGGGATAGGATACAGAGGGACCTAGACAAATTGGAGAATTGGGCCAAAAGAAATCTGATGAGGTTCAGCAAGGATAAGTGCAGAATCCTGCATTTAGGATGGAAGAATCCCATGCACTGCTACAGACTAGGGACCGAAGGGCTAGGCAGCAGTTCTGCAGAAAAGGACCTAGGGGTTACAGTGGACGAGAAGCTGGATATGAGTCAACAGTGTGCCCTTGCTGCCACACTGATTGCCAGCAGATCGAGGGACATGATCATTCCCCTCTATTCGGCATTGGTGAGGCCTCATATGGAGTACTGTGTCCAATTTTGGGCCCCACACTACAAGAAGGATGTGGAAAAACTGAAAAGAGTCCAGCGGAGGGCAACAAAAATGACTTATGAGGAGAGGCTGAGGGAACTGGGATTGTTTAGTCTGCAGAAGAGAAGAATGAGGGGGGATTTGATAGCTGCTTTCTACTACCTGAAAGGGGGTTCCAAAGAGGGTGGATCTAGACTGTTCTCAGTGGTGGCAGATGACAGAACAAGGAGCAATGGTCTCAAGTTGCAGTGGGGGAGGTTTAGGTTGGATATTAGGAAAAACTTTTTCACTAGGAGGGTGGTGAAGCACTGGAATGAGTTACCTAGGGAGGTGGTGGAATCTCCTTCCTTAGAGGTTTTTAAGGTCAGGCTTGACAAAGCCCTGGCTGGGATGATTTAGTTGGGGTTTGGTCCTGTTTTGAGCAGGGAGTTGTACTAGATGACCTCCTGAGGTCTCTTCCAACCCTAATCTTCTATGAATCTATCATTTAGTGCTATGTCTGTGTTATACAGGCCACACTAGATGATCACATCACACAATACTCCTGACTTTACAATCTATGAAACCCACAGTGGGGCTTATATTCCCAGACTGGACTGGAATTTGGAGCAATGCAAGCTCCACTAAAGGTGAGGGCTCTGGCTTCTCACAGCTTAGGCGTCTGTCTGTCAAACCAGTACAGTTCTCCCCAAATGTAGCTCACTTGCAGCCCATTTGCTGTTTAAATTTCTGCAAATATTCTCATTCATACTATGCTCAGTAGTCTGGACAATGTTTCCATCGGAAGAGCTGCTATGCATTACCAAATAAGTCTTAAACATAGCAGTGGTACTGTAATAGCTATGGAGACAAAAAACACACTCATCCCAAGAACATATCAGTGGTTCTAAAATGTTTACAAATGGGACAGATTTGCCTTCTATGCTGTATTGCTTGAGGCAATAGAGAAAGTATTATTTGCTTTTTGAGCCAAATCACTTTTCTTTTAAAAAACAAGATGCGTTTGAGCCCCTTTCCAGAAAAATTATTTTCAATGGCCTTACCTAAGTGGTAAAGCTTAACTGTCCATCAGACACCAAAGTGAGTTAAAATGGACCCTTGGAGCATTCAAGTAAAGGTACTGTTCCTTCCCAGGTCTCCTTGTATGTCTCCCACTGAACGGGATTGCTAAGAATACAAACAATGGGCCAGATTGCGGGGTCCGATTAAGATGTGCTCAGCACAGGGCTTGGGGCTGCCACCTTTTCTCCCCATGAACCCTGGCCCCCTGTATACTGGCTGCAAGGGTCTCCTAGGTACTGCATTGCTTGCTGCTGATCACGTGACCACAGCACTCATGAACTGGCCACAGCCCCTTCCCACACACCAGCACTGTGCCAGAGCCTCACAAACAGCTAGTGAACTGACCAAATGAGTGAGGAGGAAGTTTAGATGCAAAATTACCCAGTGTGACAAAGTTCCTCCTCT